>NW_023425347.1:34342453-34540626 GCF_014108415.1 Molossus molossus | reverse complement strand
AAGAAGGATTGTAGAGTTAAATATAAAAGGCAAAACCATAAAGGCCTTAGAAAATAATATGGAAGAATACTTTCAAGTATTTAAAGATAGGGAGATGTTTTAGGGACACAAAATTTACCAAATACAATTGTAAAGATTGACAAATTTGACTATATTAAACTGAAGATATTGTGTTTATGTAAAGACACCATTAAAACAGGAAAAGGCAAGCTACTTATGTGAGAAGCCATATATAAATAAGAAATGGTTTGTGTACAGAATATATAAATTAATTCTACGAAGACAGAATACTCAATAGAAAAATGGGTAAAGATGTAGAAACTTCAAAATGAAGATATTCAAATGACCATAAACATTACGAAAGGGTCCCAGATAAACTATAAAAGACATATTAATTAACATCATTATGATATTGTAGTGCATACCTTAGGATGAATCTGCCATCTCTTGGCCTGCTGGGATTGGTGCAACGCAATGAAACTACAAGCACACGCTGCTTGGAGTGAAGGGGAGCTTTGCAAGGTAACATGCTCCAGATTTCTGCACACAGTCCCATTTATTTGCAGATTGGTACCCCCAGGTCACAAGTGGATTTAAGTAAGTTATTTCCTTGAGATGGCATTACTGCAAACATATACCCTAGCTTTATCTCTTGCTTTTTAGGAGAAGAGACCTTGAAGCCAAAAGATAACAAACTCTTATTCACATGCAAATGAAGCACCCAACACACCTGGGCAGGCCAGGTTTCCCCCAGGGCTAGGATTTCGAGAATGCATTAACACAAAGTTGATAGTACAAGATTAAAAAAGTCCATCTTCCAACCCCTCAACCCCACACCGATCTTTGCTTCATAGAGAGGGACCTCACCATGCTGCACAGGTTGTTTAAATGTTCTTACCTTCTTGTTATATTCAACGTATGCCTATGTGACAGAATTTAATCTCATACTGACAAGGCAGCAGGATTCCATCTGACACCCTCTTGTCAACAGTTCTGAGCTTCCTCAACTATTTCCTCTATTCTTGAAGAGGGGTCTCCTCTACTTCCTTCACATTTTTAACAATGTTCTGCCCTAAACTTCTACACTATCACTGAAGAGTTGCCCTAAAAAATACATTCTTCTCCTTGGGTGAGAATGAACAACATCAACAACAACAAAAGATTTAAAAAACACGTTCTGTGAGAACTCTTCCAGAGCAGGCTAACAGGTGAGAAGATAACATCAGTGTAGACGACATTTGAGAAACGAGGGAAAGGGGTTTGTTTTGTCTATTGAATTTATTGGGGGTGAGATGGGTTAATTAAATCATGTAGGTTTCAGGTATGCAATTCTATAAGACATCATCTGTATATTGTGTTTCGTGTTCACCACTCCAAGTCTAGTCTTCTTCCATCACCATTTATTCCCCGCTTACCCTCTTCTACATCCTTCCAATTCTCCCTGCTCTTTACCTCTGGTCATCACCATGCTGTTGTCAGTGTCTATGGTTTCATTTTTCTGAATCCTTTCACCTTTTACACCCAGCCCCACAACACCCCTCCCTTCTGAGAGTTGTTAGTCTGTTCTCTACCTATGAGTTTCTATTTTCTTTGTTAGTTTGTTTTGTTCATTAGATGCCACACATGAGTAAAATCATATGGTACTTGTCTTTCTCTGCTTGGCTTAT
Source organism: Molossus molossus (assembly GCF_014108415.1). NCBI lineage: Eukaryota > Metazoa > Chordata > Mammalia > Chiroptera > Molossidae > Molossus > Molossus molossus. The sequence goes on along the minus strand of NW_023425347.1, from coordinate 34,538,959 downwards.
TTCACTTAGCATAATGCTCTTGAGGTCCATCCATGCTGTGGCAAAAGGTAAAATTTCCTTCTGTTTACAGCTGAGTAGTATTCCACTGTGTAGATGTATCATGGCGTTTTTATCTACTTGTCTACTGATGGGCACTTAGGCTGCTTCCAAACCTTGGCTATTGTAAATAATTCTGCAATGAACAGAGAAGCGCATATATTCTTTCACATTAGTGTTTTTCAAGCTTCTTAGATATATTCCCAGAAGTGGAATCACTGGATCATGAGGTCCTTCCATTTTTAATTTTAGGAGGAATCTCCATACTACTTTCCACAATGGCTGCACCAATCTGCATTCCCACCTATAGAGCAAGAGGGTTCCCTTTTCTCCATCTTTGCCAACACTTGTTTGTTTGTGTATTGATAACAGCCATTCTGACAGGTGTGAGGTGACATCTCATCGTCGTTTTAATTTGCATTTCCCTGACGATTTTTGACATTGAGCATCCTTTCATATGTTTATTGGCCATGTGTACATCCTCTTTGGAGAAATGTTTATTCAGATTCTTTGTCCATTTTTAAGTTGCACTGTATGTTTTTACAGTGTTGAGTTGTGTAAAAATTATTTATAAACTTTGGAAAATAACTCCTTATCAGATGACGTTGGCAACCATATTCTCCCATTCAGTGTGTTATCTTTTTATTTTGTTGATTGTTTCCTTTGCTATGCAAAAACATTTTAGTTTGTTGTAGTCCTATTTGTTTATCTTTACTTATGTTTACCTTGTTCGAGAAGATATATCAGAAAAATATTGTATTTTTATATAATTTATTATTTAATTAATCAATTTATTTTTGTTACAGGTGTTTCTCCTTTTCCCCCCACTGATTTCCCCCCTCCCCCTCTCTCTCCGCCCTGTCTCCAGCTTTGTTGTCCATGTCCATTGTTCATGCACACATGCGTATAAGTTCTGTGGTTTATCTCCCCCCAACCCCCTCTTCTGGGGATTGTCAGTCTGTACCCCACTCCACGTCTCTGGGAAAATATTGTTACATGAAATGTCTGAGATTTTACTGTCTATGATTTATTGTGGGATTTTAATGGTTTCTAACATTTACCCCTTTAATCCATTTTGAGTGTATTCTTGTGTATGGAGTAAGTACGTGGCCTAGTTTAATGCTTTTTTTTTTTACACGTATCAGTCCAATTTTCCCAACACCAGTTAATGAATAAACTATCTGTATCCCAGTGTATGTTATTGTCTTTTTTGTCAAATATTTATTGACTTTAATGGTATGGATTTGTTTCTGGGCTCTCTATTCTGTTCTACTGACCGAGATGTCTATTTTTATGTGAGTACCATGATGCTTTGATGACTATGGCCTTGTAATATAGTTTGACATCAGGTAGTGTGATTCCTTCAACTTTGTTCTATCTGAGTATTTCTGTGGCTATTCAGGGTCCTTTTGGTTCCATAGTTATGTGATCCATAATGTGAGGCTCTGAATGCCTAGTTAAGTAGACAGGATCCATACTTCATAAGTAGTGTGACTTCTGGAAAGATATTTAATCTCTCTGTGCCTTGGGATTTTTTCTTTTCCATCTATGAAGTGGAAATTCTGATATTAACTAAATAATAGGGTCAGCAAGAAAATGAAATGTCTCCTCATATATATAAAACTCTTACAGTGATGTTAAGTACTAGTAAATGCTATGTAAGAATTATTTAAGAAATAAATATCTAAGGAGGCAAGGAGAGTGAAATTTCAAAAGAAGATAAAGAATTGTCTTTGGTAAACAGTGGCATTTCTCTCCAGGAGTAAGAGGTGGTGTGAAGGAGGAGTGTTGTCCCCTGAAATGGAAAAGCAGGCAGAGGCAGAGGAGCTAGGACCACTGCTGGAAGGGCACTGTGGAGGATGAGTCAAGAAAGAAGAACCCAGAGACAACTTGGGCGTCACAGGACAGACTGTGAAGCAAGGCTGCTACAGTTCACACCTAGGGATCTTGCCTGTGAGACTTTGAAAGAGGAACTTACACTGTAAACCTCAAATTTCTCATGTGTAATTTCTTCTTAATTCATTACATGTTAATAACAAAAAGACTCTCAATATATTATTGTTTGTTTTGTTTTATTGAATCATTTCTCATTTTATTTTAATTAATTAATTAATTTTAGTTACAGATATTTCTCCCCGCCCAGTGATTCCTCCTTTCCCCTCCCCGCCCACCCTGTCACCAGCATTGTTGTCCATGTCCATTGTTCATGCATACATGCATATGAGTTCTGTGGTTTACCTCTCCCTGCACACCCGCTCCTCTGGGGATTGTCAGTCTGTACCCCCATTTCTACATCTCTGGGACTACCCCATTCCACAGGCTGTTATGTTTACTACATTCCACAAATCAGTGAGACCATATGATACTTGTCTTTCACTGTTTGGCTTGTTTCACTTAGGATAATACTTTCCAGGTCCCTCCCATGTTGTCTCAAAGAATAAGAGATCTTTCTTTCTTATAGCTTCATAGTACTCCATTGTGTATATGTACCACTGCTTTTTTATCCATTCATCTACTGATGGACATTTGGGCTGTTTCCAGATATTAGCTATTGTAAATAGTGCTGCTATGCACATAGGGGTACATATATATTTTCTGATTGGAGTTTCAGGCTTCTTAGGGTATATTCCTAGAAGTGGGATCACTGGGTCAAATGGCAGTTCAATTTTTAATTTTTTGAGGTAACACCATATTGTTTTCCACAGCAGCTGCACCAGTCTGCATTCCCACCAGCAGTGCACTAGTCTCCTTTTCTCCACACCCTCGCCAACACTTGTTGTTTGATGATTTGTTGATGGTGGCCATCTGACAGGTGTGAGGTGATACCTCATTGTTGTTTTAATTTGCATCTCTCTGAGGATTAGTGATGTTGAGCATTTCTTCATGTGTCTTGGCCATTTGTATGTTGTGGTTGGAGAGGTGTCTATTTAGTTCCTCTGCCCATTTTTTAATTGGGTTCTTTGTCTTCCGTTTGTTGAGCTGTATGAGCACTCTCTATATATTGGAAATTAACCCCTTATCTGATGTATCATTGGCAATTATGCTCTCCCATACAGTGGTTTGCCTTTCCATTTTGGTGGTTTTTTTCTTTTGCTATGAAGAAGCTTTTGAGTTTGATGTAGTCCCATGAGTTCATGTTCTCCTTTGTTTCTGTTGCCTTAGGTGATGTATCTAAAATTCTGCTGCATATGATGTCTGAAATTTTGTTGCCTACATTTTCCTCTAGGATTTTTATAAATTCATTATTCACATTTAAGTCTTTTATTCATTTTGAGTTTATTTTTGTGTATGGTGTAAGTTGATGGTCTAGTTTCATTTTATTGCATATAGCTGTCCAATTTTCCCAACACCATTTATTAAAGAGGTTGTCTTGATTCCACTGTATGCTCTTGCCACCTTTGTCAAATATTAATTGAGCATATTGCCCTAGGTCCATTTCTGGGTTCTCTGATCTGTTTCCCTTGTCTATATGCTTGTTCTTCTGCCAGTAACAGGCTGTTTTGATTGCAGTGGCTTTGTAGTAAAACCTGAAATCTGGTAATGTGATTCCTCCAACATTGTTCTTCTTTTTCAAGATTGCTGTGGATATTCGGGGTCTTTTTTGGTTCCATATGAACTTTTGAAGTATTTGTTCTAGTTCTGTGAAGTATGTCGTTGGTATTTTAATGGGGATTGCATCGAATCTATAGATTGCTTTGGGTAGTATGGACATTTTCATGATGTTGATTCTTCCAATCCATGAACATGTATGTACTTCCATTTTTTTATACCTTCCTCTATTCTTTTCCCAATGACCTGTAATTTTCTGTGAATAGGTCTTTTATTTTTTTTGGTTAAGTTTATTCTATGCAGCTTAATTTTTTGCTGTGATGGTAAATAGGATTTTTGTTTTAGTTTCTCTGTCTGTGAGTTCATTATTGGTGTATAAGAATGCCATCGATTTCTTAATGTTAATTTTGTATCCTGGTACTTTGCCAAATTCATTTTATTAAGTCTAGTAAATTTTTGATGGAGTCTTTGGGGTTTTCTACATATAGTATCATGTCACCTGAAAACAATGACAGTTTCACTTCCTCCTTTTCAATTTGGATCCCTTTTATTTTTTCTTTCTGTCTGATTGCTGTGGCTAAGACTTCCAGTACTATGTTAAATAAGAGTGGCGAAAGTGGGCGTCCTTGTCTTTTGTCTGTTCTTAAGGGAAATGCTTTTAATTTTTCCACATTGAGTATGATGTTGGCTGTATACCTTTCATATATGGCCTTTATTATGTTGAGATATGATCCCTCTATTTCCACATTTTTGAGCGTTTTTATCAGAAATGGGTGCTGGATTTGGTTGAATGCTTTTTAAATATCTATTGATATGATCATATGATTTTAATCCTTCATATTTTTTCATGTGGTGTATCACATTTACTGATGTGAATATTGTACCAGCCTTGCATCCCTGAGATGAATCCCACGTGGTCATGGTGAATAATTTTTTTGACGTATTGCTGGATTTGCTTTGCTAGTATTTTGTTCAGGATTTTGGCATCTATGTTCATCAGGGATATTGGTCTGTAATTTTGTCTCTTTGTAGCGTCTTTTTCTGATTTTGGAATTAGAATTATGCTGGCCTCATAAAATGAGTTTGGAAGTCTTCCTTCTTCTTGAACTTTTTGAAATAGTTTGAGGAGGATGAGTATTAGTTCTTCCTTGAATGTTTGGTAAAACACCCCCGTGAAGCCATCTGGGTCTGGGCTTTTGTTTCCTGGGAGAGTCTTGAGTACATCGCCAATTTCTTTTGTTGTTATTGGTCTGTTCAAGTTTTCTATCTTTTCCAGGTTCAGTTTTAGGAGACTGTGTGTTTCTAGAAATTTGTCCATTTAGCTTAGATTGTCGAATTTGTTGCTGTATAATTGTTCATAATATTTGTTCACAATCCTTTGTATTTCTGTGGAGTCAGTTATTATTTCTCCTCCTTCATTTCTGATTTTGTGTATTTGGGTTCTCTCTTTTTGTTTCTTGGTGAGTCTAGCTAAGGGTCCATCAATCTTGTTTATCTTTTCAAAGAACCAGCTCTTTGTTTCATTAATCCTTTGAATTATTTTTTTCATCTCTATGTCATTTATTTCTGCTCTGATCTTTACTATTATTTTCCTTCTACTTGCTGTGGGGTATTCTTTTTGTTTGCTTTCTAATTCTTTAGGTTCTGTAGTTAGATAGCCTGTTAGAATTTTTTCTTGCTTCTTGAGGTAGGCCTGTAATGCTATGAACTTCCCACTCAGAACTGCTTTTGCTGCATTCCATAGATTTTGTGTTGTTGTGTGTTCATTTTCATTGGTTTTCTGGAAACTTTAAATTTCTTTCTCGATGTCCATGGTAACCCATTGTTTGTTCAATAACGTGCTTCATGTTTTCAAATGTCTTTGCATGTTTTTGTTGCAATTGATTTCTAGTTTTATGCCATTGTGATCTGATAAGATGCTTGATATGATTTCAGTATTCTTGAACTTGTAATTTGTGCTCGAACATGCGGTCTATCTTTGAGAATGTCCCATGTGCACTTGAGAAGAGTGTGGATTCTGCACTTTGGGGGTGTAGTTCTCTGTAGATATTTATGAAATCCATTTGATCTAGCACTTCATTTAGAGTCTTGTTAAATTTTTGTTTAAATGATCTATCCAGTGATGTCGGCAGGGTGTTGACGTCCCCTGCTATGATTGTATTGATGTTGATTTCTCCTTTGAAGTCCTCCAGAAGATTTTTAATATATGTTGGTGCTCTTATATTTGGTGTATATATTTTTATCAAGGTTATATCTTATTGTTCGATAGATCCGTTCAATATTATGTAGTGGCTTTCTTTGTCTCTAATAATGGCCTTCATTTTGAAATCTACTTTATCAGATATGAGTATTGCTACCCCAGCTATTTTTTGCTTTCTGTTTGCTCGAAAGATTTTTTTCCATCCCTTCACTTTCAACCCACATGAGTCTTTTGTTGTGAGGTGGGTCTCTTGTAAACAACATATATGTGTGTCATGCTTTCTTATCCAGTCAGCTACTCTGTGTCTTTATATTGAAGCATTCAAACCATTCACATTTAACGTGATAATTGACATGTACTTATTTATTGCCATTTTTGTTTAGTGTGGTTATATTTTTCTTCCTATTTTTTCTCCTAATTACAACAGTCCCTTTAGCATATCTTGCAGTGCTGGTTTGGTGTTAATATATTCCCTTAGCCTTTTCTTTTGTCTGAGAAGCTCTATATTTGACCTTCTAATTTGAATGACAGCCTTGCTGGGTAGAGTAGTCTTGGATTCAGATCCTTGTTTTTCATGACCTTGATTACTTCATGCCATTCCCTTCTGGCCTATAGTGTTTCTGCTGAGAAGTCAGCTGAAAGCCTTATGGGGTTTCCTTTGTAGGTAACCTATTGCTTATCTCTTGCTGCCTTTAGGATTCTCTCTTTGTCTCTAATTTTTGTCATTTTAATTACTATGTGTCTTGGTGTGGGCCTGTTTGCGTTTCTTTTCTTTTCTTTTCCTTTCCATTCCCTTTCCCTCTTTCTTTCTTTCCCTTTTTCTGTCTTTCGCTCTTTCTTCCTTCCTTCCTTCCTTCCTTCCTTCCTTCCTTCCTTCCTTCCTTCCTTCCTTCCTCCCTCCCTCCCTCCCTCCCTCCCTCCCTCCCTCCCTCCCTCCCTTCCTTCCTTCCTTCCTTCCTTCCTTCCTTCCTTCCTTCTTTCTTTCTTTTTTTTGTGTATGTGCCCCTGGCGGCAACTGAACCTGGAACTCTCTTGTCCGCATGCCCACGCTCAACTGCTGAGCCAAACTGGCCAGGGCTGGGTTCTTCTTAGTTGTGGCTCTTTGCTGCTGCTGCTGCTTCTTCTTCTTCTTCTTCTTCTTCTTCTTCTTCTTCTTCTTCTTCTTCATCCTCACCTGAGGGCATTTTTCCATTTTTCAGACAGAGTGGGAGGGAGAGAGAGGAAGAGAGAGAGAGAGACATCGACGCAAAGGGACACATTGAGTGGCTGCCACCCGCATGACCAACCAGGGCCGGGCACAAACTGCAACCAAGGTCCATGCCCTTAGTGGGAACCGAACCCAGGTCTCTCTGGACCGCAGGCCAACACTCTAACCGCTGAGCCAAACCGACCAGGACTCTCTGTGCTTCTTGAACTTAAATGCCTTCTTCCTTCACCAAGTTAGAAAAGTGTTCTGTCACTATATCTTCAAAGATATTCTCTAACCATGACCCATTTTCTTCCTCTTCAGGGACTCCTATTATGCGAATGTAATTATGTTTCCCATTGTCCCACAGTTCTCTGAAACTATCTTCTTGTTTAAAAAAATTTTTTTTTCCTTTTAGTTTTTTGATTGGCTAATTTTTTTCTACCCTGTCTTCTAATTCACTGATCTGGTCCTCAGCTTCCTTTATTCTACTCGTTAGTATTTCCAATGTATTCTTAATTTTTGCTGTGTCATTCTTCATTTCTCCTTGGTTGGTTTCCAATGTTTCTATATCTTTACTCATGGTGTTGAGGTCCTTACTCATGCTGTTGAGATTCCTGAAGATCATGGTTCTGAACTCTACTTAACTGCATTGATAGAGTCTCTTGTTCTTTCATTTGGGATTTGTTTCTTTGTTTCACCATTTTGGCTATTTCATTGGGTTTTGGAGCCTGCCAATTTTTTTCTGTGTCAGTTGGTGTTCTGCTCTTTGTGGCTCCCTTTACTGGGTTCGGATGGGCCGCATGGGTCCATGTTAAACATCACTGTAAAGTCTTACTTTCCTGGGTAGATTTGCAAGCCCAGGAATGGTTCAGTTATCCTCTAGCTTTTTCCTGGAGGCTAGTAGACTCAGTTACTCAGTGTCTTGGAACTGGTGTTCTGCATAACAGGACTTTCAGAGGGAAGGAGGGGATAGCTGCAGGTTGTGAATGAGCCTCAATTTGCATTTTTTGCCTCACCTGGAAAAGGCTGAATCTCTGAGGTGGAGAGAGCTGCTGCTTTTCCCCACAGCTCTGGGAAGAAGCACCCTGGCCACTGTCCTCTGTGGCTGCAACTCAGCAAAAACTCTGAGTGCCCTCCAAATCCCGGGTGTCTCTACAGAGTTCCAGCCCAATCTTCCCTCCCTCTTATGTTGCCCCAGGTGAGTGGCTGTTGCTATTTTAGCGCTCTGTCCTGGCTCTCTGCGCTGTGGAGTGGGCTTGGTCTTTATTCCCTGAGGGTGCTGCTCACAGCTAAGAGTGCTTGCTGCTGTCCGTGGGCTCCCAGCCCACCACCCTCCTGTGCCTCTGCAGATCCTACCAGTGTCCCTGGTTATATGGTCCTGTCCTGCTGCTTTTCTGTTGCTTTTTTCCGAAGATTTGCCTTTATTTTAGTTGTAATCCTGTTTGGTCCTGGGAGATCATCTGCTTAGATTCTATTCACTCAGCCTTCATTTTCAAGTCCCCTAAGTCTATCTTGTGTGCAGCTGGGTCGCACAGGCCTCTCTGGTGCCCCCGCACCCTGCAGGTACCATGGGTAACTGGATCACACAGTCCCTTTGGAGACCAGGCTCATTGCCTTTCTTATGGGCTGCTGGGTCGCACAGGCCTTTCTGGGGCTTCAGCACCCCACAAGTACTGCAGGTTACTGGATCGCACAGTTCCTGCTCTGTGGCAGAGGCCTCTCTGGTGTCCTTGCACTCTTCAGGTCCCAAGGGCAGGCAGCTGGACTGCACCAGTCCCTCTTGGGCTCCAGATTCCTGCGGCTCTTGTGGGCTGCTGAGTTATACAGGCCTTTTTGGTGCCCCAGCACCCTGTAGGACTCACAGGCAGCTGGATAGCACCAGTCCCTCTTGGGGCCTGGCTTCCCATTGCTCTTGTGAGCTGCTGGTCCACACAGGCCTCTGTGGAGCCCCAGGTCCCACTGCTGGCAGCTGGGGAGTGCTGCTGCCCCATGGGGCTCAATTCCTGCTCAGCTTTTGCTGTAGATTTTGGGCATGGGTCCCAGCTGCTGGTCTGTGCTTCTGTTGCCTGGGATGGATATCTGCTCCCCAGCCTCTGTTAGTGGGGGTATATCTCAACTCTGATCGGGCTGCTGCTGTGGGTGATGGTGCTGGGCTCCCAGCTGTCCATGGCTTTTGTGACTGGCACCTTGGCAGCTCCACTACTGTGCATGAGTCTGTGTTGACACAGGGTGTCCCCTGGTCCAATGGTGTCAAGTGCACTGTTGGGCTCAGGGTGCTGGGCCCTAGCCCCTCCCACTGCCTCCTCCCAGGGAAGACCCAGGATTTTCCAAATGGTGGGACCTCCCTGCAGCACCCGGAGAAGCGCCCTGAAGCGCTGCTTACCGCGGTAGCCGGCTGCTCCGTCCACAGCACAGAACCTTCTGCTCTCCATCTCTCCACTGCTCGGGTTTGGTTGTCCACCTTCACGTCCATTCACACTCTCTCACACACTCACCCTCCCTCAGGTCCTGCCTGCCACCATCTCTGTTCAGTATGTTATTATTAATTATCCACTCTTAATGCAATGTTTCTCTAATGAGCTCTATAATCATCAGTACTCTACATTTCAGATTTAAATTGTCCATAAGACGAAGATGATCTTTTCACTCTGTTTCTCCATGCTTGGCAGGGCGCAATCAGGGAAAGTCTAAGGAGCTGGGGGAGGTAAAAGAAGAGACCTCACCTGCAGAGGGGCCAGGTTTAGCTCTTTAGTCCAAGAAAGGACTTTAGCTCCTTCCTGCATGTGAAGTAAGATGCATTCCTTCTTCTTCAGTGCAGGGCTCTATGTGCACCCCTGGGTGGGTCCTGGAAAAAGAGAGGTTCATCCAGGAACCTGGTGCATGCTCTATGGCCTCGCAGCCACCTCTAATACAAAGGGAGACTCAGCTTCCCAGAGCAATGTACCCCAAGGACCGAGCACAAGAAGCCCCCTGTCCCCAGGGTGCTGGCAGCCTGTTGCCTTTAGCACCTGTCAGTGCCTACTTTGGGCAGGAGTTGTTGTAGTCAGTCAGTCTGTCAGCCAGCCAGTGAATGAGTTCATGGACTTGTGCATGGTAGACTAAGACTAGGATAGAATTTAGGTGGCGAGGGAGTTGCAGCCAGGGGACAAGTTATCAGCTGCTCTGGCTGGTCCCTTGCGTGCTGCTTCTGCCTCTGGCTCCTCCAGGTGCCAATTGTTATCTTTAGAAGCTGAAAATTGTGCCAGATTATTCAATATTATGAGAGGGGATGAGGAAAGCTGCACTTGAAAGGTCACAAACCTTTTTTGAGGCTTTAACGGTGGAGGTTTTCAACTGTTTTTTTACAGAAGTTGGTGAAATGAGTTTGTGGGATGGGGGTAAGGGGAGGAGGGGGGAGTGTGAAAGTCTGTCCAGTTCCTCCTCAAGGGCTTTGAAAACCCAGTTCCATCCCTTTCACAATTGGTAGGTTTCCTTGGCCCCACAGTGAATACAGAACAGCAGACGAGTGTGCGCAAAATAACGGTAGACTAAGGTATTTCAACATCCTGCTTCTCATGGGTACTTTGTCAAGAAAAAAATTTGTGGTTTTATGTTTATTTGAATTGGTTTATGGGTTTGTTTGTTTTTTGGTAAACACATGAGAGCATATTTTACAATGCATGGAACCCAATGTTGGACCCATTGTTATTGGATATTTAAAGATGACTAAGGTGAAGTTCTGAGTTTTGGAAAAATTATACCTTGAATAGGGCACATATTAGAAAAGAAAGCAAGAAGTGATCAATGCTAATGTTACGTTGTAAATGAAGTATTCGGGTTTCTTTAGAATCAACAATTAATTATATTTGGAAAGATTATAGATAGCTTCACAAGGAGGTACCATGTCTGCCAGATCTTGAAGGATGGCTCAGATTTCATCAAACAGAGATTGGAGAACATGTATTTTATGGGCCAAGCATGCTTCCGCTGTGCGACTCTGCTGAGAAAATGTATGTTAAAGCAAAGGAAGGAAATGAGCAAATTTACAATGGTAGTGAGTAAATGCTATGATTCAGCCAGGGTTCACTATAGCCAAGGTCTCACTGAGCATTAGGTTGAAAGACCAATTGCAACCTAAGTCATAGACTTTATTTCTGAAGCAGGTAGTCTTTGAAGATTGTTAGGCATGCTCAGAGCTGTGCTGGAGTTCCATCATTGGTGGCAGGAGAAGAGGTAGAATGCAGAGGGGATACTGGACAAAGCTTATTCAAGAAGCTATTGTTATAGATTAGAAGATAACTTTATAGTCCTTCCACTCTTGGCTTGAGTGGAAACATTGTCCCACAGGATTATTCAGAGATGCAGGTTCCTTGCATCCTATTGTTCGGTACCCAATATTCACCTGCAAAGTTTAAGCTTGCATCTCTGATCCAGGCAGAAGAAGGAAAAGAGTGATTCATAGAACACAGGTTCAGATTTTTCTGGCTGAGATCCACAAGTGACACACATATACTTCTGTTCACATTCCATAGTAAACTTATTTGCATGCCTATACCAAGATGCAAGTGTAGCTAGAAAAATATAATCTCTTTCTGGGTTTCATGAGCAGACTGGTGCAGCCACTATGGAAAACAATATGGTGCTACCTCAAAAAATTAAAAGTTGAACTTCCATTTGACCCAGTGATCCCACTGCTGGGAATATACCCTAAGAAGCCTGAAACACCAATCAGGAAGAATATATGTACCCCCATGTTCATAGCAGCACTCTTTACAATAGCTAAGATCTGGAAACAGCCCAAGTGTCCACCAGTAGACGAATGGATAAAAAGCTGTGGTACATATACACAATGGAGTACTATGCAGCGGTAAGAAAGAAAGATGTCTTATCCTTTGAGACGACATGGAGGGACCTGGAAAGTATTATCCTAAGTGAAAGAAGCCAAGCAGAAAAAGACAAATACCACATGATCTCACTTATATACGGATTATAATGAACATAACAGTCTGAGGAATACAGTAGACCCAGAAACATGGAAGTAGGGCACAGACTGACATCCCTCAGAAGAGGGGATGGGGGGTGGGGGGTGGGAAGAGATAAACCACAGAACTTATATGCATGTATGCATGACCAATGGACATGGACAACTAAGCCGGGGACGGGGTGGAGGGGGGGTGGGGTGGGGGGTGCCAATGGGATAAAAAGGTAAAATATCTGTAACAAAAAAATAAATAAAAATTCATAAAAAAAAAAGAAAAAAAGAAATGATGTTCGTGTCCTGGCCAGTTTGACTCAGAGGTTAGAGCATCGGCCCGCTGATCAAAGAGTCTCCTGTTCTATTCCAGTCAAGACATCTACCTTGGTTTCAGTTCCCTCTGGGGCCGTGGTAGGGGTCGTGTGGGAGGCTATCAGTCGATGTGTGTCTCTCACATAGATGTCTCTCTCTCTTCCCCCTCCCATTCTTTCTGAAGATAAAAGGAAAAATATCCTCAGGTGAGGATTTAAAGAAAAAAAAAAAAAGATCTTCGTGACTGTAATACAGATTGCCAATGTTTATTTCATCTTACCATTCATCTTCTTGCTTTGCTTAACTCTTTAATAAGTCATTAGGTCCTAACTTGTTTTCTATTTCTTTAAATTAATTAATTCAATCAAAATAAAGTGTCATTTGGTTATCAGGCCCGGATATTCTTTTTAATCATCATTCATTTTTAAACATTTTGTGAGTGAAACCAGCATGTTTCCTAAATTAACCACATTGTCACACTATTATAACATAAGAAGCCTTTTAAAATATACTTAAGATAAATTCTAAGAACGTGTAAGGAAACTGATGAATTTCCTCACTTATTCAAATTGAGATATATCTCCACTAAACTGATGACTTTAGGCGCTATAACAATTATGTTAAGAGGCCAAGGTAGTACGGCTGCTAAGACAGTGGTAGCCACATCAAGTATCTGTGCAATATCGGAGGCCTTATTGACATTATTTCTTTCCTTCTCTTCTTTTAGTTGATTTATCTCTTTCTGCATCTCCTCATTTTTCGCCTTAAATCCTTCATTAAGCAGTTCTTCAGAGATCTGAAAAAAAAGAGAGTTTCCTTTTGAAAATTCCAATAATCAGAACTCTGAATTTAACAACAGCAGGAGCTAAACACATGTTCTATTTCTCTACTAATTTATATGCTCTTTGATGCTTTTTTGTACAATATTTCTAAACATTAGGACCTAGTAGTGGTAGTATGATGGTTTACACCTTGCCATGATCACTTATCACAGTCTCACTGGAGGGGGGGGGGAGTGAGGATTTAGAGGCTGCTAACTATGCCAGGAATGTGTTCCAGTCCTAAGGATGCTTTTTGGGAAGGTTAGGTATTTTTTTAATCTGATTATCTCTTGGTTCCACTGAAGTAGGATGACCACACACGTAATGGGAACTGTTGACTCTCCACAGAACTGGCTATCAAACTCCCGGTTGGGACATTGAACACGATTTACTCTGGGTGTAGAGAATAAATCAGGTAGATCTGAAAACCAATGTAGCCAATTTGAGAGCTTTTATGACCCTATATTTCATACCATGTACGATCTGACACTTTCAGACCCAGAGGATCTATAACAGGTGTCCTTGATGGTTGTACCTAACATCTGAGAAACTTAATAGACCTTGGGTGCACAAGGAGACCCTATTATCACCACAAGCAGCAGTTCAGGAGCCTGGAGCATGTTATTTGGACCCTAATACTACAGAAGGTGCTAAGTCTTACAGAATTGGGCTTTAGAATGATTCGACTAATTTAACATTTCACTGAATCATATACCTTTGGATTTGGGGAAGGAATAGGGGCCATTTACTAAACCTGAAAAGCTCAGGGGAGGCCTGTGAGGGAACTCACAAACTCAGAGTCCTAAAATAACCACAAAGGATGTCTGAAATTAAAACTTTTAACGAGAAGCAGTTGATGGTGGGTAGTCAACTCCTAGGCCAGAGTCTTCCTTGACCAAGTTCAATGTTTACCTTAACGGAGCCCGTCTATTGTCTTTTGCATCTACAATAACATATCTTTGCAATGTCAAAGTAATTTTCCTTTTCCAGACCCCTCGAAGCACAGGCACAAATCCCCTCATTATTATTGAGTTAATTGTTACTGTTAACTTTTCCTGTACCCACCTATGTCAAAGATGTACATGTCTATCATTTTACTTTTCATCCAATCCCAGAGGTTTCCCCGCTTTGCTTTCTCCCACCTCCCTACTCTATCACCAACAAATTTCATGTAACTCACTTGTGTTTTCTCTTTTGATTGTAATGTAGAAAATAAGGGGCCAGACTACCCTATTCCAGAGTTTTATCCCAATCTGTTTAGATATTACTTCCTGGCAACTGTCGACAGTTTGGCTCAAATAAACTCACAAGAATTCTGCACAGGTTTCAATGTTTCTTATGTTGACTATTTCCTTCATGGTTCATGCCCAGTTTTTGTTCCACTTCCTGAGGAACCAGGTTACTGTCCTGTGGGCACGCCCAGGCCCCGCCCAGGCTTACCTTGCGCTTGAGGTCCAGCATACTTTCCTGCTCTCTCAGGCGGATTTCCTGTTCTCTCTCCATCTTCTCCTTCAGCTGCGCTAAGTTTTCCTTGAAGGTTTTCTCCTGAGCCTCCAAAATTTTCTGCTGTTCCTTCTCTTTCTGTCTTCGTAGATCCAGTTCCTTCTCAGCTTCCCGATTCTTGGCACACTCAGCTGTTCTCCAAGGGTTTCACAGAGGAAAGAAATTAAGGCATGCTCAGCTCTACTCTCCAGAACTCAGAGACTAAAATGACTTTAAAATGGTAGGGAGAATCTCTGTCTCAGAATGGGATGGAGAAGCATTACGTTGCTGAATAAGCTACCAGAATTCCCCTGGTTATTTCCAGTTTAGTCAAGTTGCTGGGCAGAAGGACAGGAAGCGCCTTGTTGCAGGGGGGATTCGCTCACACCTGTTGCAGGGCACTGCAGGAACCTCCCCTCCCCCTGTGCTCAGAGCCCTGCCCTGTACCTGCCAGAGCCTTCTCCTCAGCACTGAGGGCTTGGTCTGCCTGCAGGATGGATTCCTTTGTTGCGGCCTGTGACTGCAGGAAGGTCTGGAGGACCTCATTTGCCTGAAACAAACAAATGAGGAGCAAAGACTCTCCTTCAATCAAACTGCAAATTTGACCCTGTACATTCTTTATCCTTCTTAAGATCCCACCATGGTTCCCTTCCTCCCACAGGCACACTCACAAAAAATTTTCACCTCTTTAGTTACAATAGAACCCTCAATGGCACCCTCTTTCTCAGCTCTCCATCTCTTATCTCAGTGATGCCATCAACCACCCACTCCAGGTTAGAGACAACCAAGTTTATGTGCATTTCTACTAACACTCATCCTCCATTGTGTGCAGTGTGTGCACAATTTTTTTCTTCTGTCCGGATATCCCCCTACCCTTTCTTTACTCAGATAGCATGGTTGACACTTCAACTTGTAGCTTCTCCCTCCTTTCTCAGGAAGCTTTGCTGAACTTCCTTCTGAGACCTGGATGGATGCTGAGTGCGCAGACCTGCCCTACCAGCTCTACCACTTGCTGGCTGTGTGTTGTTAGGCAACTTAGTAGCTTCTCAGTGCATCTCATTTCTCAACTGTATAATGGAAATGACAGTAGCACCTAAATTCATATTATTCTAAGAATTAAATTGATAATCCAAACACAGCACCTCAGATGATACCTGTAATAGAAAGTGAGTGCTCAGTATATATTAGCCTTCACCACCACCACCACTATCATCATCATCACTGTCAGTGTTTACTTGGATGATAACCATATCCCATCACATTCAATTGACTATTTATATGTCCTTTCTCAGTAAGATCATAGTGTTTTGAGGAAGTTGTTTTTTAAATTATATGTCTCCTATACTTAGCACAAAAACGATTACACTGTTAAATAAAACAAATGTTCTATTTCATCTTGATTGCAGATAATAAATCCTATATTTGGGAAGACATATTTCTGGATTGTTTAAAATTATTTAACTAATTATGGATATAAAAGATAAAAATGTAAAGCTCGCCATGCTCTGCTTTCTCTCCACAAACGGTGCCATGTGTTTTTCATTCCTCACCTTCACTCCTTTCCTGGGTACCAGGTTATAGGACTGTTCCAACTTTTCCACTGCTTCTAAGTAGAGGTTGTGTCCCCCAGGCACAGAGAAAGTTCCTCTTGAAATATCATCCATCAAGGGCTCTGAAAGCTGCTCAAGCTGAGCCTGGCAATACTTGCCAGATGCCTGTTCATTCTGAAGCAAAAAATCTTGCTTCTTCATCTCTATGGTTTCCTGGCAGGGAAATGTGGAGAAACCCAAAAGGAAGATGCTGTTAGAAGAGAGAGTCCAACTGGGGTCCTCTTGGAAGACACAGTCTGACTCATGGTTAAGAGGGTAAAGCAGGTAAGCACTGTGCCCATCTCCTCCCAGGACCGCATTAAATTTATAACCAAATTATTGAACAACCATCATTAAGAACCATCTATAGACTACCTGAACGGAAGTGCTATAAATAAAGATATAAAGAAGAAGCTACTTGAGACTTGTAGGAGGGACAGCTATGTGTAACAGGCATGTCACACATTTAAGGTGTAGCAATTAAGAATTAGGAGGGATATTTCAGCTGCTGAGTCCCCTGTGTGGAATGATGGGTCCTAACCCATACTCAGCTTCTCACCCCTAAGGAATCAATATCTGTCTGTGAAACGCTGAAGGGATTTTGAATGAATGGGAAGGAAACTTTCTGGAGTCCCAGGTGATCTTGAGGGGTAAGGACTCACTTACTCACAAACTCACTTGCTCCAACCTTGCAAAGGGTGCAGCTTGAAAGGCTCCAGGGATATAGAAGAAGGAACTTAATTGACTAGTTTCAGGGCTAGGGTGTGGGGGCAGAGGTAATGAAGGCTCTCTCTGGGGATAAGTGGAGACAGGCACCATTGTTCCTTTGATGAGCCCTCTCCCCACCCAGCTGGAAGGCACAGGTGGAAACCAAATTTGAGTTCTCCAATAGCATGACTTACACATGCTGGCAAGTCTTTAAGACATTACCCCTACCAGTTTGCACCTGGACTAATTGCTTCCAGCAGTTTCAACATACAAGTGGCCTGTCTCAGCTCACATTGTGTACTTTCCTGAAATCTCTGAAAGGCCTACAAGCCCTCAAAAAGCAGCTGCTGGCTTTGATGTGACATGTACTTCTTTTAAAGCAGCTCTAAGTATGGCAGAAGCAGTGACCAGTATCAAAACGCATTTTAACTTCCATCAAGTGGCACAAAGCCTGGCATAAGCCATGGTCTGTGATGGCTTAAAAGTTAGATTCAGTCCTGGCTGGTGTGGCATGGTTGCTTGGAGCACCATCCCATAAATCAAGGGATAATGGGTTTGAATCCCTGTTGGGCACATGTCTGGGTTGTGGGTGAGGTGCCCTGTTAGGAGGCAGCCGATCGATGTTCTCTCTCACATCAGTGTTTCTCTTTCTCTCCCTACCTCTCTCTATAATCAATTTTTAAAAAGGTTGTTTCACTTAAGTAGCCACAAGCCCAGCAAACTGGTGGCAGGCCTCAGCTCGGAATGGAAGTAAGTGAAACAGAGTCTAAAAATAATGATAGAAAACATCAGTGAAATCAAGAGCTGATTCTTTGAAAACTACACATAATTGATAAAGATTTAACAAGACTTATGAAGAACAAAGAGAGAACCCAAGTAAATAAAATCAGAAATGAAAGAGAAGTGACAACTAACACAACAGAAATACAAAGGATGATAAGCAAATACTATGAATAATTATATGATAACAATTTGGACAACCTGAAAGTAATTCCTGGAAACATACAAATTTCAAAAGCTAAATCAGGAAGAAGTAAAAAAATCTCAACAGATTGATAACAGCTAATGTAAATAAATCAATAATAAAAAAATTCTCAACAAACAAAATCTTTGAACCAAATGACATCAAAGGTGAATTTAACAAACATTCAAAGAAGAATTAATACTTATCCTTTTCAAATTATTCCAAAAAATTGAAGAAGAATAAAGACTCACATACTCAATTTAAGAGAATAGCATCACCCTGATATCAAAAGCCAACAAAGGCACTGCAAAAATAGAAAATTATAGGCCACTATCCCTGATGAACATAGATGCAAAAATTGTCAACAATATATTAGCAGACCAAGTTCCACAATACATTAAAAAGTTCATACACAATGATCAAGTGGATTTATTTCCAGGATGCAAGTTTGGTTCAATATTTGCAAATCAAAATGAGATATACCACATCAATAAAATAAAGAATAAAATCATATGATTGTATTAATAAATGCAGAAAACCTATTTGACAATATCTAACTTTCATTTATGATAAAGAAATCTCAGCAAATCTGGGATAGAGTATATATATCTTAACATAAGAAAATGCATACGTGACAAACCCACAGCTAACATCATACTCAGTTGAGAAAAGGTGAAAGCTTTTTCTTTCAGATCAGAAAAAGACTTTCAACACTTTTATTCAACATAGTACTGGAAATCCTATTCATAGCAATCAGACAAGAAAAAGATATAAAATGCACCCAAATTGGAAAGGAAGAAGCAAAACTATCATTAACCCCAGATAACATAACATTGTGTAGAGAGAATTCTAGGTTCCACTATAAATCTATTAGAACTAATAAATGATTTCAGGAAAGTACCAAGATTAAAAATTAATATTCAGAAATAAATTGCATTTTATATAATAATAATGAACTTTCAAACAGATAAAATGAAAACCCCATTTAACATTATATCACAAAAAATATATATAAACTATCTAGGAATAAATTTAGCCAATGATGTAAAAGACTTGTACTTGGATAACTATAGGGCATTGATGAAAGAAATTGAAGGAGTTACAAATGGAAGGGTATTCTACACTCATAGATAAGAAGAATTAACATTTATTAAAATGTCCATAGTATCCAAAAGTAATCTATAGATTCAGTGCAATTCCTATAAAAATACCAATAGGATTTTTTTCTTTCAAAACATTTATTTCAGGTAGAAAATTATGATGTACTATATATAGGAAGACAACCACTTGTAAGGTAGGTAAATAAAATACCTTGTGGAATACACTCATTTCGTCATTCAAATATAAAAAAAAGTGAAAGTAATTTTACATTCGATACTTGATTGAAAGCAATGTTATTCTATCCAGTAACAAGCCCAAAGCATCCCCCCACTCAGAGTTAAAGGTCTTCTCTCCATTCACACTCATAACCTTTAGAAAACAATCATAAAATTTTTTATCCAGAACTTCTCCTAAAAATTCATATCTTCTTATCTCTGTTATCCTTACCGGAATGACTGTGTTTTGTTTTTCATAGATAATTTTTTTCTGATTGCCACTAAGCAAGCACATCAACCTTTGGACAATATCTTTTTATAAAAGCATAAAGAGAAAAATAACAGTCTCCGGTTAAGTGAGGGGCAGGTATGGATTATTGATCTCTGTTGGAGTATCTATCATTTGGCTGGCAGAGTGAGCAAGCTGAATGTGCTTTGGTAGTCGGCCCCACCTGACAGGAACCCATGTTGACACAAACCTGCCCTGGTCCTAGAGTCCTTCTCAATGGTAGGCATGAGTGCCCAGAAGAAGAGTCACCAAAAGGAAAAGTGCTGTGAGTTCTGACTTGAGTAGAGTGCTGGCCAGAGAGCCAAAGCAGCCCCCCAACCCCTGTACACCCAGGGCAAATGCAAAGTGTCTAGGCACAGCTGTCCTCACGAGTGCATGTGAGGCAGGCGGGGCAAGAGGGAGACCCCATTTATTTGGATGAGGAGCACCCAGCATCCCTGGGAGAATCACGGTGTGGGGGCTGACCGTTATCACCCAGACCCCCGTGTCCTCCAGATCTCGGTGCCCGGTGTGTCGGACGGTTTCTACCTGTTCCTCCTGGGCCATTTGCCACGGGACCTTCAGCCCCCTGGGGGAGGAGACGGGTTTCTTCCTCCCGTTCTCTCCATCCTCGGATCAGATTCATCCTTGTAGAAGTGAATTGTGGCTTGAACTGGGAAACTGGCCAGCACTTTCCCCCCAAAACGGCAGATATTCCTGGCGATTTGGGTAAATAAAGTCTTAGGGGATGCTGAAACCCAAAGGCCCCCTGTGACCCAGAAGTTTGTTGGTCACCGCCAGGCTCGTGGTGTCGGTGATGCCCAGCGACTGCGAAGGACTCCAAGGAGGACAGGTGAGTCTGACTCAGTCTCTCTGTTCAGGCATTTTAAATGCGGCTTCCAGTTCTGGTCTGCTCAGCATCTCGGGGTCTCAGGATCCAAGGTCTCCATGGTGTGGAGCTCTGGGGCCCACACAGGGACGGTGGCCTCCGGGGGCAGTGACAGACGTGACCCTGCGCCTCCAGGGCTGCAGCAGCTGCCTCAGGTTTCATGGTGCCCACAGAGCCCACGCCCTTCTGGCGGCACCAGCGACTGGGACGTGCCGTCCCAATAGGATTTTTCACACAGCTAATCACAAAATGTATGTGGAACCACAAAAGACCCTGAATAGGTAAAGCAATTTAGAGAAAGAAGAGAAAATGTGGAAGTATGCTACTTGATATGAAACTACACAAGCTTTAGTAATCAAAACAGTATTGTATTGGCATAAAAACAAACTCTAAGTCAAAGGAAGAGAATAGAGACCCCAGACATAAACCTCCACCTATATGGTCAATTCATCTGTGACAAAGGAGGCAAGAATATCCAATGGGGTAGAGACAGTGTTGAACAACTGGACAGATACATATAAGAATAAACACAAAATGAATCACAGACTTAAATGTAAGACCTGAAGCCAAATATATGTGTGTGTGTGTGTGTGTGTGTGTGTGTGTGTATATATATATATGTATATATACTGGGACAATGGAAACAGAAGGAAAAAATTAAAAAAATATTCTACACCAAACTAAAATATTTTTTGCAGAGCGAAAAAAAACCATCAACAATCCGAAAAGACAATCTGAATGGGAGAAGGTATTCACCAATGATAAATCTGATAAGGGATTAATATCCAAAATATATAAGAAACTCATAATACACACACACACACACATCCAATTAATAATGGGTAGAGGACCTAAATAGATACTTCTCCCAAGAAGACATACAGATAGTTACAAGACATATAAAAATATCCTCAACTTCACTAATCGTGAGGGAAATGCAAATTAGAATCCCAATGAAATATCACCTCACACCTATCAGAATAGCTATCATCAATAAATCAACAAACAAAAAGTATTGGCAAGAATATGGAGAAAATGAGAAACCACCATGCACAGCTGGTGGAATTTTAAATTGATGTAAACGCCATGGAAAACACTAAGAAGACTCCACGAACAATTAAAACTAAGACCACTGTATGACACAGCAATTCTACTGCTGGTATTTATCTGAATAAATCCAGAACACTAATTTGAAAAAATATATGCACCCCTCTGTTATTGCAGCATTATTTACCATAGCTTAGATTGAAAGCAACTTAAGGGTCCATCAATAGACAATTGGCCCTGGCCGGTTTGGCTCAGCAGTTAGAGCGTCGGCCTTTGGTCCAGAGACCAGGGTTCGGTTCCCGCTAAGAGCATGTACTTCAGTTGCAGTTTGTCCTCGGCCCTGGTTGGGTCATGTGGGAGGCAGCCACTCGATATGTCCCTTTCACATCGATGTTTCTCTCTCTCTCTCTTCCTGTCTCTCCCTCCCACTCTATCTGAACAAAAAATAGAAAAATGTCCTTGGGGGAGTATAAAACAAAACAGACAATTGGTAAAGAAATGGTACATATAGACAATGAGATACTACTTGGCAATATTAAAGAATGAAATATTGCCATTTGCAACAACATAGATGGACTGAGAGGGTATTATGCCAAATGAAATGAGTCAGACAGAGAACGACAAATACCATATAATTTTACTTATATGTGCAATCTAAAAAATAAAGTAAACGTAACCACAAGATGGAAATAAACTCATGAATATAGAGAAAAAATTGATGGTTGCCAGATGGGAGGCAGTTTTGGGGGGATGGGTGAAAAGGGAAATGGGATTAAGAAATAAAACTACCAGTTATAAAAATAGTCATGGGGATGTCAAATACACATAGGGAATATAGTCAAGAATGTTGTAATAATTTTGTCTGATGTTAGGTGGGTACTAGACTTATCAGGGTCATCACTTTGTAAGTTCTATACATGTCTAATCACTATGTTGTATGCCTGAAACTAATTATAATATTGTATGTCAACTGTAACTGAGAAAAATGAAAAATAAAAATAAAAGAAGCAGCCTGCAGGCATCAGGGTAGACTGGGAATGGGAATGACCAGGCATCATGTGGAAAGTCTCTCATTCACTCTGGCTCAGGCTCAACACCTGTGAAATGATGGGTCAGTAGACATGAGCTTCTTGGTGCCTTTCCTTCACAATTGATATATAAGTGACATGTGACATTATAATACTTTCAGGTGTACAACTTAACAGATTGTTATTTGTGTACATTGTGAAATGACTACCACAATAAGTCTAGTTGACATCCCGCACCTTACATCAAAAGAAAAATAAAAACACTTATTATTAGATTTACTCTGTAGCAACTTTCAAATGTAAAACCCAGTGTCATGCATGGTTCCTTTATCAGTAGTAGGATTGCTTGACAATGGGCACTGGGAAATTAAGAGGACTTTCCTCTGTGAACTTGGGCTGCTATGGATAAAAATATATACATAGCAAATCAAATGCCCACACATGAACTAAGCAGTCTCTAAACAGAGCTTTAAACCTGTCATGTTTTTTTTTTTTTCAAAGAGGGGATGGTTGTGCAAAAATATGGAAACAAAATTTATTTGCTGTACTTCTACATTTTAATAAAGTTGGTTTTATTCTAAATGAACTAAGAGATTTTTGTAATCTGTAATAGTGCAATGACAGACTCAAAGACAAACTTTCAGTGACCATGCCTACAGTAAGTAGAATTATGATGTCTTCTAAGTGTTCTCTCCCCTGATGTGCACTCTCTACATAGTCCTTGGGCCTGTGAATATGCTTAATATTAATCCTGTCTTTAGATTATGTTATGCATCCCAGGTTGACTTTAAGAGGGAGATTTCCAGGTGAGCCTTACCTAAGTACATGCGCCCTTTAAGAGCAGTTTTCTCTAGTTGGTGGCAGAGAAGGTAGTCAGAGTCATTCGAAGCCAGACAAGGATATGGTTCACCATTGCTGGCTTGAAGATGGAGGGGAGTTTCCCAGAACCTCCATAGGAAAACATAAGCCCATTTGAACCTTGTTTCAGCTTGTGGCACACTGAGCAGGGCACCCGTGTCTTGTGCTGAAATCTGACCTGGGGAGCTGTGAGCTAATGAATGTGTGTTGTTTTAAGCTGCTAAGCACATGATAATTCATTTTGCAATAATAGAACATGAAGAACTAATCTGTAAAAAAAGTACGAATGGTAGCCTATAGAGCCCTACTCCTCAGAAGAATCCAGGATCATTCTACCACGAGAAACACATGAATTTTGGAGTCACAAAAAAGGGAATCTAGGCATCATCTCAGAAGGAGTTTTCAGGAAGGATGTATACTAAGACATGTTACCACAAGCTTCTTCTGGAATTCCCGCTTGTCATCCTTGAAGGAGCGCTCCATGAAGATGGCAATGGCTTCCCTCTCGCAGGCTGCGTGCAGGTCCAGCAGCTCCTGGAGCGAGTCTGTGGGGAAGCTCACTCGCTGGGCCATCTGCTCAGTGTAGTGATCGGCCGCCTTCTGCACAGCTGCTGAGTTCTCAAGCTCAGCCAGTGCTGTCACCGCGTTCTCCAAACAAGGCACAGCTCCACTGTTGATGGCATCCACATAGGCCTTTGCCAGAGTCCCGAGTCCTGAATGACACATGATATTTGAGAAATCAACAGGAATTTCTTGCTTGTCATTTTGTAAGCTTTAGAGCTCAGCATTCTAGAAATCGCAACAATTTTATTGAAATGAGGTGTTCTGTTCTTCTCCCCGTGTTCCTCCTTGTGCTCATCCTTGTCTTCTCTTCTTTTTTCTTTTCTGTGTCCACTCTCTAATCGTAACATTACTGTGTATTCTAGTCACACTTTTTTGATTTATGGATTCATCACATTATAATATAATAATAATCGCAACCAAGTCAAGGATTTCCTAGAATAATTTTCCCACTGAAACTTTATAAAGACTATGTTTTATAGGTAAGTAAAGTTGATAATTTGTTCACACTATTCCAAAATTAATGTGGGCCCCTTTTAAGAAATCATCATAATTTCAGGACAGTGACACAAGTATTAAAACCAGTATGGGCATATTCAGCACCGGGCACTGTGTGTCTGCCCTGGGGCATATCCGTGATTCTTGCCCTGTACATAAATCTATAGTTACATTTGTTTCTGAAACTTTCCATGTGCTTTCAGAGGCTCACGTTTTGCTATATATTTTCTAACTGGTGTAAATTCACAAAATATCTTGTGTATCCTCACCGTGAAGCACTCATCTCGTTGGTCCTATAAGCATCATGCAGATTCTTATCCTTAACAGCAAAGTGTGTTTATGTCATTCGTGTATGAGTTTCCTGAGACACAGTAGGCTCACATAGGGAAACTTTAATGAGAAAACATGCATGTCTATGTGTGGTGTGAATCTCTGCTTTTTCCACATCACAGAGAGAAGGCAACAACTGCCAGCAAACCCAGAGTGCAGTCACACACACTGAACCACAGAGGAACATGCTGTAACAAAGAAGACTCACCATTTCCAGTGACGGTGATTCCCTGTCTTAGGGTCTTGGTTTTTGCATGTGTGAAGATATAGGTACAGAAAGTTCTGTATTGTTCCTGGAATTCCCTTCCTAGTTGGTTTTCTGACACCTTCTCCATATGTTGCAATAATTTTTTGTCATTTGTAGGCCAGTCAAAGACAAAGCACTTACGCCTTGGAAAGAACTTTCTGATATACTCTCTAGGCATGTTGGATTTCTGGATTTTAGGATCCTCACCTGCAGAAAAGAAAAAGAGCAATCACTGATGAGACAGCCTTTGGGCACAGAGGTTGAAAACTTTTATTTCTTTGGATCACTGTATCGCTGGTTCCTGTAAATCTCCCTTTATTTAATCATATTAACCTAATGCCAATCTACCCAAAACATAGACATTTTATTTCTTTATTTTTGTTCAGAGCCAGGAGTAAAGGAAGTACCTCTGGAGAAGAAGAGGACGTATCATTCCCAAGTGAAGAAATTAATGATTGTTTTATTAGCCCTTCTATGGTATCCAGTGGCTTGACTATTTATTAGATGTTTTTGAATGTTAGACTAATCCTCAGAACTGTCAGAAATATCTTTGATATCACTGTACTTGTGACAGAAGTAAAACATGGGCTCTGAAATAAAAGTAAATCGCTTCCTAGTAGAAATAAGTATGTGTATGATATTTATGGGGAAAATATCAAGTGAAGGACTGATGATACTCAGAACAGTAAAGAGAAACTTCAAAAATCAGAGTTAAAAAAAAATACACACAAAACAAATATGTGCAGAGATTTTTTTTTTTTTAGTAGATATCATAAAAAAGTAAGGTTTAGTGTCCAGCCTGTGTGGCTCAGTGTTTGAGCATTGACCCATCCACCAGGAGGCCACTGGTTTGATTCCTGGTCAGGACACATGTCCAGGTTTTGGGCCAAATACCCAGTGGGAGGCATGCAGGAGGCGGCCAATACATGTTCTCTCTCATCGATGTTTCTATCTCTCTCTCCTCCCTTTCTTTTTCTCTAAAAATATCAATAAAAAGGAAAAAAAAATTTTAAAGTATAAGGTTAACTTAATGTCACTTGGGAACCATACTGGTTCTCTATATCAGATTATTTTGTTCATTATGTTCCACAAATAAGTGAGATCATGTGTTGCTTGTCTTTCTCTGACTGGCTTATTTCACTCAGCAAAATACTCTCCAGGTCCCTCCACGTCGTCTCAAAGGATAAGAGATCTCTCTTTTTCACCACTGCATAGTATTCCATTGTGTAAAAGTACCACCGTTTTTTTTTTTTTATCCACTCAGCTATTGATGGGCACTTGGATCATCAGAGAGATACACATTGAAATGACTATTTTTTTTCATGTTTTATTTATTTATTTTTTGCCTCCCATCATCAATATTTATTGAGCATTTACAGTGTACTAGGCACAATAGAACATACAAGAAAACATTGTCCCTGCTCTTGAGGAGCTTACATTCTAAAAGAAAAAAAATACACCTCTTTTGAAATGGTATTTTCGTTTGGTGTTTTGCAAGGTACTGAGGAAATAGTCTGTAGGGTGAGCTTTGGGTACAAGTTAGCCCCATTATTTAAAGAAAAGAGGAAGAAGAAGATTTTAAAGGCAGCCAATGACAGACCATTCTGGATAGGTAGAGTTTCACAGGGAGATAAAACAATCTCATCAACTAAGGAGAGATTTGCTGCAGTAAATAGAATGAGGGAAATAGTTTGTGGGATGTAAGCAAAGGAAGTGAGGTATCCCTTAGATATTGAGTGGAGCCAGATAGATCATGCAGCCCCTTTTTCCAAGTACATGGCCACCAAGTAGAAATGATTGGTGACAGACAGAAGGCTATAAAAAAGGTAATCTTGTGTGCGCCTGACAAATAGAAAGAATAAAGGATCAAAGTTGAAGGCAGGCTATAACAGTATCAAGGAATTCTTAAAAACAAAAGTGATTTGGAAGCACAAAACTTACAGATAATGCTACCCAATGTCATGATGGGCCAAGAACACTGCGGCTTCCCAAGTTAGAAAATACCATACACTAAAATTTTAAATGGAACACATTATTTTTTTCCAATCCCCACACCTCTGAAAAACAAACAAACAAACCCAACACCTTTTTTTCAGGGGGCTGAGGGTAGTTGAGGTATGGGACATGGTTGGGAACAGTAGTTCTACTAGTAGTATTTTGTTATGATAAACTTTGTATTTAAACTTGGTAAAAGCCCATTAGCTGCCAAGAGGGAATAAGGAATATATTTCCAACAATGTACAATTTCCTTTAGAGAAATTTCAGAACCAAAACACTAATTTACATGAGAAGCTGTAGAGAAGTAGTTGAAAAGTCCATTCATAAAACTTTTATTCCACTTACATGAACTTAATACATGTGTTCTTAACAATTATGCTTAGATTGTTCATGAAAATTTCATAAGACATTAAACAAAGCTAGCCATTATCTCAAGTTATTTCCCTGTTAACTATTGTTACAGCACATGCATGTTAGGCAAGTATCAAAAAAAAAAAAATCACAAAAGCAAAAAAACCTAAAAAAAGTTAAATACATGGTTTTGTTTGTTTTGTTTTACTGCTGTGCTTGATATACATGAAGTAATGAATATCAAGCAATTCATTTTACTGCATCTTTACTTGCACATTTGTTCTTAGGTTGCCTAAAACATTTAAATACAAATAAAATGACTGTAGCAAAAGTAATGAAAGCAAACAGCAGGTAACTTTACAAATAATGGAATGTGAACCGTTTCTGCCCGTATCCAGAGTAAATTGGGTCACAACTAAAGGAACACTTCTGCAGCTGTAGTCAAAGGTGTGCACATTGAAATTGAGTATTCCACAGATACACACATGGTTCAACATGTACTACCCATGGGATATCCATTTCTACCACAGCCCTCTAAGTGCTCCTAAACTAAAGTACCCACAACAACTACACCTGTGACTGGAACCAATTATCCCTTTTATTCTCCACCAGGACAAACCATATGTAGGCAGTTCTCTTTGCTTAGACATGGAAGCAATTTTAACACCGGCCCCTGTGAAGCCACAATGTACCAAAAGTACTATGCCAAACATTTTTAACTTGTATAAAAATTCCACATCCCCATATTGGCCACCTCAACATGAAAACATACCTCCCTAAATGTTAACTGGCTCTACTCCCCTAATATTAAACATAAAAACCACATGGGAAATATAGAAATTCAAATAGAAGGAACATAAACCTGTCATAAATCATAAACAAAAAACTATTTGTGGGACAGCATGGATGACAAATGGTCTACTGTGTAAATTTTAGAATGAGGCAGACAAAAGTTTGAAGGCTGGTTAATTTTCTCCTCCTTCCCCTGCTTTAGCTTCATCTCCTTGGGTATTCGATTTCCACAATGTCAAATTGTTTCTCAGTAATTGCATTATTAGCTTGCTGTCTTTGTATGACTCTTCACTTACTGTATCAAGTTCAGCAATGGCTTCATCAAAAGCTGTCTTTGCAAGAGAGCAGGCTTTCTCCGGGGAGTTCAGAATCTCATAATAGAACACAGAGAAGTTAAGGGCCAGACCCAATCTGATAGGATGTGTTGGTTGCATTACCTTTTTGCTGATTTCCAAAGCTTCTTGGTATGCTTGTTGTGACCGATCCACAATCCCTTTCTTGTCATCCCCTGGCAACCTCAGCCAAGTAACGGTAGTAGTCTCCTTTCATTTTCAAATAGAAGACTTTGCTCT
The DNA here is from genome assembly GCF_014108415.1 of Molossus molossus. Classification (NCBI taxonomy): domain Eukaryota; kingdom Metazoa; phylum Chordata; class Mammalia; order Chiroptera; family Molossidae; genus Molossus; species Molossus molossus. The sequence goes on along the minus strand of NW_023425347.1, from coordinate 34,510,400 downwards.
CTGCTTGTGAAGCATTGGGGATCAATAACTTTTCCAACAGAGACAGTACATCATTGCAGATATCTCTTAGCTCGGTCTCAATTTTTTCTCTGTATTCTCGAGCCATCTGCTGTTTTTTCTCAGCACCTTCTGTCTTTTGCTCAATACTTGAGACGACCCTCCAAGATGACCTACGGGCTCCCACAACATTTTTATAAGCAACTGAGAGAAGGTTCCTCTCCTCATTGGATAATTCAGCTCCTTGCTCAGTTACAGACTTCATGCAGGCTGCCATGTCATCATATCGCTCAGCCTGTTCGGCCAGTTTGGCCTTCTGCACCAGCTCATTTTTATCCATGACTGGATGTTCTGTGTCCGGAGTGAGTGGCGGCGGACCGACGGGGACTCAGCAGTCTCTGGGCCTATTTATTTTTTATTAATTAATTTTTGTTACAGATGTTTTTCCTTTTCCCCCCAACTGATTCCGCCCTCCCCCTCCCTCCCTGCCCTGTCCTCAGCTTTGTTGTCTATGTCCATTGTTCATGCATACATGCATATAAGTTCTGTGGTTTATCTCTCCCCCACCACCCCCTCTTCTGGCGATTGTCAGTTTGTACCCCACTTCCACATCTCTGGGACTACCCGATTCCTCAGACTGTTATGTTCATTATATTTCACAAATAAGTGAGATCATATGAAACTTGTCGATCTCTGTTTGGCTTGTTTCACTTAGGATGATACTTTCCAGGTCCCTCCATGTAGTCTCAAAGGATAAGAGATCTTTCTTTCTTACAGCTGCATAGTACTCCATTGTGTATATGTACCACCGCTTTTTTATCCATTCGTCTACTAATGGACACTTGGGCTGTTTCCAGATCTTAGCTATTGTAAATAGTGCTGCTACAAACATGGGGGTGCACATATTCTTTCTGATTGGTGTTTCAGGCTTCTTGAACTTCCATTTGACCCAGTGATCCCACTTCTAGGAATAAAATGACTATTAAATATCACCTCACATCTGCCAGAATGGCGGTCATCAACAAATCCTCAAACAACAAATGCTGGCAAAGATGTGGAGAAAAGGGTGCCCTAGCACACCGCTTGTGGGAATGCAGACTTGTGCAGCCACTATGGAAAACAATATGGTGTTTCCTCAAAATATTAAAAATGAAACTGCCATTTGACTCATTGATTCCACTTCTTGGAATATACCCAAGGAAGCCTGAAACACCAATCAGAAAGAATATATGTACCCCTATGTTCATAGCAGCACTATTTGCAATAGCGAAGATCTGTAAACAGCCAAAATGTAAAATATTTCATATATGAAGGATTTAACTATGCAGGCTATTGAAATAGACTACCTAAAAAATGTTTCAATAATACAGTCCTTTGATTCTGTGTTTACCATCTTCTGTACTAATGGGCATTTTTTTCTAAATAGAACAAAACATAGCTCTGAACTTAATCATTAACACAAATATTTGAGCCTTAGCAGGTTTTAGCATTGGTTGTAATCCTTTAATTTTTTTCATTGTGCCAATTTTTCTCAAATCACTTTTCCAATATTTTATTCTACACATTCTCAGCTAGCTTAACTTCTTGTTTCTTGAGTTTTGCAGTAATAAGAACTGACGCCCTACTCACTGCCATACACATATCACTGTTAGCATAGGCCTCAATGTGATTATAAATAAACATTGCCCTTAAGTGCTGAATGACAGGGCTCAGTTGATCCCACATCCTACTAAACCCTCTACCACCCAGACTGTGCTCTGATACCTGGAATCAACTTCAAGGCATTCTCCAGGTACTCATCTTCAGTGATGGTGCGTCCCTTTAACTTCAGCTCCAGCAGGAAATCCCGTACAGCCCAAAGTCTGGGAAGAAACTCACAAACTCAGCTGAGTCATCCACTTCACCAGAGCTGGGGGAGGATTTTGTCCTGATCAGCTTTGTTAGTTCAGTCACGTAGCTGGGATCTTAGCTAAGGAATGAGAAGTGCTCCATGCCAAAATGTCCTGTTCTTATCAATAAGCAAGTTTTATGAACCTTCCCATTCACCCAGTGTCCCTTTGTCCTCACCCATGATTATTGACAAAAGGAAAAAACAAACAATAACATAAAAAAAAAGAAAGTCTCAGTTACATTCCCATAGACCCCATGACCCCTGGTGGTTCAGCTCCTGGAAGGATACTGCAGCTGCTCCAGGGCCTGGTGGTTGATGGTGCCCACGCTGTTGTAGACAAACATGCTGCTCAGGAGCACGGCCAGGGCAAAGATCCACGAGTCATTTTCAGGGTCGCTCTAGGAAGCACATTACAGCAGTGGACTTAGGTGTCTGCTATTCATTCACCATCCAGTTGTTCATGCACTATGCCAGCTCTATTATAACTGAACTGTAGGGCAAATAACGTACACTCTGAAGACAGTGTGCATTTAAACCTCATTTTGGTGTCTTAACATTGACTCCTTTTATGGCCTAAGTTCTTTAGCAATTAAGAGAAGTGAATGACACTAAAACTATGTGTCAAATATTTCTCATAGTTCCGAGAACATAGACATATGCAGTAAGTGGGTAATGATTTTTTGGTAACTTTCTCTTGACAACAGGCTAATTGAGGACACAAATGGTATTCAATTAAATTCACCAAATTCCCATTTTACATCAAAAAATGCCAGACACTGCATTTAGTTTTGTGGATATCAGGTTCCACAGGGCAATCTTGAACTTGAAGAGATGACTTGCTAGAGGGGCAGATATCCATGGCAACATGTAAATGCATTCAAGGTGATCAATCCTGCCAGGAATGAAACCCAATGTAGTAACATAAATGACAAAGGGGGAAGGCAAAATCCAGAAAAATTACTCTGTGATTACAGGGCAAAGAATAATTATGTCTGAAGCAGATGCAATCTCATTAGGTTGAAAATAGCTACACTGAAAGAGTGGACAGAATGTGCAACTGTGGAGATAAAGGGACCAGGCAGGTGGAAGGACCAACAGAATAGTCAAAAAGTGTGGTCATACAGAGAAACTACAGGTTATTTTATTTGATTGAAGTAGTAGTCATGGGTGTGGTAGGAACAAATGATAGGCTGAAAATCAGACCAGAGTACATCAAGAGTGATGTTGCAATAGAATCGGATACTATGGTTGTAAGGGTGGCAAGTCCTTCTGCTGCTACCAGTTGACAGTTAGTTATGTTTTGGTGCCTTTACAAATGTAACTAGATTTAAAATAAAGAAGGTTTATGTAAACCACAGTAGGTTAAGAATGAATAGGCCCTCTTGGGTTTACACTGAGGTGATTCCTGTGAACTGAAAACCTGAATTATCAAAATTCAGAGCATCCCTGCCATAGCCTCTGTGGCTCAGTTGATTTGAACATTGTCTCCTACACCCAAAGGTCATGGGTTCAATTCCTGGTCAGGGCACATATCTGGGTTGTGTGTTTGATCTGATCGGGGAGAGTAAGGGAGGCAACTGATTGATGTGTCCTTCTCTCATAGATCTCTCTCTCGCTCTCTCTTCTCCCTATCTCTCTCACTAAGATCAAGTATAAAATAAATAAATAAAAGGTGCACTGCCGCTGCTTTCAATTAAAATTTAACCTAATTCAAATAAGGACCAAGGATCGACTGCAACTAATACAGAAAAGACATACCTAAAAGTACCTATGGACAATATTTTTAGTAGCTCATGATTTTATGGAAGTCAGTGAGACTCCAGGACATTTCCCCAATCACGCGCATCTGAAGTACTTAACATAAAATCCTAGAATTTAGTTGCCCAATAAGCATTTGCTATCTTATAACTTTTACTCAAGTGAAAGACTAAGAAGATTAATATTTAATATGGAAAGTATTAAGCTAAATTTGCTGGAACAATATTTAACTTTATTATTCTTAATTGAATTTGTTGTGTATAAAATTATATCATAAAAGTTGAATTGAGGTGGCAAATTAAAATGTAGATTCTCTGTCTTACCTTTTCCACATCGGCCAGGCCCTCAGTGTCCAGAAGGACCAGGGTGTGGTTGAGCTTGGAGGGGTGGGGCACACACCACATCCAGATGCCCTTGGTTTCAGACCTCACCGTGGATCCCAGAGGGAAGCCTGCAAAGGAAGAGGGGAAAGCCATGTACAGTAACAGCAGCTGGTCCGGGCTGCCCACAGGTTACTTTGGATAAACTTGTGGGAATGCGAGTGCATGGCGGGGAGGAGGGTGGCTTCAATTTTCTCAAGGACAGCCAATCTAACCTTTATACACATGAATGGCCTTATCAGGAAACACATTGTGTTCCCTATTCACCTCATTCTATCCATGGGTCATCATATGTCACATTGCAGAGTTAATATCAAGTCCGTTGACCTTTATAATTTCTTCTGACGCTGTAGAGCTCCCTTGTTCTTTAGGGTCTGATGGAGTTCAACCACTGGGTGGCACTAGCAGGAGATTGGAAGTCAGGCATGCGTCCTACTGGGTCCCCCCTAGTGAGCCCCAGTGTCCCAGGGCCTCTGTTCCTTTACTGTGCGTCACAGCCCTTTCAGGGAGTTCCATCCAACAGTGCCGGTCTTTGACACTCTCTGGAATTCACTTTTTGCTCGCCTGTTCAGGCTACAGGAGTGACCGAAGTTATCTGGCCATTGCTATCGCCAGTCTGTGGGTGTTTTCTCGTCTCTCATTGGTTCTGTGTGACCTGCTTATGCCCTTGTCTGAGTCCCTCTATTGAACACTCTTTATGTGCTCCTTGAGAGGTTCATGGGTGTCCTGCCAGGACCTGTACTGATAATCAGCTTTGTTGTTATTTTTTTCTTCCTTTTTACTCCTGTATTTTTCTCATGTCTTTTTTATTTCTTCAAGGAAATGAGTCTTTTGTACACTGCCTCAGGTGGGGATATAATGAAGGTGAAAGCAGAAAAGACCTATGAAACTTGTTTGCTTTTCTTTCAAAAGGCTTAAACCCACTGTAGAGAGCATGTGAGGATATGCCCAAGAACCTGTGTGTGATATATCCTGTCCAACAGTTCAACATTTTTAACATCTTCCATATACCACTGTGTCCTTCACTGAGGAATAGCAGTGATGAAATACCTAGGGAAGGTTGGTTCAGCATGACTCATGCTGAGGTAGGCTAGTAAAAAGCTAGGAAATTTCCTTCACAAGTATAATAGGAAAACAGAGACACATAGTTGAGGAAACTGGTAGAACCATTAGAGCAGATACAGGAGTTCCCCTTTCTAGACATCACATCTAGGCATCAGTTGTGTCTCAGCTTCAGACCAAGAAAAGCAGCAAAAACAGGTGGGTGACACCAGAACCAGCTGCAGTGACTAATGATGTCCTGTCCTGGCACTGATCAATCAGTAGAGACTTCGACCCTGAAAATACACACCTGGGAAACTGATGAATAATCTGCTGAAACCCTCCCCTGGGACCTCCTCTAAGCCTCCTGCCTGAAGAGAGATATAAAATCCTCATGGCAAAGGATACAACCTACACTCTCCCTCTGAGGAGCAGCCTGCACCATTCTCATCTTGTTCTTTCCCCATTTATCCCCACAAGTACACATCTTCTAAACTCTAAAGGTCCCCACAAGACTTTCAGCCAATGGAGCAATAGGCAGTGGCTGCACGTCTCAGGATAAGCCCTTGAATGTGTCTCCAAGGTCCTCTTTTTCTGACTTTCCATGAGCCAGGGCAGCCCAGCCTAGACCTCCCTATTTCACTGTTCCCAGCTTTAATAAACATACCCTCATAGTCACCTGAACTCGTGCTGTGAAATTTTTCCTCCACGAAGTCAAGGACCCTCAGACTACAGGCTGGCTTTAGGGAGACCCTCTGAGAGGCAGGTCCTGTGTCTGTGAATGTCTGGTGACCCAGAAATTGGATTTTCTTTTCTGAGCCTATGCAGCCCATCTGGCTCAGTTGCAGTGACTCAGATGGTCTTATCATGGCATAGAATAGCAGGATTCCACAGATAACCACCCAGGACCAACTCACAGATGCCAACCCGCGCTTGGTACCAGCAGGGCCCATTGTGACACAGTGGCTCCTTGTTTTGCCTTGGGTGAACTTGGTGAGTTCCCTTGGAATTCCAAGCCCCCTGTTTAAGGTAAAAAGCTCACTTTCTTTGGCCTGTTTTGTTGTTTGTTTGTTTGTTTTTTAATTCCCAAGACGGACCTAAAGGTTATTGGTTTAGGGAACCTTAGCTATACATAAGGGTCGAGATACCTAAGGACAGGAGAAACAATGGATGGCTGGTTTATAACTTTGGCTTTTCAATGTGAAATTACTTTCTCGGGGTCTGATAAAACCTTTTACTGCATGAATGTCAACCTGGGTTCATTTTGTTCCAAGAATGGAACTCCCTCCAGCTTGAACCTCTGGCATTCTTAGGCAGTGAGAATCTTTGTGGAGCAGGAGGAGAAACTGACACATGAGAGTTACCTTAAGACAATGATGAGACCTCAGTTCTTGTCTTCTTAAAGGAAAGATTTCAGTCAAGAGACAAAGTGCAGGGAAATAAAAGGAGGAGTAAAAAGATGGCAGTGGGCAGGACCAAAGTGAGGGTGAGTTGGGAGAGTGTTAATGAGTGTAAGAGAGATTGTGAGTGGACGTGAGTGTGGACGAGCAACCTCGAGCATGTAGAAACATGGGCCAGAGGGTTCCTGTGGATGGGGAGCAGTCAGCTACCGGGGCAAGTGGCTTGTCAGGAGGCTTCTCCCTGCTCAGCCTGAAGGCACACTATTTGGAAGATCCTTGGTCTTTTCTGGGAGGAGGCAATGGGAATCAGCTAGGGATGAATGACCTGAGTCCACCAGTACGCCTTGCACCATCAGATCAGTGGACCCTGCTGTGTCAATGCAGACCAGCATCGAGTAGCAGCACTATCCAGGTGCCTGTTGCAGTAGCTGCAACCCACAGGAAGCTGAGCACCATCGCCCACAGCAGCAGCCTGATTGCAGCCCAGCACCATCCTTCACAGCAGTAGCCTGATCAGAAACCAGCACCATCTCAACAACAACAGTCTGACCTCAGCCTAGCATCATCCCCCACAGCGGTAGACTGATTCAGAGCCCAGCACCATACACCACAGCAACAGCCTGATCTAAACCCAGTACCATCTCCCATAGCCACAGCCTGATTGGAGCCAAGCATCATCCCCAGCAGCAGTAGCACTAGCTAGGGAGCCCAGCACTTTCCTCCACTGCAGCAGTAACTGGGTATGAGTGGATCCCCACCACCAACAGCAGCTGAGGCTTGGGAGTGGAAACCAATCTCCAGGCAGCAGCAGCAGCACAGATCTGCAGCTGAGACCAACCCCAGCATCATCATCAGAGGCTAATAAGGAGTGGTGGCCCAGCCCAAGCAGCAGCAAGGCTCAGGAAGCCGAGACCCACCCCTGACAATGCAGCAGTGAATTTGGGGTGTAGCCCTTCCCCCAGCAGCAGCAAACTCCCAGGAGCTGAGCATCCTCAGCCCCCAACAGCAGCAGAGGATTGGAAGCTTAGAGAACAGCCTGGCAACAGCAGCAGCAGTAGCAGTGCAAACTGGGAGCTGACACTCACCCCAGCATAATTAGCAATGACTGATCATGAGCTGAGCCCCACCAGGCAGCAGCAAACCCAAGCAGTGCCCCAGCAGTACTCATGCACCCTAGAAGCACACCAGCTAAACCCAAGCACCCTAGGAACACATACCATGACAGACCAATGCCAGCCGCCAGTTGTCAATCCTCCAGGACCCATAGAAGGCAAGAGGCACCACACACTAAAACAGTCTGGGAGGCTCAGCAGCCTGATATGATACACATCAATCTGCCTACACATTCCAACATCCCTCACCAGGCTTAGAACTACCAGACTGCTAAAATGGTGAGACAAAGAAACACTACCAAATGGAAGAAAAGGAAGAGTCACCAGAAAAGGAACTATAGAAAATGGAAAACAGCAATTTGTCAGATAAAGAATTCAAAGCAATAATTTTAAGGGTGCTCAAACAATTTAGTGAGAACTACAAACAACTTAATAAGATTTATGAAGAGCTCAGGGGGAATGACATTAGCTTAAAAAAGGGGTAGAAGCTATTAGTACAACTCAAAAGAAAATAAAGAATGACATAGCTGTTATGGAAAATACCTTAGAAGGATTCAATAGTAGATTAGAAGACGCTGAAGACTGAATCAGTGAGTTAGAAGACAAGGTAGGAAAAAAAACAAACCCAAATAGAGCAACAAATGGAAAAAAAAATTAAAAAGCAGGAGGAGAATTTAAGAGAGCTTTGGGATAATACAAAACATAACAACATTTGCATCATAGAGGTACCTAAGGAGAAGACTCAGAGAGAGAAATTGAGAACTTGTTTGAAGAAATAATGATGGAAAACTTCCCTAAACTGGTGAAGGAAAAAGTCACACAAGTCCAGGAAACACAGAGAGTCCCAAGCAAGATGAACTCAAAAAGACCCATAGCTAGACACATCATAATTCAAATGGCAAACATTAAAGACAAAGAAAGAATCATAAAGGAAGTAAGGGAGAGACAGAAAGGTACCTACAAGGGAGCTCCCATTAGACTGACAGCTGATTTTTCAATAGAAACACTGCAGGCCAGAAGAGAGTAGCATAAATATACAAGGTAATGCAAAGCAAGGGTCTGAATCCAAGACTACTCTATCCAGTAATGCTATCATTCAAAATTGAAGGAGAAATAAAGAGCCTCACAAACAAACAAACAAAACAGGTTAAAGGAATTTACCACCACCAAACCAGCACAGCAAGAAATGCTAAAAGGACTATTGTAAGAAGAAAAAGAAATAGAGAGAGAGAGGAACACAGACATAAAATAAAAATGGCAACTAGTAAGTATCTATCCTTAAATGTAAATGGCTTAAATGCTCCAATCAAAAGACATAGGGTAGCTGATTGAATAAGAAAACACGACTCATATATATGCTGTCTACAGTAGATGCACCTCACAACAAAAGACTCACACAGAATGAAAGTGAAGGGATGGAAAAAATTTTCCAAGCAAATGGAAATGAAACAAAAAATGCTTATGTAGCAATATTCATATCTGATAACATAGACTTCAAAATGAGGGCTACAAAAAGAGCCAAAGAAGGTCACTACATAATATTAAAGGAAGCAATCTAAGAAGAGGATATAACCCCGGTAAACATATATGCAACAAAATATATTTTAAAATTTCTGGAGGACTTCAAAGGAGAGATCAACAACAATACAGTCATACTGTTTCACTGTAACACCCCACTGACACCACTGGATAGCTCTTCTAGACAAAAATTAACAAGGACAGAGTCCTTAAATGACAAACTAGATCAGTTGGACTGAATTGATATCTACAGAACATTTCACCCCTAAGCTGCAGAATATACATTATTCTCAAGTACACATAGGACATACTTGAAGATAGACCTCCTGTTAGGACACCAAGTATGTCACTACAAATTCAAAAGATTGAAATCATATCAAACATCTTCTCAGATTACAATGGTATGAAACGAGAACTCAGTTACAACAAAAACACTCAAAACCATGCAAACACATGGAAGCTAAATAGCATGTTATTAAACAGTGAATGGTTTAAGGAGATCATGAAAGAAATTAAAAATGTCCTGGAAATCAATGAAAATGAACCCACAAAACAAAATCTATGGGACACAGAGAAAGCAGTTCTGAGAGGGAAGTTCATTACACTACAGGCCTACCTCAAAAAACAAACAAACAAACAAAATAAAACCAGGAGATCCAAAATGGCACCAGAGTGAATGGAAGCTATACAGACGGTCTCCCAGAACCAAACTGGAATTACAACTATAACACAGACAAATCGACGGGAAGAAACAACAGAAAAGCAGCTTGCGAGGACCATATAACCAGGGACACTGACTCGATTCTGGTAGGATTGTGAAGGCACGAGATGGGGGCTGGGAGCCCATGGTTGGCAGCTCTGCAGCGGCCTTAGCTGGGAGCAGGGCCCTCGGGTTACACTCCCAGGCGGCTCCACAGCACAGTGCCGGGACAGAGGCTAAAAAAGCCACAGCCACTCACTTTGGGCTCTGACAGATGGAGGGCAGACTGGACTCGAACTGTGTGGGGACACTCGGAACTTGGAGGGCACTCAGAGCTTTTGCTGAGTTGCTGCCACACAGGACGGTGGACATATTGATCCTTCCCAGGGCTCTCGGGAGAAGCAGCAGCCCCTCCCTCGGAGATCCAACCCCACCCTCTGGGTCATTGTAATGCTAATTGAGGTTTATTAACAACCAGCATCTGCCCCACCCTTGGGAAATCCCCTTATGCTGAGCACCTGAGGGAGTTTTTCAATCAATTTACAATCCAAAACCCTTCAAGTAACCTCCAGTGTTAGACTCCAGGCAAAAAGCTAGAGGATAACAGTACCTTTATTGGGCTAGCAACTTTAACCAGGAAAGTAAGACTTGTCAGTGGTGTTTAAGGTGGGTGCTCCCTCGCTCATCCAAACCCGTGAGAGGGAGCCACAAACAGCAGAACACCAACACCCACAGGGAAAACTTGACAGGCTCCAAAGCCCACTGTAATAGCCAAAATGGTGAAACATAGAAACAGAAGCCAAATGAAAGAACAAGAGGCCTCCACCAAAGATGAGATCAATGTGGAGAAGTTAGGCAAGTTAACAGAGCTAGAATTCAGAGCCATGATCTTGAGGAAGCTCAACAGCATGAATAAGGGCACAGAGATGCTGAAAATAAACCAATTGGAAATTAAAAACCACCAAGAAAGGATAAAAAATGACATATCAGAAATGAAAAACATATTGGAAGGTCTAAATAGCAGAGTAGAGGAAGCTGAGGACCGGATAAGTGAATTAGAAGACAGAGTAGAAAAATCAACCAATCAGAAAACCAAAAGAAAAAAACGATTAAAAACAGGAAGACAGCTTAAGAGAACTGTGGGACAACTGGAAATGTAATAATATTCGCATCATAGGAGTCCCCGAAGAAGAAGAAAATGAGCAAGGGATAGAGAATATATTCAAAGAAATAGTGAGAGAAAGCTTCCCTAATTTGGTGAAGGAAGAAGGCATTCAAGTTCAAGAAGCACCGAGAGCCCCAATCAAGAAGCACCCAAATAGGTCCACACCAAGACACATAGTAATTAAAATGCCAAATATTAAAGACATAGAGAGAATCCTAAAAGCAGCAAGAGATAAGCAATAGGTTACCTACAAAGGAAATCCCAAAAGGCTCTCAGCTGACTTCTCACAAGAAACACTATAGGCCAGAAGGGAATGGCATGAAGTAATCAAGGTCATGAAAAACAAGGATCTGAATCCAAGAGTATTCTAACCAGCAAGGCTATCATTCAAAATAGAAGGTCAAATAAAGAGCTGCTCAGACATAAAAAGGCTAAGGGAATACATTAGCACCAAACCAGCACTGCAAGAAATGTTAAAAGGACTACTGTAATTAGTAGAAGAAATAGGAATAAAAATATAACCACACTAAATAAAAACAGCAATAAATAAGTACATATCAGTAATCACCATAAATGTAAATGGACTGAATGCTCTGATAAAAAGACACAGAGTAGCTGATTGGATAGGAAAGCATGACTCATCTATATGTTGTTTACAAGAGACCCATCTCACAACAAAAGTCTCACATCGGTTGAAAGTGAAGAGATGGAAAAAAATTTTTCAAGCAAACAGACAGGAAAAAAAAGCTGGGGTAGCAATACTCATATCTGATAAAATAGATTTCAAAATGAGGGCCATAACTAGAGACAAAGAAAACCACTACATAATATTGAAAAGATCTATCCAACAGGAAGATATAACCTTGATAAACATATATGCACCCAATATAGGAGCACCAAAATATATTAAAAATCTTCTGGAGGACTTCCAAGGAGAAATTGACAGCAATACAATCATAGCAAGGGACTTCAACACCCCGCCGACAGCACTGGATAGATCCTCTAGACAAAAATTAGCAAGAAAACAGGGAGTCTGAATAAAGCACTAGACCAAATGGATTTATTAGATATCTGCAGAGAATTACACCCCAAAACTGAAGAATTCACATTCTTCTCAAGTGCATGTAGGACATTCTCAAAGATAGACCACATGATAGGACACAAACTAAATCTCTACAAGTTCAAGAAGATTGAAATCATATCAAACATCTTCTCAGATCACAATGGAATGAAACTAGAAATCAATTGCAACAAGAACATGCAAAGACATTTGAACACATGGAGGCTAAATAGCATGTTATTAAACAATGAATGGGTCACCGAGGAGATCAAGGAAGAAACTAAAAACTTCCTGGATACCAATGAAAATGAACACACAACAACATAAAATCTATGGGATGCAGCGAAAGCAGTTCTTAGAGGGAAGTTCATAGCACTATAGACCTACCTCAAGAAACAAGAAAAATTTCTAATTGACTGTCTAACCTCACAACTTAAAGAATTAGAAAGCAAAGAAAAAGAAAACCCCAGAGCCAGTAGAAGGAAGAAAATAGTAAAGATCAGAGCAGAAATAAATGACATAGAGACCAAAAAAGCAATTCAAAGGATCAATGAAACAAAGAGCTGATTTTTTAAAAAGATAAACAAGATTGATGGACCCTTAGGTAGACTCACCAAGAAGCAAAGAGAGAGAACCCAAATACACAAAATCAGAAATGAAAGAGGAGAAATAACAACCAACACCACAGAAATACAAAAGATCATTACAGCTACTATGAACAACCAAATGGCAACAAATTTGACAATCTAAGCAAAATGGACAAATTTCTAGAAACACACAGTCTCCCAATACTGGCCTGGGAAGAGATAGAATACTTGAACAGACCAATAACAACTAAGGAAATTGAAGATGCAATCAAGACTCTCCCAGCAAACAAAAGCCCAGGCCCAGATGGCTTCACAGGGGAGTTTTATTCAAAAAATAACTAACACCCATTCTCCTCAAACTATTTCATAAAATTCAAGAAGAAGAAAGACTTCCAAACTAGTTCTATGAGGCCAGCATAATGCTAATTCCAAAACCAGAAAAAGACACTACAAAGAAAGAAAACTACAGGCCAATATCCCTGATGAACACAGACGTCAAAATCCTGATAAAATACTAGCAAATCAGATCCAGCAATACATCAAAAAAATATTCACCATTACCAAGTGGGATTCATTCCACGGATGCAAGGCTGGTACAATATTCGCAAATCAATAAATGTGATACACCACATAAACAAATTGAAGAATAAAAACCACATAAACATATCAATAGACGCTGAAAAAGCATTCGCCCAAATCCAGAATCCATTTCTGATAAAAACGCTCAGCAATGTGGGAATAGAGGGATCATATCTCGACATAATAAAGGCCATATATGATAGACCTACAGCCAACATCATACTCAATCAACAGAAACTAAAAACATTTCCATTAAGAACAGGAACAAGACAGGGATGTCCACTTTCACCACTCTTATTTAACATAGTACTGGAAGTTTTAGCCACAGCAATCAGACATGAGGAAAAAATAAAAGGGATCCAAATTGAAAGGAGGAAGTGAAACTGTCATTATTTACAGATGACATGATATTATACATAGAAAATCCTAACGACCTAATCAAAAATCTACTAGACTTAGTAAATGACATTGGCAAAGTAGCAGGATGCAAAATTAGCATCAAGAAATCAATGGCATTTGTATACACCAATGATGAACTCACAGAAAGAGAAACTGAAAAAACAGTCCCATTTACCATCGCAGCAAAAAAATTAAGATACCTAGGAATAAACTTAACCAAAGAAGTAAAGGACCTATTTTCAGAAAACTACAGGACATTGAAAAAAGAAATAGAGGAAGATATAAAAAAGTGGAAGCACATACCTTGTTTATGGATTGGAAGAATTAACATCATTAAAATGTCCATACTACCCAAAGCAATTTATCAATTCAATGCAATCCCCATCAAAATACTAATGACATCAACAAATCATCAAACGACAAGTGTTGGTGAGGGTGTGGAGAAAAGTGGACTCTAGTACACTGCTGGTGGGAATGCACACTGGTGCAGCCACTGTGAAAAACATTATGGTGTTACCTCAAAAAGTTAAAAATTGAACTGCCATTTGACCCAGTGATCCCACTTCTAGGAATATACCCTAAGAAACCTGAAACACCCATCAGAAAGAATATATGTACCCCCATGTTCATAGCAGCACTATTTACAGTAGGTAAGATCTGGAAACAACCCAAGTGTCCATCAGTAGATGAGTGGATTAAAAAGCTGTGGTACATGTACACGATAAAATACTATGCAGCTGTAAGAAAGAAAGATCTCTTATTCTTTGAGAAGGCATGGAAGGACCTGGAGAGTATTATGCTAAGCGAAACAAGCCAAGCAGAGAAGGACAAATATCACATGATCTCACTTACTTATGGAATTTATTGAATTAAACAAACTGTTGAACAAACTTAACCCAGAGACATGGAGGTGGGGTACAGGCTGACAAGCCTCAGAGGAGGTGGGGTTAAGGGAATACCAGATGAACCATACAACTTACATGCGTGTATGCATGACCAATGAACATAGACAACAAAGCTGGGGGTGGGGAGGTGGGGAATGGGAGGAGGGTGTCAATGGGAGGAATATGAAAAACATCTGTAACAAAAACAAGTTAACAAATAAAAATTTACAACCACAACAACGACAAAAACAAATGACCATAAACATTACAAAAGGGTCCAAGATAAATTATCAAAGACATGCTAATGAACTTCACTTTCATATTGTTGTGCACACCTACCAAAATGGCTTAAATGAACACTACTGTTAATTCCAAATATTAATAATTTATCTACTCAGGGTTTTGTTCATTATGTGATATTTTATATACTGTATACATTAGATCTTAGCAATTTTATGTTCTTATAACACATATATTTAACAATATTTTAATCTCCTGGGAAAATGCTTTATATGAATAAAAAGGTTAATTAGACCTATAATTATAAATGTGTTCTCTTCAATACAAAGAACAACACAATGAATATGTCCTACGCAGCTTCTTCTTCAATGCCTTGGTCAGCTGCTTTTATCTAGAGTCTGTTGTGAAATAACTGGTAATTTTAAAGACTGGTCCAAAATTACTCACACTTTCAGTAAAATAGGCCCAGAACCTAAAATAACCAGTCAATGTGTAGCTAGAGTTCAGGGCTATTTTAAACTCCAATATGAAAGAAAATGTCAAGGATACACCAATTCTTCTGTCTCTCTTCTTGCCTTCCCTGATTTAGTCTGCCTGATTAATATCTTGTCAATCATAAGGCCTATAGTTTATCCCCAACATTTTCATAAAAGTAAAATTCTGTTGTTTATTTCAGAACAGGTGCTGAAACTTCATCTCCTGCGAACTTGAGACTGAAAGTGAAAGTAAGGCAGGGCTACTTAGAAACAGGGTAATACTGAGAAATCAGCTGCTGCTTCTGACCAAGAAAGTCTCGTGTTTATTTCAGGCAACCAAAAAATTATTCCAGGAACAATTGCATCGTCCTGTGAATTGTGTGTAATGTCAAGGTTAATAAAAGTAAATTTCTCATGCTTATAAGCTGAAAAAAGCTTATATCTTTTTGTAATGATTTTTTAATTTTTTAATTAATTATTTTATTTTTGTTACAGATGTTTCTCCTTTTCCCCCCAATGATTCCCCCTCCCTCTCCCTCCCAGCCCTCTCCCCAGCTTTGTTGTCCATGTCCATTGTTCATGCATACATGCATATAAGTTCTGTGGTTTATCTGTCCCCACATCACCCACCCCTTCTTCTGGGGATTGTCATTCGGTACCCCATTTCCACATCTCTGGGACTAGCCCATTCCTCAGATTGTTATGTTCATTATATTTCACAGCTTGGGGAAGGAGCACCCTCGCCACCATCCTTTGTGGCTGCAACTCAGCAAAAACTCTGAGTGCCCTCCAAATCCTGGGTGTTCCCACAGAGTTCCAGTCCAATCTGCCCTCCCTCTGCTGCTCTGCTGTAGCCCCCAGGTGAGTGGCTGTGGCTATTTTAGCGCTCTGTCCAGGCCCTCAGAGCTGTGGAACAGGCTTGGTCTTTATTTCCCAAGGGTGCTGCTCACAGCTAAGACTGCTGCTGTTCGTGGGCTCCCAGCCAGCCACCCTCTCGCACCTCCGCAGATACTTCCAGTGTCCTTGGTTATATGGTACTGTCCTACTGCTGTTCTGTTGTTTTTTCCCAAGGATTTGTCTTTATTTTAGTTGTAATTCCTGTTTGGTCCTGGGAGATTGTCTGCTTAGCTTCTAATCACTCCGCCTCCATTTTCAAGTCCCCTGAGCCTATCTTGTGCAAAGCTGGGTCGCACAGGCCTTTCTTGGTGCCCCAGAACCCTGCAGGTCCTGTGGGTAACTGGATTGCACAGTCCCTTTGGGGACCTGGCTCTATGCCTATGTTATGGGCTGCTGGGTTGCACAGGCCTCTCTGGTGCTTTAGCACCCTGCATGTCCCATCGGAAACTGAATGGCACAGTCCCTGCTGGGTCACACAGGCCTCTCTGGTGCCCCTGCACCCTGCAGGTCCCGCGGGCGGGCAGCTGGATTGCACCAGCATCTCTCTGGCTCTGGCGTCCCATTGCTCTTGTGAGCTACTGGACCACACAGGCCTCAGTGGAGCCCCAGGTCCCATGACTGGAGGCTGGGGAGTGCTGCTGCCCCATGGGGCTCATTCCTGCTCAGGTTTTGCTATAGTTTTGGGGGATGGGTCTCATCTGCTGGTCTGTGCTTCTGTTGCCTGGGGATGGATGCCTGCTCCCCAGCCTCTGTTGCTGAGGATATATCTCCCCTCTGATCGGGCTGCTACTATGGGGGATGATGCTGGGCTCCTGGCTGTTCGAGGCTTCTGTGACCGGCACATTGGAAGCTCCACCACTGTGCACTAGTCTGTGTTGACACAGAGTGTCCACTGGTCTGATGGGCCAGGTGCCCTGGTGGGCTCAGGTTGCTGGGCCCTAGCCGCTCCCACTGCCTCCTCCCAGGGAAGACCCGGGATCCTCCAAAATGGTGGGACCTCCTCGAGGCACAGGGAGAAATGCCCTGAAGGGCAGCTTACCGTGGTAGCCGGCTGCTCCATCCACAGCACTGGAACCTTCTGCCTCATGGCTCTGCACTGCTGTGGTTTGGTCGTCCACCTTCATGTCCACTCACACTCTCTCACACACCCACTCACTCTCTCACACACTCACCCTCTCTCCAGTTCTTCCCGCCGCCATTCTCTTTGTCCATTTTTCATTGGATTGTATGCTTTTACACTGTTGAGTTGCATAAAGTTCTCTATAAATTTTGGATAATAAACCTTTACCAGATATATCATTGGCAACTATATTCTCCCATTCAGTGGTTTGTCTTTTCATTTTGATGATGGTTTCCTTTGCTGTGCAAAACCATTTTAGTTTGCTATAGTCCCGTTTGTTTATCTTTTCTTTAGCTTACCTTGTCCAAGGATATATCAGAAAAAATATTGTTACAAGAAATGTCTGAGATATTATTGCTTATGTCTTATTCTAAAATTTTAATGGTTTCTAACACTTCACTTACGTCTTTAGTCCAATTTGAGTGTATTCTTGTGTATGGTGTAAAAACGTGGTCTAGTTTCATGTGGTTTTTTTTTGCACATATCTGTCTAATTTTCTCAATACCATTTATTGAATAAACTATTTGTACCCCAGTGTATGTTTTGTCTCTTTTGTCAAATATTAATTGACTCGAAAACTGTGGGTTTGATTTTGGGCTCTCTATTCTGTTCTATTGATCGAGATGTCTGTTTTTATGTGAGTACCATAATGTTTTGATGACTATGGCCTTGTAATATATTTTGATACCAGGTAGTGTGATTCCTTTGTTCTATCTCAGTATTTCTGTAGCTATTCAGGGTCTTTTCCATAGTTATGTGATCCATAATGTGAGGCTCTGAATGCCTAGTTAAGTAGACAGGATCCATACTTCATAAGTAGTGTGACTGCTGGAAAGATGTTTAATCTCTCTGTGCCTCGGGATCTGTTTTCCTTTTATTTATTTATTTTTATCTCTGAAATGGAAATTCTGATAGTAACTAAATAATAGGGTCAGCAAGAAAATGAAATGTCCCCTAATATATATAAAACTCTTAAAGTGACGTTTGGTACTAGTAAATGCTATGGAAAAATTATTTAGGAAATAAATACCTAAGGAGACAAGGAGGGTGAAATTTCAAAAGAAGATAGAGAATTGTCTTTGGTAAACAGTAGCAATTCTCTTCCAGGAGAAATGGAAGAGCAGGCAGAGGCAGAGGAGCTAGGAACACTGCTGGGGAGGGCACTGTGGAGGGTGAGTCAGGCAAGAGGAACCCAGAGACATCCTGGGTGCCACAGGACAGACTGTGAAGCGAGGCTTCACACCGAGGGCTCTTGCCTGTGAGACCTTGAAATAGGAACTAACACTGTAAACTTCAAATTTCTCATCCATAATTTCTTCTCAATTCATTACATGTTAATAACAAAATGACCCTCAATACATTATTTTAATTGTCTGCAGTTAATGTACTGTTTCTATAATGAGCCTGTGATGTCATGAAGAATTGAAGCAATTGGTTCTGTGGCAATAGGTTCTGTATCCTGGAAATTGCCAAGAAACACTAGTGTAACTAAAATATCTTTTTGTCAGAAAAAAGCAAAAACATAAATTTGATTCTTAACAGACTTCCTCTGCACAATTTCTCTTCTTTTCTACAGGTGGATGGGAGGAAAAATTGGAAGTAAAACAGGAGGCTTTTAGTGCTGTGCTGTAAAGCAGGAGGACATGTAGAGTTTTTAGAGTTAATGTTTCAAAAAGGTTTGGGGAAGAGTAGATAATCTTGCAAAGTAATTTAAAAAAAACGTAAATGCAAAGCAAGACTGAGGTAGCCAATCCAAGATACTTTTTCCTCCAAAATAAACAAATAGAATGAAATAGTCCTATTAGATTGGAATAAATGATCAACATCTCCAAAGTTACTGTCCATAAGAGTCATTTGAAGTGATGGTTAAAAATGCCCCCAACTGCCCAGGCCAGTTTGGCTCAGCGGTTGGAGCGTAGGCCTGTGGACCAGAGAGTCCCAGGTTCGGTTCCCGCTAGGGGCATGTACCAAAAAAAAAAAAAAAAGCCCCAACCAATCTTTTTAGTAATTACAGCAGGTTATTATTTTTATGTGAACCATGTATTTAGAAATGGTGCATGATGAACAAACTATGTAGTTAGACCATATGGTTAGTTTAAACAGCTGATTAGCAATAGATTAAGAAGAGTGTCATTGAATTATTGTACATAATATAACGTCGTAGTATCTTTGGAATACTGAATGTGATGAACAGAACAATCATTAGCACTCTACATTTCAGATTTAAATTGTCCCTAAGACAAAGATGATCTTTTCACTCTATTTTTCTGATGCTTGGCAGGGCACAGTCAGGGAAAGTCTGAGGAGCTGGGGCAGGCGAAAGAAGAGACCTCACCTGCAAAGGGGCCAGGTTTGATTATTTAGTCCAAGAAAAGACTTCAGCCCCTTCCTGCATGTGAAGTAGGATGCATTCCTCCTTCTTCAGTGCAGGGCTCTATGTGCAGCCCTGGGTGGGCCGCTGAAGAGGAGCAGCGCATTCCGGGTACCCGGTGCGTGCCCTATGGCCTCGCCACCACCTCTGATCCAAAGGGAGACTCAGAGCTGCCCAGAGCAAAGTGCCCCAGGGGCAGCGCACCAGGAGCCCCTTGCCACCCACCCCCACCCCATGCGTGCTGACCCCTGCTGCCTTTACCACCTGCCAGTGCCTACCTTGGGCAGGGATTATTGTAGTCAGTCAGTCAGTCAGTCAGTTCGTGAGTGAGTGAATGACTTAGTTCATGGACTTGTGCATGGAAGACCAAGTTTAGGACAGAATTTATGTGGCGAGGGAGCTGCAGTCAGTGGACAAGTTATCAGGAGCTCTGGCTGGTCTTTGCACGCTGCTCCTGTCTCTGGCTCCTCCAGGTGCCAACTGTTATCTTTAGCAGCTGAAAATCATGCCAGATATTTAAGCTGTTATGAGAGGGGATGAAGACATCCGCAATCGAAAGGTCCCAAGTCTTTTTAGAGGCTTTAACGGTTGAGGTTTTCAACTGTTTTTTTTTTTTTTTTTTTTTTACAGAGGTTGGAGAAATGAGTCTGTATGATGGGGGGGGGGGGCACTTATTCTAAGGTGTATCTGGATTTTGATAAGTGAGGCTTATATAATTTAGGATTCTGCTTTAAATGAAATAATAAAAAGTAAACATTAAAGTAAATATTTACAATGAACAAATATGTCACAAGTAACATTTTAAATAGCTGGCACACACCACAAACATTTTATCTCAGTTTTCATTTTTATTTCTGTTATGATCATTCCTATCAGAGTTAGGTTTTAATATGAGCAGTTATTTTATAAATATCTTACTGAACAAATGAAACAAGATAAAAAATATACAATGTAATTTATTTTCTATAAAGTTTGAGAGCAGGTCAAATTAACCATATTATTTAGGGCCTCACATATATATGATAAAATCCTAGAAAAGAACTGTGAAAGTTGTGATATGGTTGGCTCTAGCAGGGTTGTCAGAGGTTGTGATATGTACAGACCCATTAGGGATGCTCGATGGTAGGAAAGTTCGATTTCTGTACCTGGCAGTAGCTTAAGAATTCCTTCTATAATGATAATTATATCTATCTTGTGCACTTTACACTTTAGGCACTCTTCTGTGTGTATCATACTTTATAATTTTGAAAAACAGAGAGAAAGACATGTAATTATAAAAATATGGCTTTGAAAAGGAGGAAAAGATTGGGTGTAACTGATTGGATTATGGAGTCAAGACATATTTTCTTTTCCTTGTCTACTTCCTTTTGGTTTTTCCTTAAACTGGAAATATTCCATGTTGAAGAGAGAACGTCTGCTTTTGGAAAGATAAAGTAGACGTACTTTCCCCACTTCTCCTACCAAGTGCAGTTACAAACCCGTACATTTAATGCCTAACAAACATAGAAGACTCCTCAAGAGGAAGAGAGGGCAGACTAGATGTGTCCCAGTTTTGGGAAAGGATGTAAACTGAGAAACATTAGCAGGTTCTGAAATAAAATAAAAGCACCCCCTCCACACACACCAAAAGACCAGGAAAGAAGCAACCTAGCAAGACAAAGAAAATACTAGACAAAGAAACCACTTTATTCCAGCCAAACAGCACAGTGAAATATAAGAGCCAGCCCCAGCTTCCCACACAGAAGGAAAGGCCTAGACTTCTTCCCTCACCCACTGCAAACAGGCACTCCTACCCCTGCCTGGTTGGTGTCAGAGAAAGTCCACTGGGGATTTGGAGCCTCATGCTTACTGCACTATCACCAGGCACCCTTCTCTCTTCTCACCAGGGTGGTGTCAGAGGAGGCAGGTAAGGAGGCCACCAAATGCTGAGTGTCAGGGAGCCCATGTGGAAGCAACCGTCTGAAATCCCTGCCTTCTTTAGCCTGGGTGGTATCAGCAGCAACCTCGTCAACCACTAAGATGAAAATGTAGGAGGCTTTCCGATTTGCAGGATGAATACTTAAGAGCACAAAATTATCTTCCCTCTAGTTATGGCATCCCATGTTGATAAATATGAAAAAGACAAAAGGATCTCTTATGTTACTCCCTGAGAAGAGCTGATGTTCCTTCTGTTCCTTGTCAGCATGGGCTCAGCTGACTGTGCCTTTTCTCTTCCACCTGCCATTCAGTGCGTTCACTTCAAGCCATATCATCGATGGTCACCACAGACACTACTGCACGTACTGCTTGGACTCTAGGTCTTTCCTCAGCTCGCTCTGACCTTATTCCCCAGGAACAGGTTTGGTGTCACAAAAGCGAGGCCAATTGGAAAGAGCATCTTCACCCTGGGTCTTAAGATCCAATCTGTGAAATTGAAACAATCATTAGACAATTTGGCCTCCTCTGTTGCCTAGGACATCTTTTTCCAGATGGTAACACTGAATGTGGTTAGATGGTTGTAGAGTTGAAAAGGCCATTATAAATTTCCAAAACTTTCCAAGGCTGGTTTATTTTCACTTGAGGGATGGTGTGTGTGTGTGTGTGTGTGTGTGTGTGTGTGTGTGTGTGTGACTTGTGATCATGTTAATTAAAGTTTATTGTCATATGGTAAAAAGGGTGTCAATGGGGGAAAAAGGAGAAACATCTGTAACAAAAACAAATTAATAAAATAAATAATTTTATTGTCAAAAGCAATTCAGTTTCATTTTGCCTATTTGTCACTACCATAAATCCAAGGCCTTCAAAATTGGCATTGTGTTGATAAAACAGAATTGATTAATACAGCAGAATGTATGAAAAAGTCACATCAAAAGATATATAAGACTCTAAAATGCCTGCTCCAAGTCCCCCCTGAATGCTTTCTACAGTTCAAGGTTTCAGGACATCCTAGGTTCTGGCTGTTAAAAGGTCTTCCCTCATACTACTTGAGATGTGCTGGTCCAAATCCAACACTAGAGTTAGGTCACTGAAAGAACCAGCTACTCAGGAGAATTCCTTCAGACATGAAGGACAACAGTGATCCCTTTGAACTGAAGAGATGTGTTATTTTAACAGTAGTGCCCACTTTTCCTGAGATGACATGCCCAACATATTTTCTAGAGGTATGGCAGAATCACCATCCTTTGCCCCTTTTCCTCTGTTTTCTTCTTATGCCTTATGCTCCTTTTTCTCTTCTCCCCTCTTTTCCATCCTGCTCCTCCTGTTCTTGGGGTGTTATACAAAGCCTGCTGAATCAGAAATATGTATTTATAACATGATGTATTGCACAAAGTATTTTGCTAGCTTAAAGGAGAATATAATTTCTAAACAGATATAAATGTTTACTATCAGTAGGCTCCATTTTTAAACACATACACATCGTTATAGCCTAAAAATACTGCTCCTGATTAGCTACTTCTGCTTTAGAAATCACTATAATTTTGAGGATGATTTAAAGTCTTCTCAGAAGAGTGAAATTCTCTACTAAAGCTGAACATAAGTAGCTAATAGCCTGCACATTTCACTCTTAATTATATATACAACAGACATATATGCCCTAACCCACCAAAACAGAATGATCATCGCAGATATCTCTATGGACATATTATATGAGTCATGCATGTGACATGCTGAGCACTTGGGAAGCAAGTGCGAGCCCCATACCTCTCATTGAGTCACCCCAGGCCCAGCACAATAAGTAGTCAGCCTTAGTCGACAGTTTGGCTTTGCCTGGGCACCTCTAAGCCCAGCACAAGCAGCAGCCATTGGCAGACCACTTTGTTGCTTATGCCAGGTGGCCCCAGCTGGAACACAGGCAGTGGCTGACCTGGACCCAGACCCAGCACACCCAGGGGACAGCTTCAGACCACGTCAAGGCACTGCTGCTCGACCGCCTCCACAAGTGACATGCTCAATGAGTAAAGCCAGTGGGTACCAGAGCCCTGCTGAAGTAAGTCTGCGTGGTGGGCCCCTATACAGCTGATCCTTCAGATTAGTTGGGGGCCAGTGGTCAGTGGGCACAACCAGTCTTGCAGCTGATCAGCCTGAGTGGGTCCCTCCCATTGACATGCCAACAGCAATCAAGACTCAATTACAACAGAAGGGTGTATAGTCCACACTAGGGGTGCACCTTGAAGGCCCAGCTTGGGTGGTCAGTGAGGCTGTACCACTAGATCCTACAAGACACTACCTAGTACATAATAACTCTACCTAATACATAGAAACAAACACAGGGAAGCAGCCAAAATGAGCAGACAAAGAAACATGTCCCAAATGAAAGGAAAAAACAAAACTCCTGGAAAAGAACTAAACAAAATAAAGATAAATAATTAATCAGATGCAAAGTTGAAAACACTGGTTATAAGGATACTCAAGGAACTTAGTGAGAACTTCAAAAAACATAATGAGAACTTCAAGGAACTTAAGGAGAAAAACCTTCAAGGAATTTAGTAAGGACATCAACAACATAAAAAAGGACCAGTCAGTAATGAAGGAAGCACTAACTGAAATAATGAATACTTTACAGAGAATCAATACTAGAGTAGGTAAAGCCAAGAAACAAACCATCAATTTGGAATATATGGAAGCAAAAAACACGCAATCAGATCAGCAAAAAGAAAAAAAAAAAAGAATCCAAAAAAATGAGGTTAGTGTAAGGAACCTCTGTGACAACTTCAAGCATGCCAGCATTCGCATCATGGGGGTGCCAGAAGGAGAAGAGAAGGAGCAAGAAATTGAAAACCTATTTGAAAACATAATGATAGAAAACTTCCCTAACATGTTGAAGGAAACAGACATACAAGTCCAGGAAGCACAGAGAGTCTCAAACAAGATGAACCCCAAGAGGTCCACACCAAAGCACATCATCCTCAAAATGCAAAGGTTAAAGACAAAGAAAGAATCTTAAAAGCAGCAAGAGAAAAGCAGTTCATCACCTACAAAGGAGCTTTCATAAGACTATTGCTGATTGCTCAAAAGAAACTTTACAGGCCAGAAAGGAGTGGCAAGAGATATTCAAGGTAATGAAAAGCAATGACCTACAACCAAGATTACTGTATCCTGCCAAGCTATCATTGTCAGTCGATGGGCATATGAAGAGTTTCCCAGACAAGAAAAAGCTAAAGGAGTTTATCACCACTAAACCAGTATTATATGAAATGTTGAAGGGTCCTCTTGAAGGAGAAGAAGAACAAAAATGTGAACAATAAAATGGTAATTAATACGTATCTATCAACAATTGAATCTACAAACAAAATGAACAAGCAGAACAGAAACAGACTCATAGATACAGAGAACTTATTGTTGCTTACAAGATGGGAGGAGGGTTGGATGAAAAAGATGTAGGGATTAAGAAGTATTGATGAATCTTGAAGGAAAGTGGGGAGGGAGGGCAGGATGAGATAAACCAGGAACTTCGATGCTTATATGCACAACAAATGGACACAAAGAACAGTGTGGGGAAGACAGTAGTAGGGGAGGGTTTGGGGAGGAGGGGATCATTGGGGACAAAAAGAGGGGACATCTGTAATACATTCAACAATAAAGATAAGTTTGAAAAAAAAAGACAGATTAAAATGTATCTGATTTTCTTTTGTAAATAAGTAAATTATGTTTTGAGCTACTAAAACAGGTGAAGCTCCTATTATATAATCCAAGAGGGAAATACCTTCTATAAATAAAAAATTTAAGGAAAACAAACATAAAGCTTTATGTAATGAATTTATAATTTTTGAAGCCCATTTTACTGTAGACAAAACAAAGAAATAAAAAACAAATAAAAAGACTGATAAATGTGTTTTATTTTCAGTATTAAAGTAATTCTTAATCTTCTTAGGGAAACTCTACAGGCCTCCACATACTTTTAACAACTAGGGAAACAAAGTAGTAGAGTCATTTAAATTTTTTATGGATCTTTATGGTTAAAATAATGTATAGACATATATGTATACAATTCATAGTTTTTAAGGAAAATCAGTAGGCTTTCATATATGGTGGCAAACAATTAAGAAAACAGCATTATAAGAATAAAATAAAATGAGCCCATGAGATATTTTGGCACATTATCTGGCATTCCTTGTACCATTCATCTACAGGCTCTAGATTATGAAGACACAGCACACACTTATTTAATCCAGTGTACATTGCTTTGTGATATAAAATCCTGTTTAAGTTATGCCCTTGGTGAGGGTAACATAAAGGAAAGGCTTCTTTAGCTCTGAGGCCTATGACACAGTTTGCATGGTGGTAGTTCCTTCCATATTCTGGAGCACCTCTGCTTCACCTCAGTGTTACTGCTTATAGTTTGAAATCTAAGCAAACTCTCTACTGACCATGACCAGTAGTCACATCACTGCCCATAGGTTGACCAGCTTCTACCCAGTTGAGAACCATACATGTCTCCACTAAGAAGCTAGGTTAATTGATGCTTCCCTCGGATCACATCCAGCATCCACTACTTGGCAGGAGTGATGCCCACCTGAGCTCAAGACTTTGATCAAGTTCCACGTGACAGCCTGTTGTGAGCCACACCCCTAGGTCACTTCCAGTATCCCCTGAGAAAAGCAGGGAGGTGGCGTTGAGGCACAAGAGAAAGTTTCCCCTGAGAGAAACAGTCCAATATCTCTGCCAAAAAAACACAGTGGTCAAATGTCCTATATTATTATAATTCATAATCTCCTTAAGAAAGTAATCATCATTTAAGCCACTGAAATACACATTTTACCAATTGTGAGCATCATAACTTCATAACAACACAAAAGCTTGATATAATTATTATAAAACTTATTTAAATGGAAATTCTCCCAAGTTTGATAGTTCCCTTCTATCTTCAGTGAAGGTGAACCTGAAGAGAAGTTCTGATGTTTAGCTTTATAACAAGATACAATCATCATTGTGTGAGCGGATGCTCTGCTGTAGCCTCAGGACCTCGTTCTGAAGTCTCATCTGTTCAGCTTGAATCATTGCCTTCTGCTTTTCAGCCTCTTCCTGGAGAGTGATAAATAAAAATAAAAAGCTTAACAAACAGTAATATCCACATCAGTGGGGTGCAGGGAATAGGCCAAAATTATTGACTTTCCTTATTTATTTTAAGCCATCAAAACAAAAGACAGCCCCTGAATTATTTTTTTCTATTCATGGCCATTTTACTTCTCAGTTTTGGTTTCCTACCTGAGTAATTCTTCCATATCTCTTTCTCTAGCGGCAGAAACATCACCATCTCTCAATTCCTAAGACTGGGTGTCTCACAAATTACATCCTGAGGTCCCTTCCCCCTTCCTTCTTGGGCAGTCTGAGTCACACCTTGACCTCAGTGATCGTTTGTATACAGAAGAATGTCAGATCTAGTTCTCCCAGGACAGGCTAATGCAACAACTGGGCGTCCAGGTGACATTCACCATCAGGTGAAGAGTCTGAGCCTTGGAGCAGAGAATTTGTTTCAGCTCTCCACAATTATGGGGAGAAGTAGGGGAAATAGTGAGGGATTAAGAACTCTAGGTTGACCAAACTGCCCTTCAGTGTAGATTGTAATCACAAAAAGGTCTTGGAATATCACCTGGAAAACTAGGACCTACAGGTAGACTGGTCACCCTGGTGGAGGTGCTCACATAAGAATTTCATGCTAGGTTTTCAGAAATAAAAGCAGTGCAGTTCTCACTCACTAGGAAGGCAGTTTGGATAACTGGCGAGGCTGTGTGATAGTGGCATTTAGTTATCTCTTTGGAACGAGATGCTTTCAATAAGAAAAATGGAGACATAATGGTTCTGCTCCTCAGTGAACAGATTAGGATGAGGGAATGCATGTGAAGGATTTTCTACAGAACTTGGTAAATAGGAACCACTGCTTAATGAGTGGTGATGAGACTAAGGGACTGGATGAAACAAACTCTGCAAGTCAAAAGCCTTCAGAACAAGTGACAATTAAGACAAAGACAGGGACATCGACACAGTCATATGAAGTTAATTCAACAAGGTAATCTATGACCCAAAAGAGGTTATTTATAGCAATAAACCACATAACAGAAGAGACTAACTACTGTGAGTTAGAAATGTCCTTGGATTTTATTTAACGAAGTATAGTGCTTATTCTGTACTCAGCACCAATCTCAACACAAATCCTGACTCATTTAATTATTAAAATACGCTACCACACAGGTACTATTACTGTCTCCATTTTCCACAAGTGAAAACCAAGGAAAAGAGGGGACAGATAACTCGCCCAAACCATATATTTAGTAAGATGTGGAGCTGGGCTTCTTATCAGGCTGTCTAACTCTAGGGTCCTTGTCCTGAGCCATAATATTATGCTGCCTCTGCCTTTGTCATTGCTGCCTGCTCTTATGGAGACAGAGAGGGAGATATGGTTCAATTCTGAGATGAAATAACGGGTGAGTACCTGGAGCCGGCGTTCCAAAGCCCTCTGCGCTTCTGCCTGACGTTGGGCTCTGATGATCTCCATTTGTCTCAGGTGCTCCTGATGCTCTCTCTCCCTCTGCTGCATCATTTGCTGGTGCTGCCTTTGAGCTTCCGCCAACCTTTGTGCTTCAGCCTCTGCAGCCTGTGCTTTCAAACGTGCTTCTGAGAAAGAAGACAAGGACAAACCGCTCTAGAATTCAAGTGTCCCTTCCTTCTGTCTTTTGCTCCTGTTTGTTATTGTTGCTGCTGCACAGACAACATTCCCTAGAGCCATTTTTCCTTTTCAGTGGACAGTACCCACCCTACTCAGATAAAGCTTTTCTCGCTCTAGTGTAATGATCCCATGCAAACCAGGCCAAATTAATTAAAAATGTGCAGCGAGTTCTGTCTCACATCGCTTCCTGCTGCCTCTCACCTTGCATCTGCTTTTCCCTCGCTGTGAGAGCCTGGTCCGTCTGTAGAATGGCATCACTCACAGACTTCTTGGACTCTAAATATTTTTGCAGAGCTTCTTCAGCCTAGAAACCCCCAAATCATGCAGTGAGTAGTAGGAAATGCTGATGAGACATGTTGTAAACCTTTTTATTTCTTTTTCTTCCCAATATCTTTTCCTCCCCAGAGCTCCTCGGCCAGCACTTAAGAGGAACAGTCAACCAAGCCTCTTCTGTCACAGGGGTGGGCACAGACTCTGGGAGGGCTGATCAGAGTACCCAGGTCCACTTGATACGAACAGTTTTAGTACAGGTGAGAAAATGCTCAACTTGGGTGTTTGAAAGACTGATACAGATGCTGGGGCGGGGGGGGGGGGGGGATGCTCTCTCTTTCCTGAGACTGAGGGCAGAAGATTTAATTAAGCTTGGAGATGTTGGTGTTGTCTTTGCTGTCTGAATATAAAGCCATTATCCAGGAAGACAGAACAGAAAAGGAAGTGGAAGTTGGGAAGAAAAAAAGGAAGGGGAAAACCGATGACATTGTTTCAATTCCTGAATGTTGCTGTAGTTGCCACTAAATTTAAATTGTTTCAAGTAAGCCAATGAATTACCTTTTTTTCTTAAATTAGTTTTAAATGCTGGAATTCTGTCCTATGTAACCCCAAAAGTCTCTTTGTTCGCAGTAAAAGTCTGGTGATTATGGTGATAGTTCAGTTTAATTGCACAGCTATCAGTAGAGTATAAATATTTTCTTCCTGTCTTTTGAAAGAAGCCTGCCCCTACCTCCCAACAATTTTTCACAATTAATATATGAAACTAGGGATACCTGTATTCCTTTCTTGGGCTCCTGATAGTATTTTGCCTTCAGCTCTTCTGTCTTCTGAATGAAGAGGCAATGCCCTCCTGGCTTTGAATAAATCCCCTGCTTCACATTTTGTTCTAGAGGACCAAAAATATCCCGAAGTAAAGCTGAGCAACGCTCCGATGAGGCCTCCGCGTTCTGCTTACAAAAGTGGTTCTGTTTTTCTTCTAGCAAGGTCTTCAAAGGGACAAAGACCCATGGAAAAGATGTTAGCGACACTTCAGTACTTCTAGAAATGATTCTCGATTGTGTTTCTAGAAACTAGAGAAGTACAACAAGACTACACCCTTGCTACCAAACCAGGAAAAGTTCCAAGGGTGATACAGAGTAGAAAAATGACTTTAGTTTTGTTTTCAGATCTCCTGAAACCCCTTTCTCTTGCTATTTCTGCTTTAGATGTGATCTTCAGAATGCAGATCTCAAGCCTCATGCCCTCATTTTGAATGCAGCCGACTCGTTTACAACCATTCCTTGTTTCAGAATTTACTAGGCCCCGGATTCCCAATGAGGAGGTGATGTGGAATTATTGACTAGAATGATATGAGTGTATGCTGTTAAGCCCGAAGACATGATATTTTAGTACATCCACTTGGCAATTCTGTCTAGTTGATTAATAGAAGAGAAAAGTTAATTAATACTTTATGAATACAATTTTTAAAAAAATAAAATTCATTTTATTCTTTAACATGGTGAGTTGTATGTGTGTGAACATATCAGAATCCACAGGACCCAGAATAGTTATGTGCTTATGTGTTTGTTTGTCTGTTTTAAGAATAACTCTGATATCTTGGTCAAATAAGTAATAGTCATTATTTTCCAGTCTAGTGAGAATTGCTTTTCTTAATTTAGTCACCATTTTGCATTTCATAGCAATACTTTTACTTATATTACATGTAAGCCCCATGAGTGGGAGCAAAGAAATTAATTACCCCTAATTCCTTCTGGAACCTTTGGTCCTCATCCTTGAAGGAATTCTTGATGAAGACTTCGATGGCCTCTTTCTCACTGTCCCTGTGCAGGTCCAGCAGCTCCTGGAGGGTTTCTGTGGGCAGCTGCACCTTCCCAGCCATCTGCTGGTCATAGTGGGCAATGGCCTTTTGTACTGCGGCTGAGTTCTTGATCTGGGCCAAGGCCACGACTGAGTTCTCCATGCAGGGCAGCTTCCCACTGCTGATGGCATTGACATATTTCAGCACCAAGCTTTCTAGATCTTCACAGGGGAAAGAGATGCTTGCATTATTTGCAGAAAAAGAGAGCATGCTCTAAACTGGGTAGTTCTGAGAATGTTGATGTAACTGTATTGCCTGCGCTTTTTCAGTTCTCTATATAGTGTTCAAGGGGCACAGATTAGTTCTTTTCAGAAAATAGCATAGCTAAGAGGCCAGATCTTTCCTTCTTTGGGAAAAGAAAGTGTTCAAAGGATAAATCTCAAGATCTATGTGATCATCCACATGCCATTTATTTTTTTTTCTGTTTAGAAATGAGGAAGTTTTTTGTTATGAGTATTCATTTGACTAGATTGCTATAGACCTTTTGCCTGTTTACTCTTTCCTTTCTTTCCCTCTTCCACAGGTTTCACTTCCCTTCAGAATTCCCCTTTCTTTTCCACTTCAGTATGTAAAGCTGGGACGTGTTAGCTGAAAAACCACAAAGTGAGCAAACCAGACTAGGTCGCATTACTCTCTGTTAGAATTTCCTATTTGTCTTCCTTTTGATTTGCATACTTTTATTTTCACTCATCGACCCTCTAGAGCAGTGATTTTCAACCTTTTTCATCTCATGTCACACATAAGCTAATTATTAAAATTTGCGGCACACCAAAATATATAGATATATATTGTGAATCTGACAAAAAAAAAAAGGTATCATTTTGATTCATTCACACCAGATGGCTATTGTTGTGTTGGCTGTTGTCATTTTTAAAATTTTATTTGACAATCAAAGGGAAAAGAGGTCAGTGCCTCTAAGAAAATAGTCAGGTATTGAATGTTTTAACAATTCTTGAGGCACATCTGTTGAAAATTGTTGCTCTCTAGAGCATAGCAATAATTTATAAGGTTGTGAGACAAAGTCTTTAGAAAAAAACTGGACCAAGATGTCTACTTAGATTTCTTTTAGGGTGCTAGACAACTTGAGCCTTTGTTTGTTTGAGGTTTGTATCAAATAAGTTCCATTTCTACAGAGAAACGTGTATGTTCCCATCTTGTGCTTATCAAAGACTGTGACATAATAAGTATCCGGTGTATATGTGGTTAGTCTAGTGCAGCAGTGGGCCACGTATGAATAGAACTCTTTGTTGTTGTTAATCCTCACCCAAGAGTATTTTTTCATTGATTTTTAGGTAGAGTGGAAGGCAGTGGGAGAGAGAGAGAGAAAAAGATCGATGTGAGAGAGACACATCGATTGGTTGCCTCCCAAACGTGCAACCCAAGTATGTGCTCTTGAATGGGAATCAAACCCATGGCCCTTTGATCCACAGGCAGACACTTTAACCACTGAGCCAGATCAGCCAGGGCTCAATAGAACTCTTTAACTTGACATTTTCTTCAGACTATATTCCTATCTTATCCTACTTTAGAAGCATCACTAAAAAAATCACTAGGGATGTTTTTGGTACCCACTGAACTTAATAAATGTGATTCATACAATTTTCTTGGTAGTAACTGACTATGCATTTTTAACATTGACATTGATAGGAGAAACTTTTAACAGTGCCCTATTCTTTATGTGGAGTTGAAGGAAAATTCTTAAAAAGGCACTCACGAGGTCCATTGACCTTGATGTCTCCTGAAAGAGACTTAGTCTTGGAATGGTGAAAGATGTAGGAACAGAAATCTGCCAGTTGTTGCACAAAGTCAGGATCCAGTTCATCGTTTTGCAGTGTCTGAAGCTGGGCAAGCTTCTTCCGGTGAATGGGCTGGTCAAAGACAAAGCATTTCTTTGTTGCAAAGAATTTCTGTATACAACGACGGGGCAAATTGAAATTTTGATGACTTTGATCAGTGTCTGGGGAAAAAAACATAGGATTTATTTAGTATAAGACTAGCATTTATTTTAATGTATTTTCTATAAATAAATTTGCCTTCCTCCTTAGTGATTTATTTCAACATCTCCACAAACCCTAAGCAAAATGTTAAAAGGTAACCCAACGAGGAAAGGAAGAACAAAAATAGTTTGCTCCCAAATCGATGAGTAACACAATTTCATAGTGAATCTATTAGTTCATTTAAGATAGTAGTATTAATTATTTACTTGGCAGTTTAGCCAGGTGATTAAATATAGGAAATTATCCATGTAACCACCTACACCCAGAGATATGGTTGTATTACTTTTCTCTCTTTCCAAAACTGAAGGCCCTGCTACCTTCTTTCAGCTTCAGTGAATTCTCCAGGTAGTCATCTGCTGTGATCTGTTGCCCATCTGCTTCCAGGGAAAGGTAGAAATCTCGCAGAGTCCACACTAAGTCTGGACGGAAGCTCACAGCATCAACTGCATCTTCAACCCCATCAAGATCCGTTGAAGATACTCTTCTGAGCAGATCGGACAACTCTGTTACATAACTGAGATATAATTAAGGAAAGCAGGTTGGAAACGGGATTGCAGCTAAGCCCGTATTGAACTCCATACATCCCTATACCACTTTGTTCTCTTTTGGAGGTAACCAATTCATCACATCATCAGTAAATTTAAGGGATGTTTTTCTTCTACTTTTAATGTTTATCACATTTTTATTTTTGTGTTTGATTCTAAGGACTTATAAACACAGCTGGTGGATAGAAGATTTCTCTCTGGCTTTGGTGTCATCCTGAATCATAAAAGGATACTGCAGTAAATCGATGGTCCTCTGGTCAATTTTGTTCATGGTGTTGTAAACAAAGGTGCTACTCAGTAGTATCGCCAGTGCAAAGATCTGAGTATCATTGTTCTTGTCATTCTACAAGTCAAAACAAATTTAAGTCACATCTCATGACAGTTCCAGATGAGCAATCATTCAAAATTAGCCCATGACCTACAGTGTTAAATGAGACAGAGTAAAATGATTTGAGAAGCATATACATTGAATAGACTAGTTCTGTCATTAGCATCGATAACTTTATTTTGCTATTTTCACTGTTTCAATTTATACTGATATAAAAATATACAGGTAGGGATGGAGAATGATCTTTTGGTAGTCATGGAGATGAGGAAAATCATTTGCACATCTCCTCCCATGTCAACCATATCACTGATGACCCATCAGGGTTGCTATTGTTGGCTGGTTCCAGGTGGAATGTTGGGGTATCTATCACTGGATCTGTTGTGGCCGGAGGCTCCATGGTGACTAGGCAGACCCTGTATGGATGGTCCTTGGAGGTTCTGTGGTCCTCTGTAGAGCTGGGCTTTGGCCCAGTTCTTGGAAAGCTGGGAGAGGATGCGTTTGAACTGCTGTCCAATGGTCAGAGTCCCCGCCTTCCTGTCCACCTCCTCTAGTGGGAGATACTGGTGTGTCCACCTGTCATTGGCTTCCTGGTGGGTCTGGTATTTACAGTCAGACTTGTTCAGTCTGTTCAAAGTCGACTTTATGTCGACTGGCAAAAGCCCTGGCCAGATAGATAGAGGAGAAATGCCAGCTCATGGACAAGTTGAGTGCAGCGAGAGAAGAGTGTGCAGATCAAGTCATCTTTAGAAGTCACCAGGTTTGAGAAAGAATCATTAAATATACCCGGCCTTGTGACGTTTGCAGAAAGGTGACCATGACCTACTGGACCCCGAGACAGGAAATGACGTCCCTGGTTCACAAACTGAAGGAAGAGAGATCTAAAGGCTCTAGGCAAGAGGAGGAGATGGCAGAGATGCTAAAGACGCTCAAGTCCCTGGAAGAGGTTGTGAAAATCTCCACCTCACGAGCTGCTTTTCCAAACCTGCCAGGTCGCCAGGAGCCAAGTCCTGATCCTGGACCTGGGTCTTAAAGCAGCACTTTTCCCTTCTCTCCACCTGGGCCTCTCCAGCTGCCAGTTGTGCTGCCCGCATCTACCTCCACCTCCACCAGAGGATCCCTGAGACCACTGGTTGCGTCCTGGGCTGGACTCCTCCTCCACAAGCTGTACACACTGGTTAGCTCCTGCATGGACCATCCCTCCACATGTAAAGAACATAAGACTTGCTGCAACACCACAAGAAATGGGGCCTTCTCTATACTCACAGAATGTCTGGATTCCCTCTCAGCAGCAATGAAAGAAATGCTGTACTGAAAAATTATATCTTTGACTCACATTGATTCTTCATTAAACTACATTTCTCAGACTTTTGTCATCATTTTATATATATATATATATATATATATATATATATATATATATATATAATCTTCTAAGTCAACATTTATATTTTATTATTTTCTGAAATTTTCTATTTTAATTAAAAAATATATGCATGTTGCAATGAACACTTTTAACCGTCAAAAAAGTGTCACTGAAATTTGGAGGTTTATACAGCATGTAGTATTAATTATCCTATCATATTTACAAAATGGCAAACATAGCATAGTTCTTTCCAAACTTCAATTATATAAGGAAATCAATTTTTAGGAAAAGACTACCTACCCTACAAAGGAAAATTTGTTTAAATTAAACTAGAATCTTTTTGTTTATAAATATTAATCAATTATAAAACAAATGCATTAAACTACATATAAAATAAGAATTTCAGTGTATGTGAATTTTATATTCCTGTATGGCATTTGCCTCAGATTTGGGATGACTTGTCTCTCTGGATTCCAGCTTTGATTTTTTTTTTTTTTTTAGGTTTATTTTTTATTGTTGACATTATTACAGATGTCCCCTATTTTACCCCTTCTTCCTGCCTTTACCCAGCTCCTGCTCCACCCCAGGTTTTCACTGCACAATTACCTGTGTCCTTGGGCTATGCATACATACATGTACATTCTTCGGTTAACTTCTTCCTGCACTCCCTTAGCCCCTGCTGCCTTCTGAGATTCATCCGTCTGTTCCCTGCTTCCATATCTCTTGATCTATTTTGTTCATCGATTTATTTTGTTCATTAGATTCTACATATAAGTGAGATCATGCGATACTTGTTTTTCTTTAACTAGCCTTTTCACTTAGCATAATTGTCCCCACGTCCATCTATGTTGCTGCAAAGGGTGCTTCTTTTTACAGCTGCATAGCATTCCATTGTGTGAATGCACCACAGCTTTTTTATCCACTCATCTACTGATGGGCACTTGGGCTGTTTTCAGATCTTAGATGTTGTAAATAACACTGCTTTGAACATATGGGTGCATATATATTTTCTGCTTGGTATTTTGGGATTCTTAGGATATAGTCCCAGAAGTGGGATTGCTGGGTCAAATGGCAGTTACACTTTTAATTTTTTTAGGAAGACTCCATACAGTTTTCCATAGTGGCTACACTGGTCTGCATTCCCACCAGCAGTTTAAAAAATAAATAAATAAAATAAAACAAACAAAATCCAGTCCCATTTGGCTCTCTAATTTTTCAGCACATCCAGCTCTCGGGTCTCGCTAGGAAGGATTGCTGCCCAGGCTCCCACCAGGCCAGCTGTCTGAGTCCCTGTGGCAACAGGTCAAGCCACAGGGCTGCAGATTTCCAGCCCAGAGCCCTTCCACAAGTGGGAGAGGGGACTCCTCTTCTTGCCTCCAGGTGGAGAGGCCTGCACCTCTTT
The DNA here is from genome assembly GCF_014108415.1 of Molossus molossus. Taxonomy (NCBI): domain Eukaryota; kingdom Metazoa; phylum Chordata; class Mammalia; order Chiroptera; family Molossidae; genus Molossus; species Molossus molossus. The sequence goes on along the minus strand of NW_023425347.1, from coordinate 34,474,418 downwards.
TCCAGGGCACTCTCTCTGGCCCCCTTCCTGGTCTCTGCTGAAGGTTCTTTCAGAGAATAATAACCTCAGTGGTTCAGCCTTCAGATTCACTGCTGGCTGAACCACTTAGACCTGTGCACAGGCCCGGAGTTCTGTTTATTGGTCCCTCCCATGGACACATATCTGGGCGAGCTTCCCAGGCTCATGATGTAACTAAACACTCCCTCTTTGCCTGGAATAGCGTAGTCTGAGTCTCCCAGGCAGACCAAATCAGCACTGCCTGATGTTTATGTGGGCTCCCCTTCCTTCTCTGTTGCTCTGGTTTGGGAAATCCCTGCATGGGGCTGAAACCCCATGCTCCCTGGGGGCAGGGGCTGGGCTGTGCACCTCCCTCCGCCAGCTGCATGTTGTCTAACCCAGTCCGCATCTTCCCCTGCCCCTCTCCGTGCTCCCCACTCACAGTATTTCAGATCAGCTGGATTTCAGCTGGTTTTTCAAGTTGAATGTTGTGCAGTTTTGCCACAAGTCCGATCTGGTGCTGGGAACTAGTAGATGGAACTTCCCTAGACTACAGCCATCCTGCCTCCTCCTAGCATTGATTATTTTATATGGAACCAGATGCTTTAAACTCCCCAGTCCCTCTTTTAATTAGTTAAGTATTTGCTAAGTTAATGGGGTAACTAGAGTACTTAAAATAAAGATTTTCAATTGTATACAAGAAAGGTGGCCTATATGCATTATATATGTGTGTGTATACATATAAAGAGAGAGAGAGAGAGAGAGAGAACTTATTATACCAAGGCAGTTTACATTATCTTATCTAATACTCAAAACTACACAGTGGGGTAGATTTATAACTATGTCCATGTTATAGATGAGGAAACTTGGGCATAAATTCATATTACCATATGAATTTGTGGTAAATCAAAAGCAGAAAAACCCTAAACAACAGAGGTAGCCGAAGGGAAACATACAGTTGTGTATTAGAGCCAGATTACACCAGCCCACAGGAGCTGATCATGTACATCAATTCCAAAGCCTGGGTTTAGTGACTTCGTTGGAAGCTTGCAATCAGCTATGGGGGGGGGGGGGTGTGCATTTAGAAAACTGGCAAGTACTACAAGTCAAAGCGCTGTCCCTTCTCTGCCCCCAGTAGGTTGGTTGTTAAACACTTACCAGCATAGAGGTAGAAAAAAATGCATGTATGTTGAAATGATAAGATGGATAAGACCAAAGGCAAATCAAAGATTTAAGTACATTTACTCTTGCTTGTCATAGTCAAAGCACCAGAGCCCCAATTTGAACTCAATTTCCTCTGACCCAGAGCCTAGTGCTAATCACGATTCTCTGCAGGCTCAGACTTGCGACAATGAATTTATTTGCATCGTCTTTCTGCATTATGGTTAACTGTCCAGCTCCCCATCATGACTTTGGCTAAGAAATATATTTTTCTCACTTTAGGCTTCCAAACTTTGACCATTAAACATAGAAAGGGGGCAATCATAAAGATATGCTCTGGTCAAGTGGAAGTACAAAAAAAAAAATCTCTGTAAAGAAGTTCAGAGATGAGAAAGTTGATCCCAACACAATCCCTGTTGCCTACCTTCTCCACATCTCCGAGTCCCTCCGTGTCAAGCAGAACGAGGGTGTGGTCTGGCTTCTCAGGATGAGGCACACACCACATCCAGATGCCCTTGGTGTGAGACTGCACCGTGGAGTCAACAGAGAAGCCTGCAGGGGGGGTGAGAGGTAATGGATGAGGGGATCTGGAAACTGGAGAAGTCCTTGACAATTAAACTAGGGTTTAAGGAGAGCAAGATGTGGAGATGGAAGAAAGTAAAACCAGTAAAACCAGTATTGATCTAAACTGCAATAGAGAGATGGGAAAGTAAGATTATCAAGTACCACAGATTGAAAACGTGATGCTCTTATTTTTTTTTTTACAAGAATATTATGCTACTAAAATTTTAATAGTTCATAATTATATATATGTATATAAATATATATACTATTTTATTGGTATCTTACTCCTTAGGATTGGAAAATATTTTGTTTTTTCCAATGAGATACTGAGTAAAAAGTAAACGAGGTGATATTTCAGGAACAGACCTCTGTCCTTTATCTCCCAGATGATAACTAGCCAGCAGTAGCCCAAACATTGCCTTTCAATATTCCTCCCCATCTCCACCTTTCCTGGTGGCTCATACTCATGCTGGGAGTGTGGGTGAAGAGAAAGCACTCAGCAGAGCTTTGCTGGTGTCACTCACCCTCTTTCTTCCCGGCCAGCTTGTTCATCAGGTAGGATTTGCCAGTGCGGTAGGGACCCACAATGGCCACCACGACCAGAGGCTGTGTGAAGGCAGACAGGGTCTTCAGAGCTTCCTGGTTCACTACCAGTTGCCCGCTGATGTTCTCAATGAGGCACACTGGGCCTGGCATGTGCATCTCGGAGGCCATGGCCAGGGTGTGACCTTGTCTGCAAGGAAATAGATGGGATGGATTAGAACTTCCAGTCTTTAAGCAGAGAAAGTCATTTTGCTTCCTGAACCTGGGAATACTACTCCCCAGCATAACCTAAGTTTCTGAAGAAATTATTTAAAAAATAACAAGACTGCAAAGCAGGTTACAGTGAAACAAGTCCTCGGCCCGCCAGAGGTCTACTATAGGATACCTCAGAGATCCTTCAATATTCGGTGGGCATATGGAAAACCATTTCCTGAATGGAATTTATTGCTGGTTTGAATCTGACTCTTCTCCACTGGTTTCTGGCTTGCTTATATTTCTTAGTTTTTACCTTCTTGAATCTCCATATTGAGTTGTTGTGACCACTACTTGTTATATTGCACATCTTGCTTTTATTCCATCTAAGCTTGTTTTTCTGTAATGTAGGGTAAAGTCCAGTCAACATGTATTACACTAAATAATGGCAGGTCATTATATAGCATTACTGAACAAATCATAGTTTTTTTAAAAAAAATTTATACAGCTATTGGTGTTCCTTCTTTTCAATCAAAACATTTAAAGCATAATCATTTTAGGAATGAGAACGTGAGTAAAAGTTATTTAAAAAAAAAAAAAAAACTTAATCATGCCCTGACTGGTTTGACTCAGTGGTTAGAGTGTCAGGCTACAGACCAACGAGTTGAAGGTTCAGTTCTAGTCAAGGGCATTTACCTCATTTTCGGTTTTGTCCTGGCCCTGGTTGGGGTTACGTGGGAGGCAACCAGTCGATGTGTCTCTCTCACTTTGATGTTTCTCTCCCCTCACCCCTCTTTCTCTCTCCCTCTCACTCTATCTGAAAATAAATAGAAAGAAAAATATTCTTGGGTGAAGATTAAAAAAAAAGTAATCATTTATTTTGTAACTTCTGGTCATCAATTCCTATAACCTGATAAAACATTTTTAAGCTAGCTGAGATTTCAGCAAATGCTCATTACTCACCTTGCCTTATCAGAAAGAACAACTTTCTTCCACTTTACAATAGATTATTCACTACAGAGGCTAAAACTCCATCATCCCCTCGATTTTTCTGTCACTGAAATCTTACTAGAAAAATATTTGGATTTCCTTACTATTTTATTGTAAAGACTGCTTTCGAAAAATTATAAAGATGCATTCTCCCCATTTCCTCATAGCCAGTGCCCTGGAGATCATCTAGGTACAGATAAATGGAAACAGAAACAGCTCGGGTGCAGAGAAAAGCATGTCCTTTGTAAATGGATGTAAGTCGGCAAAGAAAAAACAGCATACAGATATTCCACACCCAGGTTAGTGTCCAAACCTGCTCTGTCTAATTCAGCAGCAAGCACACGTAGCTGGGGCTTAACAAATTCTGCTTTCAGTCTGACAGAATCGCAGTTTTGTTTTTAATCAAGTCTCATTGTTCACACCAGGCTCAACTGCATCCTGTCCTGGATAAAATGTTTTTTAAAACGTTCTGACCCTTGCAAACCTTTTCCCACCCTGGCCTCAATCTTACCTTTACTATAAAGTCTTTCAGGGCTGGCAACAACGCTGCTTCAGTGAGAATGTTGCAAGCGTTCTGTCTCTTGGTTCATCTGTGTTGGTTTCTTATAAGATTCTTTCTTACCATATTTTGGGAATTTTCCTTATACCCCCTGCCCCACACACAGAGAACAAAGGATTAGAAAATGAAACTAGGCAAGCTGGTTGGCTAGGCACAGCTCCAAAGATAATGCCCTGAGTGTTGTCTGGTGGTTGTATTTGGCCTGATTTCTTTGAAATTGCATAATTTTAGGGAGAAATACTTTCTCTTTCCTTTTCTTTTTCAAACTGTCCTTGTGGCTGTGACTATCTATAACTCCATAGTTACAGTTAACATACCCTTCAAGTACAAATATATCATTATACTTTTTGTTTTATTTTGTTCTGTTTTTTTCCTTCTTTTTAAAAAAAATTATTTATTTTTGTTACAGATGTTTCTCCTTTTCCCCCACACTGATTCCCCCACCCCCTCCCTCCCTGCCCTCTCCCCAGCTTTGTTGTCCAAATCCATTTTTCATGCATACATGCATATACGTTCTGTGGTTTATCTGTCCCCACACCACTCCCTCTTCTGGGGATTGTCATTCTGTACCCCACTTCCACATCTCTGGGACTAGCCCATTCCTCAGACTGTTATGTTCATTATATTCCACAGCTTGGGGAAGGAGCACCCTGGCCACCATCCTTTGTGGCTGCAACTCAGCAAAAACTCTGAGTGCCCTCCAAATCCTGGGTGTCCCCACAGGGTTCCAGTCCAATCTGCCCTCCCTCTGCTGTAGCCCCAGGTGAGTGGCTGTGGCTATTTTAGCGCTCTGTCCAGGCTCTCAGAGCTGTGGAACAGGCTTGGTCTTTATTCCCAAGGGCGCTGCTCACAGCTAAGACTGCTGCTGTTCGTGGGCTCCCAGCCAGCCACCCTCTCGCACCTCCGCAGACACTTCCAGTGTCCTTGGTTATATGGTACTGTCCTGCTGCTGTTCTGTTGTTTTTTTTTCCAAGGATTTGTCTTAATTTTAGTTGTAATTCCTGTTTGGTCCTGGGAGATCGTCTGCTTAGCTTCTAATCACTCCGTCTCCATTTTCAAGTCCCCTGAGCCTATCTTGTGTGCAGCTGGGTGGCACAGGCCTTTCTAAAAGCCCCAGCATCCTGCAGGTCCCCTGGGGTAACTGAATGGCGCAGTCCCTGCTGGGTCACACAGGCCTCTCTGGTGCCCCCGCACCCTGCAGGTCCACGGGCGGGCAGCTGGATCTCACCAGTCTCTCTAGGGCTCTGGCTTCTCACTGCTCTTGTGAGCTACTGGACCGCACAGGCCTCTGTGGAGCCCAGGTCCCGTGGCTGGTGGCTGGGAGCGCTGCTGCCCCATGGGGCTCATTTCTACTCAGGTTTTGCTGTAATTTTACGGGATGGGTCTCATCTGCTGGTCTGTGCTTCTGTTGCCTGGGGTTGGATGTCTGCTTCCCAGCCTCTGTTCCTGAGGGTATATCTCCACTCTGATCTGGCTACTACTATGGGTGATGGTGCTGGGCTCCTGGCTGTCCATGGCTTCTGCGACTGGCACCTTGGTAACTCCACTACTGTGCACTTGTCTGTGTTGACACAGAGTGTTCACTGGTCCTATGGTGCCAGGTGTGCTGGTGGGGTCAGGTTACTGGGCCCTAGCTGCTCCCACTACCTCCTCCCAGGGAAGACCCAAGATTTTCCAAAATGGTGGGACCTCCCTGCAGCGCAGTGAGAATCGCCTTGAAGAGCAGCTTACAAGGTAGCCGGCTGCTCCGTCCACAGCACAGGAAGCTTCTGCTCTGTTTCTCTGCACTGCTTGGGTTTGGTTGTCCACCTTCACCTTCACTCACTCTCTGACACACTAGCTCACTCTCTCACACTCAGTATTCTTTTTAAGAAAGCAACATTTTTTTTTTCTGTTTAGCATTAACGATGCTGACCAAATATCCTCTGATAAAATAGAGTTTGACATACATAGAATTCATGGCTTTATAATCTCAATGAAAAAAAAATAACTTACTAAATAGAGAAAACCAATACTAAACAATTTAAAGGATATTGAGAAAACTGAATAGATACATGCAAAAAAAAAAAAAAAAAAAAAAAGAGAGATTTTTACACCATATACTAAAGTAGTAAGCTCAGTCTTAGCCATATTTTTTTGGATATGTCTCCTCAGGCAAAAGCAAGAATAGCAAAAATAAACATATGGCACTACATCAAAGTAAGAAGCTTTTGCACAGTAAAGGAAACATCAAAAAATGAAACACAGCCTACTGAATGGGAGAAGATATATGCAAATGATATATCCCATAAGGAGTTAATATTCAAAACATATAAAAATCTCATACAACTCAACATAAAAATATACACACACCTTATTTAAAAAAAATGGGCAGAGGGCCTGAATAGACATTTCTTCAAAGAGGACAGAGACAGCCAACAGATACATTAAAAAAAAAAAAAAAATGCTCAACATCACTATGCATTAGGGAAATAAAAATCAAAACCACAATGAGATGTCACTTCATACCTGTCAGAGTAGCTATTATCAAAAAGACAACAAATAGCAAGTGCTGGAGAGGATGTGGAGAAAAAGACAACCTCAGGCACTGTTAGTAGGAAGGTAAATTGATGCAAGCACCATGGAAAACAGTCTAGAGGTTCCCTCCCAAATTAAAAATAGAACTTCTATACTGCTCAGCAATTCCATTTATGGGTATTTATCAAAAAAATACCCCAAAACACTGATTTGAAAAGCGATACACACACCACTGTGTTTATTGAAGCATTATATAAAATAACCATGATATGGAAGCAATCTAGGTGTCCATCAAAAGATAAATGGATAAAGACTTGGTGCATATATGCAATGGAATATTACTTGGCCAAAAAAAGATACAATTTTGACATTTGTGATATGAATGGATCTAGAGGTGAAATAAGTTGGCTAGAGAAAGATAAATACCATATGATTTCACTTATATGTGGAATATAAAAAAAACATATGAACAAATACAACAATATAGAAACCAACTAAATACAGAGGGGAAGGGGCTTGGGAAATAGGTAAGACAATGAAGGGGAATCAGAGCTACAAACTTCCAGTTATGAACAAGTCTCAGGTTTGTAAAGTACAGCGTAGGGAATATAGTCACTAATATTTTAATAACATTGCTGACAAATGGTTAGTAGTAGACTTATTGTGGTGATCACTTTGTAAGGGATATAAATGTCAAGTCACTGGGTTGTACATCTGAAACTATTATGTCTACTATAATGAAAATTAAGTAAACAAATACAATTTTAAAAATGATCAGTCATTACCAGTTATTTGTAACTGTATCTTTTATCAGTTGGGCAAATATTCAAACCAGTCACTTTGAATACCTACTGTACACTGCAGTGTGAAAAGAAGCAAGAAACAAACAAAAACATTATAATCCCTACAAGGAAATTTCAGTCTAGGTAAATGCAATCTATAGTCTCCCCATCCTCTTAAACATGTAACTAATTATTTGGTTTGTCTTCCTTATTTTCAACCATTGCTAAGCAGTGCTGGTGCATTTTCCAGAGCTTCATGACTTAGCTCTACCTACAACTATCAACCACTCAAGATATAATAAGTCCTTTAAGTGTCTTTTATTATTAAGATATAGTTGACATAGACAGTGTATTACTTGTAGGTATACAATGTAAAGATTTTATATATGTATGCATTGTGAAATGATTACCTCAATATGTTCACTTAACATCTGTCACCACACACAGATGCAATTTCTTTCTTTTGATGAAAACTTTTAAAAAAATCTGTATTTATTAAAAGTTTGGATTCATAAGCAAAATTGTTTTATTTTATTTTTAATTAATTAATTTATTTTTGTTATAGATGTTTCTCCTTTTTCACCGATTCCCGCCTCCCCCTCCCTCCCTAACCTGTCCTCAGCTTTGTCCCTGTCCATTGTTCATGCATACATGCATATAAGTTCTGTGGTTTATCTTTCCCCCACCAGCCCCTCTTCTGGGGATTGTCATTCTGTACCCCACTTCCACATCTTTGGGACTACCCTGTTTCTCAGACTGTTATGTTCATTATATTCCACAAATAAGTGAGATCATGTGATATTTGTCTTTCTCTGTGTGGCTTGTTTCACTTAGGATAATACTTTCCAGGTTCCTCCATGTTGTCTCAAAGGATAAAAGATCTTTCTTTCTTACAGCTGCATAGTACTCCATTGTGTATAAGTACCACAGCTTTTTTATCCATTCGTCTACAGATGGACATTTGGGCTGTTTCCAGATCTTAGCTATTGTAAATAGTGTTGCTATGAACATGGGGGTACATAGATTCTTTCTGATTGGTGTTTCAGGATTCTTAGGGTATATTCCTAGAAGTGGAACACTGGGTCAAATGGCAGTTCAATTTTTAATTTTTTGAGGTAACACCATATTGTTTTCCATAGTGGCTGCACCAGTTTGCATTCCCACCAACAGTGCACTAGAGTCCCCTTTTCTCCACACCCTCGCCAATGCTTGTTGTTTGATGATTTGTTGATGGTGGCTATTCTGACAGGTGTGAGGTGATACCTCATTGTTGTTTTAATTTGCATCTCTCTGATGATTAGTGATGTTGAACATTTCTTCATATGTCTCTTAGCCATTTGTACGTACTGTTTGGAGAGGTGTCTATTCAGTTCATCTGCCCATTTTTAAATTGGGTTCTTTGGGTTCCTTTTGTTGAGGTGTATGAGCACTTTATATATATTGGAAATTAACCTCTTTTCTGATATATCATTGGCAGTTATGCTCTCCCATACAGTGGGTTGCCTTTCTATTTTGATGATTGTATCTTTTGCTGTGCAGAAGCTTTTGAGTTTGATGTAGTCCCATGTGTTTCTTTTCTCCTTTGTTTCTGTTGCCTTAGGTGATGTATCAGTGAAAATTCTGCTGCGTATAATGTCTGAAATTTTATTGCCTTCATTTTCTTCTAGGATTTTTATGGATTCATGAGTCACATTTAAGTCTTTTATCCATCTTGAGTTTATTCTTCTGTATGGTGTAAGTTGATGGTCCAGTTTCATTTTTTTGCATGTAGCTGTCCAATTTTCCCAACACCATTTATTAAAGAGGCTGTCTTTACTCCACTGTGTGCTCTTGCCACCTTTGTCAAATATTAATTGAGCATATTGCCTTGGGTCCATTTCCAGGTTCTCTGTTCTGTTCCACTGGTGTATATATCTGTTCTTGTGCCAGTACCAGGCTGTTTTGATTACAGTGGCTTTGTAATATAACCTGAAATCTGGTAATGTGTTCCCTCCTACTTTGTTCTTCTTTTTCAAGATTGCTATGGCTATTCGAGGTCTTTTTTGGTTCTATATGAACTTTTGAAGTATTTGTTCCAGTTCTGTGAAGTATGTCATTGGTATTTTGATGGGGATTGCATTGAATCTATAGATTGCTTTGGGTAGTATGGACATTTTAATGATGTTGATTCTTCCAATCCATGAACAAGTATGTGCTTCCACTTTTTTATATCTTCTTCTATTTTTTTTTTTCAATGACCTGTAGTTTTTTGCAAATAGGTCCTTTATGTCTTTGGTTATGTTTATTTTGAGGTATCTTAATTTGTTTGCCGCAATGGTAAATGGGATTGTTTTTTTCAGTTTCTCTTTCTGTGAGTTCATCATTGCTGTATAAGAATGCCATCGATTTCTTGAGGTTAATTTTGTATCCTGCTACTTTGCCAAATTCATTTATTAAGTCTAGACAATTTTTGATGGAGTCCTTGGGGTTTTCTATGTATAATATCATGTCATCTGCAAAAAATGACAGTTTAAGTTCCTCATTTCCAATTTGGATCCCTTTTATTTTTTCCTCATGTCTGATTTCTATGGCTAAGACTTTCAATACTATGTTAAATAAAAATGGCGAAAGTGGGCATCCTTGCCTTGTTCCTGTTCTTAAGGGAAATGTTTTTAATTTTTGCCCATTGAGTATGATGCTTGCTGGAGGTCTTTCATATATGGTCTTTATTATGTTGAGATATGATCTCTCTATTCCCAAATTGCTGAGCATTTCTATCAGACATGGGTGCTGGATTTTGTTGAATGCTTTTTCAGCATCTATTGATATGATAATATGATTTTTATCTTTCATTTTGATTATGTGGCCACATTTATTGATTTTCAAATATTGTACCAGCCTTGCATCCCTGGGATGAATCCCACTTGGTCATGGTGAATAATTTTTCTAATGTATAGCTGGATCAAATTTTCTAGTATTTTGTTCAAGATTTTGGTATCCATGTTGCTCATGGATATTGGTCTGTAGTTTTCTGTCTTTGTAGTGTCTTTTTTTGGTTTTGGAATTAGAATTATCCCTGCCTCATAAAACAAGTTTGGAAGTCTTCCTTCTTCTTGAAGTTTTTGAAATAGTTTGAGGAGAATGGGTATTAGTTCTTCTTTGGATGTTCGGTAAAATTCCCCAGAGAAGCCATCCGGGCCTTGGCTTTTGTTTACTGGGAGAGTCTTGATTACATCTTCAATTTCTTCTGTTCTTATTGGTCTGTTTTCTATCTCTTTCTGGTTCAGTTTTGGGAGACTATGTGTTCATAGAAATTTCTCCATTTTGCTTAGATTGTGAAATTTGTTGTTAGGTAATTGTTCATAATATTTGTTAACAATCCTTTGTATTTCTATGGTGTCAATTATTATTTCTCCTCTTTCATTTCTGATTTTGTGTATTTGGGTTCTCTCGCTTTGTATCTTGGTGAGTCTAGCTAAGGGTCCATCAATCTTGTTTGTCTTTTCAAAGAACCAGCTCTTTGTTTTATTGATCCTTTGACATGATTTTTTGGTCTCCATGTCATTTATTTCTGCTCTGATCTTTACTATTTCCTTCCTTGTACTTGCTCTGGGGTTTTCTTTTTGTGTGCTTTCTAGTTCTTTAAGTTGTGAGATTAGATATTCTGTTAGAAATTTTTCTTGTTCCTTGAGGTAGGCCTGTAGTACAATAACTTCCCCCTCAGAACTGCTTTTGCTGCATGCCATAGATTTTGTGTTGTTGTGTGTTCATTTTCATTGGTTTCCAGGACATTTTTAATTTCCTCCTTGATCTCCATGGTAACCCATTTATTGTTCAATAACATGCTATTTAGCCTTCGTGTTATCAAATATCTTTGCATATTCTTGTTGCAGGTGATTTCTAGTTACATGCCATTGTGATCTGAGAAGACGCTTGATGTGATTTCAATCTTCTTGAACTTGGAGAGACTTGGTTTGTGTCCTAACATGTGGTCTACCTTTGAGAATGTCCCATGTGCTCTTTAGAAGAATGTGAATTCTGCAGTTTTGGGGTTTAATTCTCTGAGGATATCTATTAAATCCATTTGATCTAGTGCTTCATTTAGAGTTCGTGTTTCATTGTTAATTTTTTGTCTAGAAGATTTATCCAGTGATGTCAGCAGGGTGTTGAAGTCCCCTGGTATGATTGTATTGTTGTCAATTTCTCCTTTGAAGTCCTCCAAAAGATTTTAAATATATGTTGGTGCTCCTAAATTGGGCGCATATATGTTTAACAAGGTTATATCTTCCTGTTGGATAGATCCTTTCAATATTATGTAGTGGCCTTCTTTGTCTCTAGTTATGGTCTTCATTTTGAAATCTACTTTGTGAGATATGAGTATTGCTATCCCACCTATTTTTTTGCTTTCCATTTGCTTGAAAGATTTTTTCCATCCCTTTACTTTCAACCTATGTGGGTCTTTTGTTGTAAGGTGGGTCTCTTGTAAACAACATATATGTGAGTCATGCTTTCCTATCCAGTCAGCTACTCTGTGTTTTTTTATCGGATCATTCAAACCATTCACATTTCAGGTGATAATTGATATGTACTTATTCATTGCCATTTTTGTTTAGTGTGGTTCTATTTTTGTTCCTATTTCTTCTACTAATTACAGCAGTCCTTTTAGCATATCTTGCAGTGCTGTTTTGGTGTTATTATATACCTTTAGCCTTTTTTTGTTCTGTAAAGCTCTTTATTTGACCTTCTATTTTGAATAATCGCTTTGCTGGAAAGAGTAGTCTTGGATTCAGATCCTTGTTTTTTATGACCTTGATTACTTCATGCCACCCCCTTCAGGCTTGTAGTGTTTCTGTTAAGAAGTCAGCTGAGAGCCTTATGGGGTTTCCTTTGTAGGTAACCTGTTGCTTATCTCTTGCTGCCTTTAGGGTTCTCTCTTTGTCTTGGTATTTTAATTACTATGTGTCTTGGTGTGGGCCTGTTTGGGTTCTTCTTACTTGAGGCTCTCTGTGCTTCTTGAACTTGAATGTCTTCTTCCTGCACCAATTTAGGAAAGTTTTCTGTCACTATTTCTTCAATTATATCCTCTAACCCTTGCCCATTTTCTTCCTCTTTGGGGACTCCTATAATGCAAGTGTTATTACGTTTCCAGTTGTCCCACAATTCTCTTACGCTATCCTCCAGTTTTTTAAATTATTTTTTCCTTTTGGTTTTCTGACTGGTTGATTATTTCTACCCTGTCTTCTAATTCACTAATCTGGTCCTCAGCTTCCTCCACTCTGCTGTGTAGTCCTTCCAATGTGTTCTTAATTTCTGCTATGTCAATCTTTATTGCCCTTGGTTGGTTTTCAATGTTTCTATATCTTTACTGATGGTGCTGATGTTCTTACTCATGCTGTTCAGCTTCCTCAGGATCATGGCTCTGAACTCTACCTCTGATAATTTGTTTAGCTGTATTTCATTGATCTCATCTTTGATAGGGTTCTTTTGTTCTTTCATTTGGGATTTGTTTCTTTGTTTCACCATTTTGGCTACCTCGATGGGTTTTGGAGCCTGCCAAAATTTCCCTGTAGGTGTTCGTGTTCTGCTGTTTGTGGTTCCCTCTACTGGGTTCGGATGATCCTGGGTGGGCCCACGTTAAACACCACTGTCAAGTCTTACTCTCCTGGGTATATTTTCAAGCCCAGGAAACGTTCAGTTTTTCTATAACTTTTTCCTGGTGGCTAGTAGTCTCAGTTACTCAGTGTCTTCGAATGTAGCCCTGGTGTTCTGCCTAAGAGGATTTCCAGAGGGTGGGATAGGTGCTGGTTGTTAATGAGCCTCAATTTTTATTTCTTTGCCTCACCTGGGAAAGGCTGAATTTCTGGGGGTGGGGGGATGCTGCTTTTCCCCACAGCTCTGGGAAGGAGCACACTGGCCACCATCCTTTGTGGCTGCAACTCAGCAAAAATTCTAAGTGCCCCCCAAAGCCCGGGTGTCCCCACAGAGTTTCAGCCCAGTTTGTCCTCCCTCTGCCATAGCTGCCAGGTGAGTGACTGTAGCTATTTTAGAGCTCTGTCCTCACTCTCTGGGCTGTGGAGTGTGCTTGGTCTTTATTCCCCAAGAGTACTGCTCACAGCTAAGACTGCTGCTGTCCATCGGCTCCCCGATTGCCACGCTCTTGCACCTCCACAGATTCTACCAGTGTCCCTGGTTATATGGTCCTCTCCTGTTGCTTTTCTCTAGCTTTTTTTCAAGAATTTGTCCTTATTTAAGTTGTAATTCCCGTTTGTTCCTGGGAGATTGTCTGCGTGGCTTCTATTCACTCAGCCTTCTTTTTCATATCCTCTAAGCCTATCTTGTGTGCAGCTGGGTTGCACGGGCCATTCTGGTGCCCCCACACCCTGCAGTCCATCTGGGGACCAGGCTCTATGCCTATGTTATGGGCTTCGGGGTTGCACAGGCCTCTCTGGTGCTTCAGCACCCCACAGGCCCTGTGGAAACTAGATGGCTCAGTCCCTGCTGGGTGGCACAGGCCGCTCTGGTGCTTCAGCACCCTGCAGGTCCTGAGGGAAACTGATGGCACAGTCCCTACTGGGTCAAGCAGACCTTTCTGATGCTTCAGCACCTGACAGGCCCTGTGGGTAACTAGATTGTGCAGTCCCTGCTGGGTCACACAGGCCTCTCTGGTGCTTCAGCACCCCGCAGGTCTTGCGGGTTATTGGATGGCACAGTCCCTGCTGGGTTGCACAGGCCTCTCTGGTGCTTCAGCACTGCACAGGTCCTGCGGGTTATTGGATGGCACATTCCCTGCTGGGTTGCACATGTAATTGGATGGCATAGTCCCTGCTGGGTTGCAGGGGCCTCTTTGGAGCTTCAGCACCCCACAGGTTCCATGGGTAACTGGGTGGCACAGGCCTCTCTGGTGTCCCTGCACCCTGCAGTTTCCGCAGGTGGGCAGCTGGATCACACTAGTCTCTCTCGGTCTCGTGCTTCCCACTGCACTTGTGAGCTACTGGACTGCACAGGCTTCTGTGGAGCCCCAGGTCCCACACCTGGTGGCTGGAGAGTGCTGTTGCCCCATGGTGCTCAACTCCTGCTCAGCCTTTGCTGCGTTTTTTGGGCATGGGTCTCAGCTGCTGGTCTCTGCTTCTGTTGCCTGGGGATGGATGTCTGTTCCCCAGCCTCTGTTCCTGGGGTTATATCTCAACTCTGATCGGGCTGCTACTGTGGGGGATGGTGCTGGGTTCCGCGCTGTCTGTGCCTTCTGGGACTGGCACCGTGGGAGCTCCACTACTGTGCACTGGTCTGTGTTGACACAGAGTGTCCACTGGTCCAATAGTGCCTGGTGCACTGGTGGGCTCAGGTTACTGGGCCCTAGCTGCTCCCACTACCTCCTCCCAGGGATCTTCCAAAATGGTGGGACCTCCCTGTGGGCAGGCAGAAGTGTCCTGAAGGGCCACTTACCACGGTAGCTAGCTGCCCTTGTCCACAGCACAGGAACTTTCTGCTCTGCGTCTCTGCACTGCTTGGGTTTGGTCGTCCACACTCTCTCACACACTCACTCAGTTTCTCACACACTCACCCTCCCTCCAGTCCTGCCTGCCACCATTTTTTTTCTGATGAGAACTTTTAAGATCTATAGTCGTTTCTTGTTTATTGCTATTAATTCATTCCAGACTCTAGCAGTTGCACCTGGCATTGAAGGAATTCTGGGGTGCTCGAATATATAGGCCTACGGTCCATATGTACAGTAATTTTTACTTTAATTGTAATACAGGGTTGTATAATTGACTCAGACAACCAAGCGTGTGCTGTATCATTTTCACTGTTTTGATCAACTTTTTAATGAATATCTTTGAAAAAACCATGATAGAGTGAAGCAGCGAAAGTCAAAGTGTGAAGTGGCGAGGGATGGCTGTACTGTCTTATTAACTTTCAACTCTACAATGCTGTATGTTTACTAGAATCACCATGCTTTAAATTACATTCTCAGGACTTATTCATCTTATAAATGAAAGTTTATACTACTAGAGAGAAAACCACAGGTCCAAAATGGGATTACTTGCTCGAAAGCCTATAATACCTAACCTGGATTTAATACCTGACTGTATTGCTGTTTCAGCCTTTCCCAGAAATACAATTTTGATCAACCAGCCTGAAATGTTTTTTTCAACACCAATGAGGTAATTTGCCAGTTGGGCCCTCTCCATCCCCTCCATGGAAAGAAGAATCAATCTGCATGATCAAACCCTCCTTGTTTCCTTCTCCCTAAAAGATGTTCTGGTCTAAAAAGAATTATTTCTTTTCTTTTATTAATAGGTCCCTTGCCTCGCCTTTCTTCTAATGAAAACCTTCTATTTTGTACAATCCCCTGGAGAGCCTTTCTCTAGCTGCTGGATGGGAATCTTCCCAGTTCATGAATAGTTTAAAAAAACCAATTAGATCTTCAAACTTACTTGACTGAATTTTGTATTTAACATATATTTTGACCACCTTTACCCATTTTATCCACCCACCTGCCCTGCTTCTGAGAACTAGCAATCTCTTTTTTGTATCTATAAATTGTGTTATTATTGTTTGTTTTTAGACACCACATATAAATAAGGTCATATAGTATTTGTCTTTCTCTGTCTGGTTGATGTCACTTAGCATATGCCCTCAAAGTCCATCACTGTTGTTGCAAATGGCAGGATTTCTTTCATTTTAATGGTTGAATAACCGTGCATTGTATATGCACACCACGTTTCCTTTATCCATTTATTCACTGATGGACACTTAGATTATTTCCAGGCCTTGGCTATTGTAGGTAATGCTGCAGTGAACATAGTGGTGCACATATCTTTTCCAGATAATAACTTTGTTTTCTTCAGCTACATACCCAGAAGTAGAAATGCTAAATCATATGTTAGTTCTATTTTAAACTATCTGAGGAAACTTCATACTGTTCTCCATAGTGGCTGCATCAATTTACATTCCCACCAGCAGTGCACACGGGTTGCCTTCTATCGACATCCTCACAGCACTTCTTATTTACAGTCATTTCAATAACAGCCATCTGACAAGTGTGAGGGTACAGCTCATTGTGGTTTTGATTTGCATTTCCCTGATGATTAGTGACATTGACTACATTTTCTTGTACCTGTTGGCTCTTTGTATGTCTTCTTTGGAAAAATGTATGCTCACATTATCTGCCAATTTTTAAGCAGGTTTTTTGCTATTGAGTTTTATGAGATCTTTTTATATTTCAGATATCAACACCTATCAGATACATGATTTACAGATATTTTCTTCTATTTGATAGGTTGCCTTTTTATTTTGTTCATGGTTTATTTTGCTGTGCTGAAGCTTTTTAGTTTGATGCAGTCCTATGAACGAGAGACTAATCCATGAAGTGACCGCTGCTGGACCATGAGCTAGATCCAGATCAGAAAAGGGATTGTGTTACAACAGTCAAGTTCATGCCCCCAACACTTCAAAGCAAAAACACAAAACATCAGAGTTTGGAGTAAGGACAGGTTTCTTGATAAATAGGCACCAAGTAAGATGATGGGGAACTGGATGGTGCCTCAAATCCATCTTGTTAGTTGGACTAGGTGAAGGGTTTTAGTGCATTAGTGAAAACAGGTGTATAGAAGTGCTGGGGGGCAAGTTCTAATTTAAGTACCTTGGAACTTAGCCATTTATGATAAAGGTGCATCAACCCGAGATCTTCCTGAACAATGGATCTTCGCTTCTGAAATTGTTCCCCTGTTTAGCTGCCAGTTATATGATTCCATGTCAGTGGATGGAGCAAGACTTTGATTCTAGGTACAGTGGGAAGTCAAAGTTCTCTCCTCTGCACATGCTTTGACTGCATACTTGCATGGTTGGTCCATTGGCTCTAAAAAGCAACCCAGTATCTCATTAAAGAGCATAAAACCATCTTGTGGTTACAATTGCTTCCCATAAATCTCAGAGGCTGTCTGATCAAATTCCCTCCTATGCCCCACAGCCTGTTGGTTTCTGAAACAGGCTATTTCTGTGAGTCACAGACCTATACCCCCATCCTTCAGCCTTGTTCTATATAATTTGTTAGTACCTGGCATGGGGAGTGGAGGATATCCATGGCATCTTGTCTCCACCAAGATGTGTGACTCTATGCAAGTTACCTTAACAAATTCTTAATGTACCCTGGAGTTGTTAGCAGCCCCTTTCTTGGCATCTTGGTCTTGGAGAAATTTTACAAACAAGTCCTCAAGATTATTTTTGCTTTTGTTGCCCTTGCTTTTGATGCCAAGTCCAAAACATTGCCTGGACTAATGTCTAGGGGCTTATGATTTCCAGTCTTACAATCAAGTTTCAATCCATTTTGAGTTAATTCTTGTCTTTGGTGTAAGTCAGTGCTCCAATTCCATTCTTATGTATGTGGGTGCCCAGTTTTCCAACACCATTTATTGAGGAGACTGTCCCATTGTATTTTTTAGGCTCCTCTGTCATAGTTTAATTAACTGTACATGTTTGAGTTTATCTCTGTGCTTTCTACTCTGTTCCATGATCTGTTTGTCTGTTTTTAATGCCAGCACCTTGTTGTTTTGGTGACAGTGCTTCCTACCTTTTGCTTCAGGTGGAGGTGGTCACTAACTCTTCCTTTACGTTTTCTCATTCCAAGACCTTCACATCCCAGTTTTCCTACATCATTTGCATTAGTCCTGATTTCGTGCAATTTCTACAGTAAAAATATTATATAATGTTTGGTGGTGGCTCTGTTTTTCTGAGAGAATCCATACTGATGCTTCGACATTGAATAAGGATAAAATTCTAATAAAGAATATTTCTGACATTTTGAAATCATTCACTGTCTTGTGCCCCTACTCCAGTCACAAAGTATGAGCATTGGATAAAAACAGATAAGTAATTTTATGAGAATATAATATTTATAAAGCCATAGTTCTAACAACATTTAATTTAACTATTTTTATTTTAGAGAGAAGCAAAACTCTACTGTACGGACATTGTATATATTTTAATCCCGAGTCGACAGTTTATACATATGCATAAAGTTAAAGGAGAATTAAGTAAAATACTAATAAAAATAACATAAATGATGATACATTATTACAAATTTTGTATCAGGAAAAGTTTCCAGAATGAGTGTATATTTAATTAAAACAGGACTCTTAAATTTTTTTTAGATAATTACAAGTTAGCATTTTTTTAATGATTATGTTAAGCTTGATGTGTGATTAACTTTTATATGCATTATCTTAGCAACTCCTCACAAATCATCATGGATTGGGTATTAATGCACCTGTTGCAAAGAGACTGTGGAGTTAATTAAAGCTGAGGCCTGGCAGGTCAATTACTTAAATAGTATACCAGTTGCTCTCTCTAGGGATCGCTCTCTATTTTTCTCCACTTGCTTAATTCCTCAGAGGCAGAAGTGAGGTAGATTAGTTGCTCTTCTTGCTCCTCATTATTACTTCTAGAGCATTTATCCCTTTTTTTTAAGCACCTCTCAGAACCCCCATGCCATTAAAACACACAAAACAACGTAGACATAGTGTGTCTCTGAGGCACGTGTCATTAGATCACACTACTCATTGCTCCCTCTTATTCCTAGGTCCTGGATCCCTCAGTCCTCTCATTCACTGAAGAGTTTAACTCCTAGTTCTTCCCCATTTCACCTCTCCTCTTGTTGTTCATCGTGGGACCTTTACCATCCAGGAGACAATCCCCTAAGGGCCTGACCTCGCAGACCCTTGACTTTCTCATATCTAAGTTCTTGTCAGTCACTGTATCTCAGTCTGGACACCTTTTTACTGGCAACTAAACCTCTGCCATAATCTCATTTTCAAAGATCCTGCACAATCAGAACCTCTCAAGACCTACACGATGCCATATCAAATGGTCAATTCTCCACCTTCATCTTCAGTATTTGTCAAAGATATAACCTCTTCCTGCCCAAAGCGTTTTATTTTTATGGCTGCTTCTCTGTCAGGCAGGTCATTTTCCTTTATCTCTCAGGCAAGTTTTTATTCTTTTTATTATTTTCTGCCAATGACATGGATATAATATGGAAATATTCTCTGTACTTTTTAATCTCCAAATATCGTAGCTTCTCAGTCCTTGAGATGTTTGTTTCTGAACACTGTCCCCAGTCCCGTGGCTGCAGTGAATATGTATAAATATGTCCAAATTTCTCTTTTCAGCTCTTGCTTCAAGCTTTTAAATTCCATTATTTGTTTCACATCTCCACTGTGTCTAATAGATATCTAATATATATCTAATAGATATCTTTAGTTTGAGATGTCCAAACTAAACCTGTTGATTTACCACTTTTGTGATCCAAACCTGATTCTCTCACAGTCTCCCCTATATCAGTAAATAACAACTGCTCTAACACAGCCTGATTTCTGCTTTACCCTGCTGTCTCAAATTCAATACTATGGCACACCATGTCAGCTCTAAATCTGAAATACATTTAATGTCAGACAGATGTCACCATTCCCAGTCCAAGTCTGCCACTCATCTTGAAATCCACTTTTAATTTAATAATAATGTTCACTCTTGCCCTCCTAAACTATACCGAAGGCCTGGCAATAGTCACTGTTAAATACCAATTAAAAAAGTATATGCGTAAAGAAAAGTAATCAAATTATACTTTTACAGTAGATAATTTTCAAAAAGTATGTCCTTGTAACTCATGTAAGTCAAGGAATAGCTTTTTAAAGATACTCCCTGAAGCTTAGTCATAAGACCTCGCAATATGAAGTTTCTCCCTCCTCCCACCAGGAAACTGTGGCAGACAGCTTCTGACATGGCTCCCAATGATTCTAGAGTCATTCAACTCCCCAGGTTTTACACGTTTGTGCAATTCTCTCTCTTCTGAATGTGGGTCAAGTTAGTGATTTGCTTCTAAGATTATAGCAAAAGTTAGGAGATCTCACATTCATGACTAGGTTATAAAAGACTGATAATCTCTCTCTCTTGTCTTGGTCACATTGATGAAGCATGTTGTCATGGTAGAAAAGCTTATGGTAAGAACTTGAGGGTGCTCTCCAGATAACAGCAAGTGTGTAATTGAGGCCTTTAGTTCAACAACTCATGATGAAATTAATCCTGCCTGTAACTGTGGGAGTGAGATTGGGAAGTGGATCCTTCCCAGTCAAGGTTTGAGATGCCTGCCGTCCATGTGGGCACTGTGACTGCAGCCCGGACAGAGCCTGAAGCAGAGCCCAGACGCACCACACCTGGATCCCTCTTCTTGTACTGCTTATGCAGGACTCCTGTTATTTTCCTAATAGGTTGCTTGTCTTATTTTTAATCTTGATAGAAAGATTGCTTTGTGTATTCTGAATATGAGCTATGATTGTAAATTCTTAATTTTAATGTAAATTAATCAATCCCTTTGTCCTGTTGTCCACCTTGGAGGGCATGAAAATAGTGTCTTTGATGTTTACCAAAACCTTTTGTTTGTTCATATTTTGATCAATAACCCACCTGAAATTAAGTTGTATGTATGTATGTATCTATCTGTCATCTATTTTTAATTACTTTATATTTGGAAGTTACAGTAACTTCCTTTTTTGTT
Source organism: Molossus molossus (assembly GCF_014108415.1). Taxonomy (NCBI): domain Eukaryota; kingdom Metazoa; phylum Chordata; class Mammalia; order Chiroptera; family Molossidae; genus Molossus; species Molossus molossus. The sequence goes on along the minus strand of NW_023425347.1, from coordinate 34,453,585 downwards.
TATCAATAGAGATTATATAGCACTTAGCATCTTTTTAAAAATATTTTTTTCTTACTGATTTTTCAGATAGAGCAAGAGAGAGAGAGAGACATAGAAACTTCGATGACAGAGAACATGGATTGGCCGCCTCCTGCATGGTCCCCACTGGGGATCAAGCCCACAACCTGGGCATGTGCCCCGACCAGAATCTAACCAGTGACCTCTTGGTGCATGGGTTGACACTCAACCACTGAGTCACACCGGCTGGCGCACTTAGCATCTTAAATCTTTGTGCAGCTTCTTCACTTTAGGAAGATGCATGCTGATCTACTGTCAGAGCTGATGACATGGAAAGAAATTATGATTTTTTGGCCATGTGCAATTCATTCCCCATGCAGTAATCACTGTGATTTAAAAACAAAACAAAACAAAAAAAGTCATGTCATTTTTCTGTACGAAGTCTTAACAGCTTCTTATTGTAATCAGAATGAGTCCAGTCTTCACTCTTGGTCTGCAGGATCCTACACAATCTAGGTCCTGCCTGTCTGTCTCTAAAGCTGGGCTATCACTGCTTCATCACTTAGACCACCATTCAGGTACCAAATACAGCAATCCCTCCTCAAATAAGGAACTGGGCACAAAGTTTTCCTCTGCCTAGAACTCACTTCTTTCATTTCTTTTCTAATTGTGTTCCTTTTAAAATTCATCCTGCTCACATTTTCTCGGGAAAGGATCACTGACTGGCTAATCTAAATCGGGTCTCTTTTCTACACTTACTTCTAGCACCCCATAATACTCTTTCACATTGATTAACAGAAATTTAAATATTGTATTTGTTTGTGTGAAAATTTGGTTAATATCTTATTTCTGGACGAAAAAAATGCATGAGCACAGTGCCATGGCTGTTTTACTAGCACAGAATCCTCAATGCCTTCCACACTGCCTTGGAAATGTTCAGTGGGTCAATACATATTAATTGAATGGCTAAATGAATTATTTTTTTTAAGTACCTGCTTTGGTACTAATACCTGCTTTGGTATTAGTCAGGACCATGTATAAGATTCTTTCACAGAATCCTGTCTTTTGATCTTTTAAGAGAAACTATAAAATCATTCATCCCACAATGCTCACAAAATGAGTGCTTGTGTTAACTCATGAACTTGTTGCCGACATCCTTGTCATCCTTGCATTGTTGTCATCATCCTATCATGTCATTGGCTTTGATGGATCGTTAATCCAAAGATACTCTTATCTTTATGAGATAAATATGTTTGATGAGAGTCAGTAGATTTAGAGACTTCACTTAAACTTGTTTTATATTTCTAGTGAAAGTTTTGGATTTGAGAATTACGTAACATCCTAAGTTAAAAACATACAAAGGAGAGTTACAAATACTTCTTGATTTGGCTATATTCTATACAGGATATTTTTAAATTCAATATATTCAAAATATCTCACCACACTATATTTCAAAAAAATTAATAAAATTGGGTAAAGACTTTTGCCATTGATAAATCAACAAAAAACAGAGACCAGGAGATTTACAGCACGAGACAGTGGGTTGGTCATGTTACTTTTATGTTTGCACAGTGAGTGAAGGTAAAGAGGCAAACATGTTTTGTAAGGCATGCATTTCAGCAAACTCATCAAAGAATGATACTTTATGAAATCATACTCTCTTTTCTGTGATTATTTATCCCACTCAGGTGTTCTTCATCATTTCCTGTCAACCTTTTTGCATGGACTGTATTATCTCAGAGTGCCGTCAATAAGTCTGGCTACCAAGCCTCCTAATACTTGCAGTATTTTCAGATCAAAGTGCCTTTTGAGTTATGTGGAGCCTAATGCTATCACAGATGCTGTGGGTGACTGGAGCAGGGTGGGACAAACTGATGGAGCAGGAGAGCTTGGCCTCTGACCTTTCTGTGAGACGAGTCTGCTGAGCTGCGCCATGAACAAGTAGGAGGGCTGTACTCCTCCAGGTGTCCCAGTGGGGGAGGTGAGCCTGCATGCCCTCTTCTTTCAGTGGCTTTTTGTTGGGGACCTCTAGCAAGTGGCTGAGTGCTGACCTTGCAGTCTTCTCAAGGAATAGGACTCAGCCCTCACTCAGTGTGATTTTCTTTCCACTAAGCTCTCTACTCATCCAGTTGCCCATTTGTACTGAGATGTGATTATTTCTGCTATGCAATATATAAAATTAGCTCTTTGTCTGTGATACAAGTTAAAAAGACCTTTTCGGAAAATTTTTGTCCTCTCAATTTATTATTTTTTTCTCAGTTAATTTATTTGAACATTTATGTACCTTTGTTTGTGTTTGTAATTCCTCTGTGTTTTTATTTCACTAGAATAAAATCTGAAATTCCAAGATTCTTTTTTAAATTATGTGAATTTGCTTGTGTAGGTAGAATAGATCTAATCTTCATTTTTTTTCTAGATGCCTACCTAGTTTTTGAACAGTTCATATTTTCCATTGATTTGAAATGATACTTTTAACATTGACTGCATTCCTGTATCTTTGTTTCTAATGTATGCCCAAGCGCACTCTGTCTTCACTACTGTCCTTAGATGCAAGATGGTCAACTTAGCTAACTTTGTTCTCTAAATCCACAAGCCATCATCTCTTGATGGGGTTAGTACTTGGTCAGGGAAGCCCTTGAAGAGAACGAAGCCTTCCTTTTTGAAAATTAGTTTCAAAATGGGCATGGAAGCACCCTTAAATATTTCTCCTGAAATACTGTGAGTTTAAACTTACTCCAGACACCACCATTCTAGCAGAGGTGTCCAGGAATTGTGGTTAGAAGTCAGTGCATCTCTTTTTTATTTTTTAAATCCTCAACTGAAAATATGTTTTGCATTGATTCTAGAGAAAGACACACACAGACAGAGACATTGATATGAGAGAGAAGTATCCATCAGTTGACTCCCATATGTGCCCCATCTGAGAACTGAACCTGCAGACTGGGTATGTGCCCTAAACTGGAGTTGAACCAATGATTTTTTGGTACACAGGACGATGTTCTAACCAACTGAGCCCCCCCGGGCCAGAGCAGAAGTCAGTGTATCTTAACTGTACTGAGTTTAGTTATACAGACATTTGCATCTGAGAGAACTTTGGAGCTAGCCCTTCTAGTCTTGTTCAGTGTTTCTTATGACTGGTTGAACATTACTGTCACCTGGCAGTGGAGCGAGTTGTTTAAATAATACCGATGCCTAGGGTACCTTTCAGAACAGTTACATCAGATAGGGAAAGGGGAAGGAATTATCAGCAGGTCTTATGTAGCCAGGTTGAGAACCAGTGGTCTATCCCAATGCTCATTACAGTGAAATCACAGGAGGTCATGGATGAAAAGTGTCTGTCTCCCCTTTTTAAAGAGCCAGGAGAAAACCTCTATTTCTCAATGCAGTGTTTGTTCCATTCCACTTGCTACTGCCTGGGTTATGAGATGTGATGTGAGGTTGTCACCTCACAGTGGCCTCGTGTCCTTCTGGCGAAGGTGAACTTTCCCAGAAATGAAGCCAGTGACTGACCCCTGTGGGTTAGACAATCACAAAAACTTCCTTTTGTCTCCATTCCTCAACTGCAATTTTAAGTTAGAAACTGAGAACTTCAAGGTCAAGAAGGAGTTGCATGTAAAAGAAAGCTGATGAGTGAGTATTTCTGCTCCACGGACCTGCAAGGCAGTGAGTTCAATAACGAGCTCTCAGTTGCACCTCTCATCCTAGCTCCTCACCTCTGACCTACCTCACGGTCTCCTTTATGGAAACAGAGAAAAACTAAGGATGTGTAGTACCGGGGATAGGGCGAGTGAAGAGATCCACAGAGTAAATAAATTCCTATCAGCCTTCCTTTTTTTGTTTTCTGCTAGAGCTGCTATATAACCATCGGTTCTCTGCTGTAGAGGAATAGCCTTACTCCAAAACCCTGGGGACTGCGCCACTGCTCTTATTAGGGTCTGGAGGGAACTTCAGAACCATCAGATATGCTGGACATGTCACAGTTAGAAAGGAAGCTGTTACATCAGCTTAGAGAACTCACTTGTTCTGGGTCCTACTCAAATAGGAAGCTTTCCACATCAACTAATGAATGGATTACAGCAAAATTTTCCAAATGTATTATAAGCTGTTTCCACAAGAGGCTGAGCAAACAATGGCTGGGAGTATTAGAAGAAACAATGTGTCCTCACATGCCCTAGAACATTGTCCTCTGTATTTTCACGTGGATTCTCCCCTTACATCAGACATGCATGTATCTTAATTGGACATCTAGAGGGCTTGACAGTTCCTGCTCTCCAGGTACAATTGGTATGCCAATCGCAACAGAGTGGACTGGCACAGTGATCTGTAGAATATCCCTATGTACAACATTGGGTCAGAAAGTAAGAGAACTAACAAAGTTTTGAGCACGAGATTGAATGGTATTCTACTAGATACAATCTGCTTTAATCCACTTTGCTGATGGTGATTGTGAAGAATACATTCACTAGAACAATTATAGTGTAAAAAGGTCCAAAGATGGTGTTTCCTTTAAAGATATCACAATTGGCACCTGCTTGATGATTTGTACTACTATTTCATTAAGATTTGGGTAAGACCATCCATATCTACTACAATCCATCTAGTTTTTGCAGTGACCAATAGGTAAAGTAACTAGATATATTATAGATCTAAACACCCCTACATCCTATAAAGTGAAAAATTTCCAGGAATATAATGTACAGCATGGGGATCTCTTTATTTGTGGAATCTGAAAATACCAAACTCATAGAAACAGAGAACAGATACGCAGCTGCCAAATGCAGTGGGCAGGTGAATGGGCAAGGGAGAGAGATTGGGTGAAGATTGTCAAAGAGTAGAAACTTCCAGTTATAAAGTGAAAAATTTCCGGGAATATAATGTACAGCATGGGGACTGTAGTTAATTTTACTGTGTTATATATTTGAAAATTGCTAAGAGAGTAGATTTAAAATCCCCCCGCCCCCTCCGACACACATACACACACACGTAGATTGTATGTGAGTTTATTTCGCACACGGATGGACTCACGCAAAGGTTAACAAGGTTATTCTGCACACAGATGCCTGGGAGTGCTGCTCAACTCTTAAGAACAATTCAGAGCATTTCCTGCACACAGGCTCGCTCCTCCTTGCCTGCAAACAGGAAGGACCAGTTGCTCTTAAGGACAATGCTAACCTTTGAATGGGAGAACCAGCAGGGGTGATAATTAGATTAGTGATCTTGAAAGGAACTGGGACCATGGCAGCCTATCTCCTTGGCTATAAAAGTAAACTGCTGCAGGACTTCCAGGCTGCAGTCCTGTCTGTCTTTGTGTGTGTCTGTGTGGTTTGTTCATTTCGCAGACCCTCACTGCAACACACACACATACACATATACACATACATTATGAGCATGCAAAGTGATGGAAGTGTTAACTAATCTATTATAGCAATCATTTTGTAATATATACTTATGTAATCTATTAAAATTAATATTTCAGTGGAAATATTTATTAATGTTAGTTTAAATAGAGTAATATTTCAGCAGAATATTGAATATTAAAATAAAAATGAGAGACAAGTTCTCATCAGAAACAATGCAAATTAGAGAATGATGGAGTATTATCTCTATTTTTTCTTTTTATTAATTAATTAATTAATTAATTTTTGTTACAGATGCTTCTCCTTTTCCTCCCACTGATTCCTCACTCCCCCCCATCCCCAGCTTTGTTGTCCATGTCCATTGTTCATGCATACATGCATATAAGTTCTGTGGGTTATCTCTCCCCTACTGGCCCCTCTTCTGGGGATTGTCATTCTGTACCCCACTTCCATGTCTCTGGGACTACCCCATTCTTCAGACTGCTATGTTCATTATATTCCACAAATAAGTGAGATCATATGATACTTGTCTTTCTCTGTCTGGCTTGTTTTGCTTAGGATAATACTTTCCAGATCCCTTCATGTAGTATCAAAGGATAAGAGATCTTTCTTTCTTACACCTGCATAGTACTCCATTGTGTATATGTACCACATATGTACCACACATTTTGTCCATTCGACTACTCATGAACATGTGGGCTGTTTCCAGATCTTAGCGATTGTAAATAGTGCTGCTATGAACATGGGGGTACATAGATTCTTTCTGATTGGTGTTTCAGGCTTCTTAGGGTATATTCCTAGAAGTGGGATCACTGAGTCAAATGGAAGTTCAGTTTTTAACTTTTTGAGGTAACTAAATAGTGTTTTTCATAGTGGCTACACCAGTCTCCATTTCCACCAGCAGTATACTAGAATCCCCTTTTTTCCACACCCTCGCCAATAATTGTTGTTTGATGATTTGTTGATGGTGGCCATTCTGACAGGTGTGAGGTGATACCTCATTGTTGTTTTAATTTGCATCTCTGATGATTAGTGAGGTTGAACATTTCTTCATATGTCTCTTAGCCATTTGTATGTCCTGTTTGGAGAGGTGTCTATTCAGTTCCTCTGCCCATTTTTAAATTGGGTTCTTTGTCTTCCTTTTGTTGAGTTGTATGAGCACTTTATATATATTGGAAATTAACCCCTTATCTGATATATCATTGACAATTATGCTTTTCCATACAGGAGGTTGCCTTTCCATTTTGATGATTGTATCTTTTGCTGTGCAGAAGCTTTTGAGTTTGATGTAGTCCCATGTGTTCATTTTCTCCTCTGTTTCTGTTGCCTTAGGTGATGTATCAGTGAAAATTCTGCTGCATATGATGTCTAAAATTTTGTTGCCTACAGTTTCTTCTAGGATTTTTATGGACCCATGAGTTACTTTAAAGTCTTTTATCCATTTTGAGTTTATTTTTGTGTATGGTGTAAGTTGATGGTCTAGTTTCATTTTTTTGCATGTAGCTGTCTAATTTTCCCAACACCGTTTATTAAAGAGGCTGTCTTTACTCCACTGCATGCTGTTGGCACCTTGGTCAAACATTAATTGAGTATATTACCTTGGGTCCACTTGTGGGTTCTCGGTTCTGTTCCACTGGTCTATATGTCTGTTCTTGTGCCAGTACCAGGCTGTTTTGATTACAGTACCTTTGTAGTATAACCTGAAATCTGGTAATGTGATCCCTCCAAATTTGTTCTTCTTTTTCAAGATTGCTGAGGCTATTCCAGGCCTTTTTTGGTTCTATCTGATCTTTTGAAGTCTTTGTTCTAGCTCTGTGAAGTATGTCATTGGTAGTTTGATAAGGATTGCATTGAATCCAAAGATTGCTTTGCAAAATATGTACATTTTACTGATGTTAATTCTTCCAATCCATGAACAAGTTATGTGCTTCCACTTTTTTATATCTTTCTCCATTTCTTTTTTCAATCACCTGTAGTTTTCTGCAAATAAGTTTCTTATTTCTTTGGTTAAATTTATTCCTAGATATCTTCATTTTTGTGTGTGTGATGGTAAATGGGATTCTTTTTTTAGTTTCCCTTTCTGTGAATTCATCATTAGCGTATAAGAATGCCATCCATTTCTTGACGTTAATTTTGTATCCTGCTACTTTGCCAAATTCATTTATTAAGTTTAGTAAATTTTTTATGGAGTCTTTGGGGTTTTCTACGTATAGTATCATGTCACTGCGAATAATGACAGTTTTACTTCCTGTTTTCCAATTTGGATCCCTTTTATTTTTTCTTCCTGTTTGATTGCTGTGGCTAAGACTTCCAGTACTATGTTAAATAAGAGTGGCGAAAGTGGGCATCCTTGCCTTGTTCCTGTTCTTAAGGGAAATGCTTTTAATTTTTTCCCATTGAGTATGATGTTGGCTGTAGGTCTTTCATATATGCCTTTATTATGTTGAGATATGATCCCTCTATTCCCAGATTGCTCATCATTTTTATCAGAAATGGGTGCTGGGTTGTCAAATGCTTTCTCAGCATCTATTGATATGATCATATGATTTTATGTTTTATTTTGTTTATGTGGTGTATCACATTTATTGATATTGTACCATGATATTGTACCAACCTTGCATCCCTGGGATGAATCCCACTTGGTCATGATAAATAATTTTTTGATGTATTGCTGCATTTGATTTGCTAGTATTTTATTCAGGATTTTGGCATCAATGTTCTTCAGGGATATGGGTCTGTAGTTTTCTTTCTTTGTAGTGTCTTTTTCTGGTTTTGGAATTAGAATTATGCTGGCCTCATGAAACAAGTTTGGAAGTTCTTCTTCTTCTTGAATTTTTAAAAATAATTTGAGGAGAATGGGTATTAGTTCTTCTTTGAATGTTTGGTAAAATTTCCTCGTAAAACCATCTGGGCCTGGGCTTTTGTTTGCTGGTAGAGTCTTGATTACATCTTCAATTTCTTTTGTTGTTATTGGTCTGTTTAAGTTTTCTATCTCTTTCTGATTCTGTTTTGGGAGACTATGTGTTTCTAGAAATTTGTCCGTTTTGCTTAGATTGTCGAATTTGTTGCCATGTGATTGTTCATAATATTTGTTAACAATCCTTTGTATTTCTATGGTGTCAGTTATTATTTCTCCTCCTTCATTTCTGATTTTGTGTATTTGGGTTCTCTCTCTTTGTTTCTTGGTGAGTCTAGCTAAGGTCCATCAATCTTGTTTGTCTTTTCAAAGAACCAGCTCTTTGTTTCGTTGATCCTTTGAGTTGTTTTTTGGTCTCCATGTCATTTATTTCTGCTCTGATCTTTACTATTTCCGTCCTTCTACTTGCTCTGGGGTTTTCTTTTTGTGTGCTTTCTAGTTCTTTAAGTTGTGAGGTTAGATAGTCTATTAGAGATTTTTCTTGCTTCTTGAGGTAGGCCTGTAGTGCTATGAACTTCCTTCTCAGACTGCTTTCGCAGCATCCCTTAGATTTTGTGTTGTGTATTCATTTTCATTGGCTTCCAGGAAGTTTTTAATTTCTTCCTTGATCTCCATGGTAACCCACTTATTGTTCAATCACATGCTATTTAGCTTCCATGTGTTCAAATGTCTTTGCATGTTCTTGTTGCAATTGATTTCTCATTTTATGCCATTGTGATCTGAAAAGATGCTTGATATGATTTCAATCTTCTTAAACTTGTAGAGACTTAGTTTGTGCCCTATCGTGTGATCTATCTTTGAGAATATCTCATGTGCACTTGAGAGGAATGTGAATTCTCCAGTTTTGGGGTGTAATTCTCTGTAGATATCTATTAAATCCATTTCTTCATTTAGATTCTGTGTTTTCTTATTAATTTTTTGTCTAGAAGATATATTCAGTGTTGTCAGTGGGTTATTGAATTTTCCTGCTATGATTGTATTCCTGATAATTTCTCCTTTGAAGTCCTCCAAAAGATTTTTAATATATGTTGGTGCTCCTAAATTGGGTGCATGTTTACAAAGGTTATATCTTCTTTTAGACAGATCCTTTCAATATTATATAGTGCTCTTCTTTGTCTCTAGTTATGGCCTTCATTTTAAAATCTACTTTGTCAGATATGAGTATTGCTACCATACCTTTTTTTTTGCTCTTCGTTTGCTTGAAAAATTTTTTTCCATCCCTTCACTTTCAGCCTATGTGAGTCATTTGGTGTGAGGTGGGTTCCTTGTAAACAACATATATGTGAGTCATGCTTTCTTATCCAGTCAGCTACTCTGTGTCTTTACATTGGAGCATTCAAACCATTCACATTTAAGGTGATAATTGATATGTACACATTTATTGCCATTTTTATTTAGTATGGTTCTATTTTCCTTCCTATTTCTTCTACTAATTATAGCAGTCCTTTTAGCATATCTTGCAGTGCTGGTTTGGTTTTAATATATTCCCATAGCTTTTTTTTTTTTTTTTTTTTTTTTTTGGTCTGGGAAGCTTTTTATTTGACCTTGTATTTTGAATGGATAGAGTAGTCTTGGATTCAGATCCTTGTTTTTTTATGACCTTGATTACTTCATGCCACTCCCTTCTGGCCTCTAGTGTTTCTGTTGAGAAGTCAGCTGAGAGCCTTGTGGGGTTCCTTTGTAGGTAATCTGTTGCTTATCTCTTGCTGCCTTTAGGATTCTCTCTTTGTTTTTTATTTTTGACATTTAATAACTATGTGTCTTGGTGTGGGCCTTTTTGGGTTCTTCTTACTTGGGGCTCTCAGTACTTCTTGAACTTGAATGCCTTTTTCCTTCACCGAAGTTTTCTGTCACTATTTTTTCAAATATATTCTCTAACCCTTGCCCATTTTTTTCCTCTTTGGGGACTCCTATGATGCGTATGTTATTATGTTTCCAGTTGTCCCACAGTTCTTGTAAGCTCTCTTCCTGTTTTTAATTGTTTTTTTCTGTTTGGTTTTCAGATTGGTTGATTTTTTTCTACCCTGTCTTCTAATTCACTGATCCGATCCTCGGCTTCCTCTACTCTGCTGGTTAGTCCTTCCAATGTGTTCTTAATTTCTGCTATGTCATTCTTCATTGCCACTTGGTTGGCTTTCAATGTTTTTATATCTTTACTCATGGTGCTGATGTTCTTACTCATGCTGTTGAGCTTCCTCAAGGTCCTGGCTCTGAACTCTACCTCTGATCATGTGCTTAGCTGCATTTCATTGATCTCATCTTTGACAGAGTTCTCTTGTTTTTTCTTTTGGGATTTGATTATTTGTTTCACCGTTTTGGCTATGTCAGTGAGTTTTGGATCCTGTCAAATTTTCTCTGTGTGTGTTGGTGTTCTGCTGTTTGTGGCTCCCTCTGCTGGTTTTGGATGAGCCTGGTTGGGCCCACATTAAACACCACTGTCAAGTCTTTCTTTCCTGGGTAGATTTGCAAGCCCAGGAAAGGTTTAGATATTCTCTAGCTTTTTCCTGGTGGCTAGTAGTCTCAGTTACTCAGTGTCTTGCAATGTAGCCCTGGTGTTCTGCATAAGAGGATTTCCAGAGGGTGGGATAGATGCTGGTTGTTAAAAAGCCTCAATTTGCATTTCTTTGCCTCACCTGGGAAAGGCTGAATCTCTGAGGGGGAGGGTTGCTGCTTTTTCCCACAGGTCTGGGAAGGAGCACACTAGCCACTGCCCTTTGTGGCCACAACTCAACAAACTCTGAGTGCCCTCCAAATACTTGGTGTCCCCACAGAGTTCCAGCCCAGTCTGCCATCCCTCTACCGTAGCCCCCAGTTGAGTGGCTGTGACTATTTTAGCACTCTGTCTAGGCTCTCTGCACTGTGAAGCTGGCTTGGTTTTAATTCCCCAAGGGCCCTGCTCACAGCTAAGACTACTGCTGTCCTTGGGCTCCTAGCCCGCCACCCTCTGGGGCCTCCACAGTGTCCCTGGTTATATGGTCCTGTCCTGCTGCTTTTTTGTTGCTTTTTTCTAAGGATTTGTCTTTATTTTAGTTGTAATTCCCATTTGGTCCTGGGAGATCTCTGTAGCTGCCATTCACCCCGCCTCCATTTTCACATCCTCTATGCCTATCTTGTGTGCAGTTGAGTCGTACAGGCTTTAATGGTGCCCCCGCACCCTGCAGGTTCCGTGGGTAACTGGATCACACAGTCCCTTTGGGGACCAGGCTGTATGCCTATGTTATGGGCTTTTGGATCACACAGGCCCCTCTGGTGCTTCAGCACCCCACAGGTCTCGTAGGTAACTGAATAGCACAATACCTGCTGGGTTGCACAGGCCTCTCTGTTACCCTCGCACACTGCAGTTCCTCTGGGCGGGCAGCTGGATCGCACCAGTATCTCTAGGGGTCTGGCTTCTCACTGCTCCTGTGAGCTACTGGACCACACAGGCCTCCGTGGAGCCCCAGGTACTGCTTCTGGTGGCTGGGGAGTGCTGTTGCCCCATGGAGCTCAACTCCTGCTCAGCTTTTGCTATAGTTTTTGGAGATGGGTCTCAGCTGCTTGTCTGTGCTTTTGTTGCCTGGGGATGGATGTCTGCTCCCCATCCTCTGTTGCTGGGGTATATCTGGACTCTGATTGGGCTGCTACTGTGGGGGGTGCTACTGGGCTCCCGGTTGTCCCTGGCTTCCAGGACAGGCACCTTGGGAGCTCCACTACTGTGCACCGGTTTGTGTTGACACAGTGTCCACTGGTTTGATGGTGCCAGGTGCGCTGGTGGGCTCAGGTTGTTGGGCCCTAACCCCTCCCACTGCCTCCTCCCAGGGAAGGCCCGGGGATCTTCCAAAATGGTGGGACCTCCCCGCGATGCAGGGCGAAGTGTCCTGAAGTGCTGCTTACCAGGGTAGCTGGCTACTCCTGTACACAGCACAGGAACCTTCTGCTCCGAGTCTCTGCACTGCTCAGGTTTGGTCCTCCACCTTCACGTCCACTCACTCTCTCACACTCTCACCCTCCCTCTGGTCCTGCTCGCCGCCATCGTCCAAAGTAAAAAATGATGGAGTATTATCTTTAAAATACTAAGAGAAGGACTTCCAGTCAAGATGGTGGCAAAGGTAAATGCGGTATCGCGTCCTCCCACAACCACATCAAAGTTACAACTAAACTACAGAATAACCATCAATCAAAACCGCCTAAAATCAAGCTGAATGGAAGTCCTACAACTAAGGAATTAAAGAAGCAGCTGCATCAAGACTGGTAGGAGGGGCAGAGGTGGACACTCTGGTCCCACACCCATGTGTGGATGATAAAAATTAGGAGGATACCTCAGCTGAAAAGGTCCTCCATGAGGACTGAGGGGTGCCAGTCCAATACCAGGTGCCCAGCTCAGGGTTCCAGTGCCAGGAAGAGAAGTCCCCATCACTTCTTGCTGGAAAATCCAGCAGGAACTGAGGGTGAGGGAGGCTGAAGTGGCTGGAGCCCCAGGCAGCTCCTCTTAAAGGGCCCACACACAGACTTACTTGGACTCACTCCCTCCAGGCTCCAGCATGGGGGAGGCAGCTTGAAAGGCACCAGAGTCATATGGGGAAAGAACTGAGTTGTTTGGCATTGGGGCGAGGGCTGGAGAGGCAGTTTTCTCCTGGACAGACATGCTGTCAGAGGCCTTTGTTCCTTTGGTGAGCCCTTTCCTGGGAAGGCAGACTGCCAACAGAAATTTAGCCTCTGCAACCCAGAGCTGGGGTGATAAAAATGCTAATGGCCTGCCCCTCTCAGTGTCATGTAGCATCCCTTAACTGGGAGCCCAGGGTAGAGAGATCTGATCCCTTTTCTTGGACACACCTAACTAAACTGCAGATTCTGTCATGCTGAGTTGGGATAAGTGTGGGGAGGGAGTGGGTACTGGATCAAGTGCCATGAATTCTCACTTTTCTTATCACAATTTAGTAGATTTTCTTCTTTACTCTAAGTCTCTAGAGCAACTTCCAGAGACTTTAAATGGTTGGTTTTAAAATAATTGGTTCCAGTATGATTGTTTTGCTGGGGAGTGGGTCTATGAATCTCTTGACATTGCTATTCCAGAATTCATCAATTTTCGAATACTTTAGTTTCACGTAGCAGTATGAAGGGCAGAAAAAGTTTTATCCTGGAAACAAAGGTGGGTAAATATTTGCCATTCTGAGTTGAAGTGATGCTCACATCTTACCACACACTACCTCCTTCCCACAAGCCCTCTGAAAATTGCCTTCTTAGCACAACTGAAACCACTGCTCCTATCTCCTTCCCCATCGTCCTGTAGGAACCACAACAGTGTCCCCAAACGACTGCCATCAAGTGACCTCTAAAAAGCAGTCACCTAAAAGATGTAGCTAGATGAAGGTTTTCAGGAGTTGGGGCTGAACCCTTCACCTTAGGTCTTGTTGGGTCTCTCCTCTGTACTAGGGAGTGTTAGAAAAGGACAGACAGAAAGTAACAGAAACGTCTAACTCATCTCTCTCGTTCCTTCCCAATCCTCACAAAACAAGAGATCTAGATCCAAGGAAAGAACACAGGTGTGCACAAAAGTATACCATGTAGTTTATAATCATGGCAATAAATTCCTTCTTAATGGGTTTAAGCAAACCACTTTGATACTATCTAAATATCAAGTAGGAAAGAGACAGTATAATATCCGCTCCAAGTACATTAGCTTTTGTCTCTTTGATGACCTTGGTTAGAATTACATTGGTCAAGCTGAAGAAGAGACATGTATCTCATGAAGACAAACCATATTTGGGAATATAAGACAACACTCAATAACTTTCAAAGAATTAAAATCATACAGAATATGTTCCTTGATTTACGAAATTTGGATTAAAACTTTATTTTAAAATCTATGAAAATGTCAAATATGTGAAAATTAGGCAAGCACACCTATTTAACTTTAGAGGTAAAAGTGAAATCACAAGAGTAAATTAGAAAGTATTTTGAAAATCCAGTACATCAATATTTGATATTGACATTTATTATAAAGAAATTATTATTTTAAACCTTCCTAAATTTAAAAAGATTAAAATCACTGATTCAAGCTCATTTCCTAAGAAATAAGAAAAGAAAAAGGGAATAAATGCAATGCATATAGAAGAAAGAAATGTTATAATATAGAAAACATTGTATATAGAAATATAAACTGATACTGTTATATCATGAATAGATGGTTTTTTCCCAGGAAAAGAGGATTGATTTTTCATTCAAAAATCAATAAATGCAATTCACAAAATTAAGAGAATAAAGAAGAAGAAATATATGATCATCTTAATAAATGCTGAAAGAATATTTTACAAAAGTCAACAGGTATTTTTAATGAACAGGGGAAAGAAAGCCTGTCAGTTAAATTGCAAAAGAACACTTTCTAAATTGGATAAATGGTACCAGTGAAAACCTAAAAGGAACATTCTACATCACAGTGAACTATTAAGTCTTTTCCATGTTAGATCAAGAGAAAAAATTAATTTATTTCTCTCTACTTTGATTAATCCTGACAGTGCCGATCCTCAGGCAATAGTAGAAGAGCTAGTCAGTGTAGTAAATAAAGAGAGAAAAAGTCACAAAGGTTATAAGAGCTAAAACTGCCTATATTTACAAATGAAATTATTGTTTTGTCTCCTAATACTCTCTCTACTTTGTCAAAAACATAGCCACTTACAGTCTCTGCATTTCAAATATTCACACAGAGAATGAGAGATTGAGATCTGCCCCAGTACTAGTATATCAGGGAAGGGATTCATTAATTCATGTTTGATCAAAGACTTTTCCCAGGACCAGTCAACTGGAACAAGAGTGGATACCATATTCAGTCCAACATGGGACAAGTGGGTGCAGAAAAAGTGCCCAGGAGGCAGGAATGTATTGTCTAAGGGAAGAAGAATCCATTCAAATAACTTTGAAGCTACAATTCTAAGAAAAGAGATCCTAGAAAGAAATTTCCAGAGTTGACATATTAGTCATGGGGCAGTCATGAAAAGAGAAATCACTTTAATTTGTTGAAGCATAATTCATTTCTATAGTTGAGAGAGGAGGGCCTCATAAAACAACGCAGGGCTAAGTAGCTGCTCGAAGGAGAAATAATCAAAAGCTGGAGAGACAAATGACAAGTGGTGATCCTGAAGCCCAGAGGTCTGGGCCTTACAGCAAAATATGGTATCTTACAGGGCCCTCTTGTGGGAGTTGAAGCAATGCTGGAGATAAGGCTCCCTCCAGACACCACCTGAGGCATGCGTGAAGTAGGAAAAACCCAAATTGTTCTTTCCTCCCCACTTCCAATTTTCATCCAGTGCTCTCCATATTATAGCCTGAACCCAGCAGGCGCCAAATAAAGGAGAAATGGAAGTAGGTGCGGCAGACGCCCTTTCCCCTGCAATAGAGAGCAGCAGGATTGGAAAACAGATCTCAGGGAAAGCAGGTGAGGACCAGCAGTAATGTCAACTACAGATACTGGTATTAGAGAGACAGAGAAAACTTCCTAAGAGAAAAATTTACGAGCTCATTATTTTCTTTTCAGGTTAGAGATACCATAAATATTTGTCTGTCTGATTGATTGATTTTACTGCTCTTGAAATTGATGTTCTTTAATTTAATCCATTCTTTCTTTTTTATTCCCCTACACCTTTTTCACCCAATCCCCACCCCCTTACTCTAGCAACCATCAGTTTGTTCTCTGTGTTTATGGGTGTGTTTCCATTTTATTTGTTTGCTTGTTTTCTTTTAGTTTCCACAAATAAGTAAAATCATACGGTATTTGTATTTGTCAGACTAACTTCACTTAGCACCACACCCTTTAGATTTACCCATGTTATTGCAAATGCCAAGGTTTCATTCTTTTAATTGCTGAGTGATGTCCCATTGTATTGACACCATTTCTTTTTCATTATTTAAAATAATGTTGTTTTGCCCTGGCCGGTTTGGCTCAGCCGTTAGAGCGTCCACCTACGGTCCGGAGAGACCCAGGTTTGGTTCCCGCTGAGGGCACGTACCTCGGTTGCAGTTTGTCCCCGGCCCTGGTTGGTCGTGCGGGTGGCAGCCACTCGATGTGTCCCTTTCACATCGATGTTTCCCTCTCTCTCTCTTCCTCTCTCTCCCTCCCACTCTATCTGTACAAAAAAAGGAAAATAGTCCTCGGGTGAGGATAAAATAAATAAATAAATAAATAAAATAAAATAATGTTGTTTTGCCCTGGCCAGTTTGGCTCAGTAGTTGAGTGTCAGCCTGCGGACCAGAGAGTCCCAGGTTCAGTTCCCGCTAGGGGCACGTACCACAAAAATAAATAAATAAATAAATAAATAAATAACATAATGTTGTTGTTTTTGCTCATCAGCTTATGTTATTCATTATATTCCACGAAATAGTGAGATCATGTAATACTGTCTTTCTCTGATTGGCTCATTACATTTAGCATAATAGTCTCCATGTCCCACCATGTTGACAGGATCCAAAACTCACTGACATAGCCAAAACGGTGTCTCAAAGGATAAGAGATCCTTCTCTCTTACAGCTGCATACTATTCTATTGTGTATATGTACCACAGCTTTTTGTCCCCACTCATCTATTGATGGACACTTGGACTGTTTCCAGATCTTAGCAATTGTAAATAGTGCTGCTATGAACATGGGGTACATATATTCTTTCTGATTGGTGTCCATTCATCTATCAGTGGACACCTAGGTTGCTTTCATATTTTGGTTATTGCACATAATGCCGTAAAGAACAAAGGGGATCATGTATCTTTTCAAATTAGTGTTTTGTTTTCTTCAGATAAATAACCAGAAGTGAAATTGCTGAGTCATATGGCAATTCTGTTTTTCAATCTTTTGAGGAGCATCCATACTCTTTTCCTTAGTGGCTGTACCAGTTTACAACCCCACCAACTGTGCACGAGGGTCCCCTTTTCTCCACATCCTCATCAACACAGTATTTGTTAAATTTTTGATGGAAGCCATTCTGACAGTTGTGAAGCGGTATCTCATTGTGGTTTTGATTCATAGTTCTCTGATGATTGGTGCTCTTGAGCACTTTACATGTCTGTGTCCTTTTTGAAAAAAATATCTTCTATTTAGGCCCTCTGCCATTTTTAATTGGATTTTTGCAGTTTTTTTGATGTTGAGTTGTATGAGTTCTTTATATTTTTGGATATTAACCCCTTATTGAAAATACCATTTGCAAATATATACTCTATGCAATGGGTTGTCTTTTCATTTTGTTAATGGTTTCCTTTGCTTTGAAAACACATTTTAGTTTGATGTAATTCTATTTCTTTATGTTTGCTTTTGTTGCCCTTGCCCAAGGAGACATATCCAAGTGATATCGCTAAGACCAATGTCAAAGAGTTTGCTATCTATGTTTTCTTCTAGGAGTTTTATGTTTTGGGGTTGTGAATTTAAGTCTTTAATCCATTTATTTTTGTATATGGTATAAGAAAATGATATAGTTTTACTTTTTGTATGTATCTGTCCAATTTTCCCAATACCACTTATTAAAGAGACTGTCATTTCCCATTGAATATTCTTGACTCCTTTCTCATTTAAAATATTTTTTTCTTTCTTAATTTTTTAGAGAGAGAGAACGGGAGAGGGAGAGAGAGATAGTAACATTGATGAGAAAAAATATCGATTGGCCACATCCTACATGCCCCCCAATGGGGATTCATCCCACAACCTGGGCCTGTGCCCTGACCCTGAAATGAACCAGTGACCTTTTGGTACATGGGTCGACGCTCAACCACTGAGCCACACCGGCCAGGCTCATCTGTCATTTTTTTATTTATTTTATTTTATTTTATTTTATTTTTTAAATTTTTTAATTAATTTATTTTTTTGTTACAGATATTTTACCTTTTTACCCCATTGGCACCCCCCACCCCACCCCCCCTCCACCCTGTCCCTGGCTTAGTTGTCCATGTCCATTGGTCATGCATACATGCATATAAGTTCTGTGGTTTATCTCTTCCCCCCCCCCACCCCCCATCCCCTCTTCTGAGGGATGTCAGTCTGTGCCCCACTTCCATGTGTCTGGGTCTACTGTATTCCTCAGACTGTTATGTTCATTATATTCCGTATATAAGTGAGATCATGTGGTATTTGTCCTTCTCTGCTTGGCTTCTTTCACTTAGGATAATACTTTCCAGGTCCCTCCATGTCGTCTCAAAGGATAAGAGATCTTTCTTTCTTACCGCTGCATAGTATTCCATTGTGTATATGTACCACAGCTTTTTGATCCATTCGTCTACTGGTGGACACTTGGGCTGTTTCCAGATCTTAGCTATTGTAAATAGTGCTGCTATGAACATGGGGGTACATATATTCTTCCTGATTGGTGTTTCAGGCTTCCTAGGGTATATTCCCAGCAATGGGATCACTGGGTCAAATGGAAGGTCAATCTTTAATTTTTTGAGGTAGCACCATATTGTTTTCCATAGCGGCTGCACCAGTCTGCATTCCCACCAGCAGTGTATTAGAGTCCCCTTTTCTCCACACCCTCGCCAACACTTGTTGTTTGATGATTTGTTGATGGCGGCCATTCTGACAGGTGTGAGGTGATACCTCATTGTTGTTTTAATTTGCATCTCTCTGATGATTAGTGATGTTGAGCATTTCTTCATATGTCTCTTGGCCATTTGTATGTCCTGTTTGGAGAGGTGTCTATTCAGCTCCTCTGCCCATTTTTTAATTGGGTTCTTTGTCTTCCTTTTGTGGAGTTGTATGAGCACTCTGTATATATTGGAAATTAACCCCTTATCTGATACATCATTGGCAATGATGTTCTCCCATACAGTGGGTTGCCTTTCCATTTTGATGATTGTTTCTTTTGCTGTGCAGAAGCTTTTTAGTTTGATGTAGTCCCATGTGTTCATTTTCTCCTTTATTTCTGTTGCCTTAGGTGATGTATCAGTGAAAATTCTGTTCCGTATGATGTCCGAAATTTTGTTGCCTACATTTTCTTCTAGAATTTTTATGGATTCACGGGTCACATTTAAGTCTTTTATCCATTTTGAGTTTATTTTTGTGTATGGTGTAAGTTGATGGTCTAGTTTCATTTTTTTGCATGTAGCTGTCCAATTTTCCCAACACCATTTATTGAAGAGGCTGTCTTTACTCCACTGTATGCTCTTGCCACCTTTGTCAAATATTAATTGAGCGTATTGCCTTGGGTCCATTTCTGGGTTTTCAGTTCTGTTCCACTGGTCTATATGCCTGTTCTTGTGCCAGTACCAGGCTGTTTTGGTTACAGTCGCTTTGTAGTATAACCTGATATCTGGTATTGTGATCCCTCCAACTTTGTTCTTCTTTTTCAAGATTGCTGTGGCTATTCGGGGTCTTTTTTGGTTCCATATGAACTTTTGAAGTATTTGTTCTAGTTCTATGAAATATGTCGTTGGTATTTTGATGGGGATTGCATTGAATCTATAGATTGCTTTGGGTAGTATGGACATTTTAATTATGTTAATTCTTCCAATCCATGAACAGGGTATGTGCTTCCACTTCTTTATATCTTCCTCTATTTCTTTTTTCAATCATCTGTCATTTTTTGATTGACCATTTAAGCAAGGATTTATTTCTGGACTTTCTATTCTGTTCCATTGATCTACATGTCTGTTTTTGTGCCAGTACTACATTTAAAAAAATTGTTGTACCTTTTTAGTACAGTTTGAAATCAGGATACATGATACCTCCCACTTTGTTCTTTTTTCCTAAGGTTGCTTTGACTATTTGGGGCCTTTTGTGTTCCATATAAATTCTATAAATATTTGTTCTACTTCTAAGAATGCCTTTTGTATTTTGATAGAGATTGTACTGGATATGTATATTGCTTTGGATAGTATGAATATTTTAACAATATTAATTTTTTCAGTCCATGAGCATAGTACATCCTTCCTCTTATTTTAGTCCTCATCAATTTCTTTTTTCAATGTCATATAGGATTCAAAGTACAGTTTTTTTTTTATCTCTTTAGTTTAATTTATTTCTAGGTATGTTATTTTTTAAAATGCAAATGTAAATAGGGTCATTTTCCTACTTTCTCCTTCTGATTGATTGTTATTAGTGTATGGAAATGCAACAGATATCTATATATTAATTTTATATTTGGGAACTTTAACAAATTTATTTATTAGTTCTAATAGTTTTTAGTAGAATCCATGAGTTTATTTTAAGCATGTTTATTTATTTCTGATAAACACTCAGCCCTAAGATGGAAAATCACTTTGGGTATGTACTTAAAATAAGAAAACCTTTTGCACTAAACTCATTCTGAGACTATGGGGTTCAGAGCTACAAAGCCCAATCGCTGCTCAGTGAGAGAGCTTGCACATTGTAGTTGTTTTCCCCAATCCATTTATCTATCAAGAGCCTTTCATCAGTTCATGAAAGTAAAATGTAATTTTTCTACTTGGGATCTTGTCTTTATTTTGTTTCCATCAGATCCAAGACCAGAATATTCTCAGCATGTCTTTTCTTTGTCGACTATAAATTATAGGAACAATATCTATTATTCCTCAATATTATAAACAAATGTTACACTCATTAGTTCATCCTGTTATTCACCTATTTGTTCATTCTTTCTATCACAACCCTCCCTGGGTTTTACTGTGCTTCAATGTTGATGTGTTGGATCATTGGGACTCAACAAGGAGTATCACCTAAAAAAGCATGCAATTTTTTTTCAGAAATATAAATTAGACTGAAGCTAAAGTTAAGCAAGACTGTTGGTTTCTATTTCAACAGATCTTAATCACTAGCCAGAAAAAAATATTACTTATTACTGCTTATATTACTTGTTTTTAAGGTCCTTATATATTATAAGCTCCATGAAGAAAAGACCTTTATCTGTCTTGTTCCTTTCTCTCTTCATAGAGCCCAGAAAATGATAAGTACACAATGAAAATTTAGCAGACAAGTAAATTACTCTAATTGTTAATGCATATGAAAAAGAGATGTATACAATTATTAATTAAATAGAAATATTTTTTTTGTTTGTTTTTAAATTCATGATGGCTTAGCTTCTGATGGTTGCTATAAGTAATTACCACAAACTTGGTGTCTAAAAATAACACAAATTAATTTTTTTACAGTTCTGGAAATCAAAGGCCAAAAATGGGTTGGCAGGTATGTTTTCCATATAGAGGCTCTTACAGAGAATCTTTCCTTACCTTTCTTAGCTTCTGAAGGAGCATTCTATTCTTTGGTCTTCCTGCATTATCAAAGACAGCAGTGCAGTATCTTTCAATGTCTCTCACCTACTTTTTCCTTTCCGTTTACCTTCCTGCCTCCTTCTTATAAGAACCCCTGTAATTATAAGGGCCCACCTGAATCATGTACCCACCTCAAGATCCTTCACTAAATCATATCTACAAAGTCCTTTTACCACATAAAGGAACATTCACTGGTTCTGGTAATTATCTATGCATGTCTTTGGAGAGCCATTACTCTGTCTTCCTTATAGGATGTCTGTAGTCTGAGACTCAAACATCTGTTCAATTTGAGCTCTTGATGGGAACAGATATTTTTATAGACTAGCTTGTTTTCCCATTGAACCCTTTCATTTATTGGACACATTCATTTCTGTAAGGTTTCTCTTATTAAAAAGTAAAGACCCCCCCCCCCCTTTTTTTATTCTGAACAGCTGGATGAAGCAGCTTAAACTCTCTAATGCATATGTGTTAACATTCTCACAGATATTATAACACCCAAGGTCACAGAGGAGGAGATTTCACCAGAAAAGTTTCTTTTGGACTGTTAGCTTTTCTCTAGAGACCTTAATCTGGTTTCTAAAATGCAAACTACCTATCCTCATCATTGAAAGAGTTCATATACTTGTTGTGATTGAAAATACTCATGTATGAATCATCCTTTTGTCTTTACAACAGAAACTTATTTAGCACATTCCATGCCTTAACATATTTTGAGGGGATGCACAGAAAAATGACAAACTGTCCTCAGATGAATTTATTATCTAATTGGAAACAAATTAGAGACCCAGTTAGCTGTAATTGGGCAAAGACTCAGTTATTACCTGAACTCATGTGTCCCTAGTTTAATAGGAGATCTGTGAGTCTATCCAGTATTTAAGTGTCAATGCCAAGAAAGATTCTGAGTCAGGATTTCTTAAATGTTTGTATATTTCTCTTTCTCTAATACATATGGACTTGAGTAAATGGCCAGTGGGCCCCTAAAGGGAGGGCAGGAGGAATCATTTTCATTACTCTTCTTCCAGGGTCTTTCTTCCTGAGGACCTAGCTTCTCCTTAAGGAACTCCTTTCTCTATGTGATGGGCTTGAGGTCTGAAATTGGCTCAGATCAAGGGACTGTAACAATTTATTGAGGCTATAAATCAATAGCCTCAATAAACCATCCTTGGTTTTATTGATTATTTTCTCCCTATCCCTCTTGACCATGTTCTATTCATCATCTGAATATTTCATGGTCAGGCCAACAGGCTGACACTCCAGCCTTAGTGCTCAACTATCACGGCATCATCTTGGCTTCTAACATTTAATGTCAACACCCGGCCAACATGCATCAGGATCTATCATCCTCAATGCTAACAGGAGTCCAGTTCTGCAATGGCACGGTAGACTACCTTCACTGGCATACAACAAAGATGACACCATTGAATTTTTTTAACTTTATTTTTATTGTTGACACTATTACAGATGTCTCCATTTACGCTCCTTTTGCCCACCCCCATGCAGCCCCTGCCCACCCTTCCCTCTGGACATTACTGCACTGTTGTCTGTGTCGGTGGGTTATGCGTATATGTTCTTTGGCTAATCCCATCACTTTCTTCCATCCAGTCCCCACTCCCTGACAACTGTCAGTTGGCTCCATGTGTCCATGTCCGCGTTTAACTTTGTTTGTCAGTTTACATTGTTCATTAGATTCCACATATAAGTGAGATCATATGTAAACATAAAGGGATCCTTCTCATCAGTACATGTTCTTATTTTTTGATAATTCTGCTTCTAACATTTTAAAGCTGTGATTCAGAAATAAAAAATACAGGACACTCTTGCTGAAATTTCAGATAATCACCAGAAACTTTATAGCTTAGTTTTGAAGTAAATATAGGGCTTAAAAACCAAAGCCACAATGAAAACTTTAGGATGCAAATTTTGTGCTTTCCAGTACTCTGATTCTTAGCCTCAAGCACTTCAATGACCTGGCTAATGTCATTTCTAGAATCAATGAACAATTTATCATCTAGTGGTCAATTTTACATTCCTATTAATATTTTTAGTAGTATTATACTGTTTTTCCTTATTCATGACTAGGTAATACCAGTTTTCTTTACAAAATTCAAAGGATAGAATATATAATGAAAACTATGGCTCCCTTCTATACCTGATCCCACACATGTCAGTTTTCTTGAATTCTTTTTATTTCCATAGAAACCACATTATACACATGGTTTTGCACCTAATTTTTTCACCTTAAAATATATTTTAAAGATTATTGCATATTAGTGAATATAATCTTCATCATTGAATTATTTAATGGTTACCTAGAATTCCACTACATGTTTGTACTAAACTTTATATTACCAATCTTTCCATTAAAGACAATGCTTGTGTGTGTTCATAGTTATGCACATGTATTACCTAAAAGTGAACATACTATATCAAGGCCTAAGTACATGAAAGTGTAAGAAATGTTAAGACAATTTTGCAACAGAAATTGTGCAATTAACACTTCCATATGATACTCTTTTTTAATACATTTCTAACACAATTTGCATTCCAAAGTATTCATCCTTGTCAGTCTGAGGAGTGAAAGATTATATCTGGTAGTTTTGTTTCATTTTATAATTTTAAGTAGGGTTGAATATATTTTATTTCTTTTCTATGAACTATCTATTCACATACATTGAGTTGTACATCCTTCATATTACTTAAATAAGCTAGGCCTTTTTTTTGTGATAAAGCTTGAAAATATAGTTTCAGAGTGATACTTGTCACTGACTGCTTTTTTTTTTAACAAAAACAACAAAACATATTCCAGTTTTATGAACTTTTGTATGTATTTTATGTCTTCTGGGTTTTATGTCATGTTTAGAAATAACTTCCAAGATTTTTAAAAATTATCTGAGATTTCCAAATTTTATAACTTCAATCTTCATGTTTATAGTAAATCTGGAATTTATTTTGCTCTAATATCTATACGAGAAACAATCTCTGATCTCCTTCAGAGTCTACCAAGTTGTTTTAGATAGTTTATTCAACAGTACATTACTTCCTACTGACTTGAAATAAAATTTTAGATAAATAGTTCCCGGAAGTACTTGCTTCTCTCTCTAGACTCTGTGGACTAGTCTGTAGCTCTGTCTCTGTTGCTGAGTCAGTACTGTGCCGGTCTAACCATGCAGTTCTGGTCAGGTGTTCAGGTGGAGCAGACTCGGTTCCTCTCTTTACTCTTCTGTACCACCCTGACTACAGTTGAAGTGTTGGAGCATTTTCATTTAAACTTGTACAAAGTAGCAGCCTACTTATCTTTTCAAATTGAGGTATAATTGACATACAAACTTTATACTCATTTCACATATAGAACACATTTGATTATATTGTGAAACTATCACTAGGTCTATTTAACATACATGGTTACAATTATTTTTGTAATGAGAACTCTTTAAGATCTACTCTCTTAGCAACTTTCAAATAGGCAATATTACAGTATTACTAACTAGTCACCATGCTGTACATGACATTCTCATGCCTTACTTATTTTACAATTGAAAGTTTGTTCTTAGTGACACCCGTCAGCATTTCATCCACCCTATTCTCATAAAAAAAATCCTTGTACTTACTTACTTTTTTTTTTTTTTTTTACCTCAGAATACATTAAATTTATAAATAAGTTAGGGAAGAATTGACTTGAATATATATTTCTTCTTTTGTGACTTTCTGATGCATTCTTGATAAGTTTTTCAAAGGTAATTTTTACCTCTACTGTAAATTTGGTCTCTTTCTATCTCCCAAACTAGCAGGTAAAAATTTTTTTCTATAAAGTGCCCAACAGGAACTATTTTAGGTTTGGTGGGTCATACAGTGACTGCTGCAACTATTTTACTCTGCTGTTGTGGCATGAAAGCCACCTGGGGCAATAGTAAATAAATGGGTGTGGTTGTTCCAATAAAACTTTGTTTACAACAACAGGACTGATTAAGACTGCAGGCCAAATTTTGTTAATTTATGTTATAAATTGATGCCTTTTTTATTTAAATGAATAAAACCAATTATTAATCTCTCTAATGAATGCCAGGCACTGATATCTTCTAGTAGGCACTTTTTATGTTTAAAACTTTTATAAGTGAAACCAAAAAACATACACATTATACATAAGGCAGAGCATATATGCACATTCTATAATTTTCTGTAACAAAAAGCTAATCCTATTTAATCAGTGACATCAGGCCCAAACCTATACCAGCTAATGCACCAGAAGAGAGAATTCCAGTGGCTTCTTTGGCAAGTGTGTCCAGGGCCTGTGATATCCAGGATCCTTTATCCTTCTTAGTATTATCAATTGCATTTCTCAGACGATTTATCTCTGCCTCCATCTCTTCAGATTTCTTCCTAAATCCTTCTTTAAGCAATTTCTCTTGGGCCTAAAAAAAAGGGTGTAGAGAGAGGGAAAAGTAAACTTTTGAAAATCCCCATTTCTCAAGACTAAGATTTTATATGTAAGAATGTTATTAAATTTATTTTGTACATAAAAGTATTCTTTCTTATCAGATCATCAGAGGATAATATTTGAAGCAGACAAAATCCTCTGGGTTGGACCTGCACAGTGAGAAGAAGGGTAGTCTTCAACCTTACTTATAATTATGCACCATTAGGGCCTTGCTAGGGTATGTAGCCAGGCATGAGGGATATGCAATGATATGTTCCAACCAAAAGTACGGATTGGGAGGGAGCCATTACTCCATCTGCACAAATTGTCAGTCTCACTTGGATGGCATGGTTCCCCATATTGTAGAAATAATAGGAATGCATAAGCTGATCAAGAAATCTGATGTAAGCACTTTGAGATGGGAGAAAAGAGAATACCTCCAATGCTATGTGGTGACTTAGGCAAACTATCCTTACCTGGGACAACTAAAGCAGAAATAGAAGGTGTCAGTCCCCCATATTTCCATGTCTGGACATATCTGATAGTTCTAGGCCAGCATGGATCCAAATCAGGGTCACTGCTGGTAGTAGGGTTCTTAGAGAAGTACCCATTTGCTGCTGATATTAGAAACACCTGGTTGGAATATGTACTTGATAACCTAAAACACCCTGTTTAATTAGGGCTTCGTGAGATCATTCCAGAAACACACTAATGTAGAAAACTCAAACTCTGGGAGGTTATT
Organism: Molossus molossus; assembly: GCF_014108415.1. NCBI lineage: Eukaryota > Metazoa > Chordata > Mammalia > Chiroptera > Molossidae > Molossus > Molossus molossus. The sequence goes on along the minus strand of NW_023425347.1, from coordinate 34,426,965 downwards.
TCTATTCTCCAAGGACTTGGAGGAGCCAAGGTCATCTTGGAATCTCCAGTCTTAGTGTGAAGCAAAACACCAAGCCTCTTGGAAATCCAGGATTTGGTGCTTTCAGTGAAGTAAATGCAGATAATCACAGTAGCGATTCTCTTTTTAATTTTGTTTTAATTTTCACCCATTCCTTCCTCGTTTACTGGGGCAGTGACCAGCAGCAACTCCTGAGGCCATGGCCAGACTCACATCCAGCTTGTGCTCCAGCGTCCTTGTCAGTTCTCTCAGAGCCTCTTCACTGTTCCTCTCCAGCTTCTTCCTCAGTTGGTCCATGTGTTCCTGCAGACTCCTATTTTGCGCCTCCATGTACTGCTGCTGCTCCTGGTATTTCTGTCTTAAGCACTCCTGTTCCTTCTCAGCTTGCTCCTTCCTTGCCTGCTCCTCTGTCCCATGAAGTTTTTAGAAAGAGAAGAAAGTACAAGATCAGGCCTGAACTCTACCATCTTGAGATTAGAGAACAAATCAAATTTGAAAGAGAAGATGAGGACACTCAGATTTCACCCAAGGGCTACACCACCAAGAGCAGATTTGAGAAGGTGGTGGAAAAGGCCACAGCTGTCTGGCTGACATACATACAACCACAATTGTGCTGGTTATGTTCAGATTTGGCAGCATGTGAATTCCACAGAAGGGCAAGTTTGTTGTTTTGGAAAGACTTTCATGCGATTTGTCAGAGCACTGCGGGAACCTCCCCGCCCCACTGAGAGGTGCATCATGCCCCATACCTGCTATGGCCTTCTCAAGTTGGCTCAGGGCATTATCTGTCTGCAGGATGGATTTCTCTATTGACACCTGTGACTGCAGGAAGTGTTGGAAGATCTCTTTTGCCTGAGTAATCAAGAGGGAACAAAGAACTTAGAGTTCCACTGAGATATGTTGTAGGCAAACAAATCCATTCATGTCATTTTTACTTTCTGTTTAAAATGCTTCAGGAACCCCTGCAAAGTCCCGTGCACCTTACTGTGCCCAGAAACTTCCATATCTTATTCCAGTCCTTGTTTCAACACTACTTCTTTCCACATGCTCTTGGTTTCAGCCAGTCCGAATTATGTGCAGTTATACAAATCCATAATCTCTTGGTGCTCTTATAGATTTGCTTGCTTGCTTGGTGCTCTTTCGCTTGAATAACATCGTGATGTGGACAACATGCATAAATACTTCAAAATGTATATCCCCTTCCTTTCATGGGAGGTTTTATAGAATATATGTCCCACGTGACAATGCAGACTCTATGCTGCTGTTCTCCCCAGCCACTTTCCAGAGGTGCAACCTGAAGCAAGTTATATAACCTGCCTCTGCCTCCTAATTCACATCTATAAATGTGGGTAATAAAGTAAATGTTTAATAACATTTTTTGGACCGATAAATTAGAATGTTAAGAGAAAGATCTTAACACTCTGCCTACAGATAGTAACAGTCCATTATGTTCACTGTATTGTTATTATTACATTTATTCATTTATGTCTGCATACATTTAGCAATATAACTTTATTGATTTTTTTATAGAGAGAGGAAGGGAGAGTGAGAATGAACCATTGATTTGAGAGAGAAACAGTGATCAGCTGCCTCCTGCATGACACCTACTAGGAATCAAGCCCGCAACCCAGGCATGTGCCCTGAGTAGGAATTGAACTGGGACCTCTCAGTCCATTGGAAAATGCTCAAGTCACTGAGCCACACTGGCTGGGCAGTTATTATTACATTTGTTACCATTACCAGCATACGCCAGTCACAGGTTTGTTAGTTTTAGCACTTTGTAATTATCCACTTACTTGACTCTCTTTCTCACTTTGATCAGCTTTGAGAGTGAAGATTCTGACTTTCCATCCTGAATCCCCCACACTTAGTACACTGCATATCATGTTGTTAGACAATAAAATGTATAATTTCAATTCTGTCTCTCACAGACTTCAGAAATTTATACTCGTTTTTGAGAATAAACTCTCCTACTCCACATAGGAAGAAAGAGAAAACAGTGCAATTTAAAAGCTAAAACAGCCATATCCCCATGCTCTCATGTTACGCACACTGATGCTGTGCTCTCAGATGCTCAGGGCACCCTCTTGACTGTCATCTGTAGTATCTCCGTGCTTCCCTACATCTCACCTTCACTCCTTTGCTGGTTTCTTCCCAGTAGTGCCATTCGATCCTTTCCTTTGCTCTCCTGTAGTTGTCGTGTCCTCCAGAAACAGAGAAAGTTCCTGCTGAAAAACTTTCCGTTAGGGGCATTGTAAGCTGATCAAGTATATGCTGGCAATACTTCTCAGAAGCCTCTTCATTCTGCAACAAGAAACTCTCCTTCTTATTGTTTATGATTTCCTGCAAGGGAAATATAGACATGCATCACTAGAAGAAAGGAGCAGAGGAAATAAAATTCCAAAGAATCTATTAGCTGGGTACTCTGTGGTCCTCTTGGAGAAAAGCATTCTAGTAAAACAACACAGGTAATGTGGCAAGAACCAAGAGATTTATTTCCTACTTTGAAAACTCTGTGCAAGACCCTGCTAAAGCTTCTTAACCTGCCTGGGCCTCGTCTTCATTTGCAAAACGTTGAGTTTAAATTGTATAGTCTTTGTAGTTCCTAGTAACTATAGCATCCTGTGATTCTATCTTCAATAAAAAATGATACAACTAAAATAATATAAATAATGACCTGTTAAGAGAGTCTGCTAAGGAAGTCATGGGTCTAGAAATGGGAGTGCACACACCTAGAGAGCAACCAGCTCAGAAATGACTTTGAGAAGTTCTGGAATCATGCCACAATTCACTAAAGAAGAAATTTGTGCTGATTTTGCTTCAGAGATCAGACAGATCCTGAATAACTCTCCTAAGTTTCAGGACAAGAAGTAAATAGTCTCCCTCTCAGGAGAATCCGGACTACTCTACCCCGAATAGGAGATGAGCTGTGAGATGGGTATGTAGAACTGCAGACATCATTCCAGAAGGACAAGAATTTGAAAGAATAAACGCTAAGACAAAGTACCACAAGCTTCTTCTGGAACATCTGGTTGTCATCCTTGAAGGAGTTCTGCATGAAGATGGCAATGGCTTCCCTCTCGCAGGCTGCGTGCAGGTCCAGCAGCTCCTGGAGCGAGTCTGTGGGGAAGCTCACTCGCTGGGCCATCTGCTCACTGTAGTGATCGGCCGCCTTCTGCACGGCTGCTGAGTTCTCAAGCTCAGCCAGAGTTGTCACCGCGTTCTCCAAACAAGGCACTGCTCCACTCTTGATGGTGTCCACATAAGTCACCACCAGGGTCCCCAACACTGAGTAAAGCAGGAAACAGGGAACAACATCAATTTATCACTCAGTGAGATCCAAGATTCTGAGATTACAGTTTTGAAACTACACCCATACAGATGGACACACACACACACACACACACACACACACAACACTTACCTACTTACTTCTATCATCACCTTCATTTTTACATTTACTCATTATTCTAGTGTTCGACAGGATATAATAAAAAATATTAAATACTGCCATGGCAGGTTTGGTTCAGCAGTTAGAGTGTACGCCCTTGGACCAATGGAGCTGCGGGTTCCATTCAAGTCAAGGGCGCGTACCTTGGTTGCAGTTTGTCCCGGCCCTGGTTGGGTCATGTGACATGGAGGCAATCAGTTGATGTGGCTCTATCACATCGATGTTTCTCTATGTCTCTCTCTCTCTCCTTCTCTGCCACTCTTTATGATGATAAGTAGAAAAATATCCTTGGGTGAGAAATTTAAAAAAAATTAAATATACCTACTTTTGTCTAACATAATCAGAGGTGTCTCTGAATAATTTTATACATTACAGAAATAAAAGATAAAATATACTATGCAAATAAAGAGATAGGAAGGATAATTCAGATAATTATTCCTAATTATTAGGCTTTAAAGAGAGTTTCAGGTACTCAGAAACTAATATTTATTTTGGACTGTTTTAAGGTCCCAAGAAGTCTCTGTGAGAAAAACAATGTATAGGACTTCCCTGAAAATACAACATACTCTATTTTTATATTCAGCTAGTGGTTTCATTATCAGTGGTGGCGTTCTTTTTAAATGTGGGACTCCAATATATCAGTGATAATATCTGGAGTTTTGGAAAGGATTTTTTAATCCCATGATGAAATAATTACTGAAAACACATACATTTTTCTCTATAGAGTATGAATATTTATAAGTGCACATTTGTATATACAATAAAACAAAACAGCTAAAGAAGACATATAGTGGAATAAGTGAACACATTTTAGACTACTCAGAAATGTGGTTTTGGAAAAGGAGACTCACTATTCCCAGTGACCTTGACTCCTTCTCTGAGCAGCTTGGTCTTTGCATGGTTGAAGATATAATAACAGAATTTATCTGATTGTTCCCGGAATTTAGGATCCAGTTGGCTTTCCAAAATAGTCTCAAGTTTGGCTAGGAGCTCTGTTTCTTTTGTTGGCCGTTCAAAGACAAAACACTTTTGCTTTGGAAAATAATTCCTGATACACTCCCTGGGTATGTTGGAATTTTTAGCTTTGGGATTTATACCTGGAGAAAAGGAAAAATACAGTTACAGTCAGCATGGTCTTGGGACAAGACAGCTAAAGATTTTTTATGATGAGATTTTAGATTTTTGGAGACTTCTATGCTCATAGAACTCTTTTAACATATTCAGACAAGTTACAAATTGAAGTCATATGAATGACATGTAACTGGAGAGTGACTTTAGGAATCATGTGCCCAAGAAAAAAAATGTATGGCTGGTATCCTCAAAATCAAACACGATGACTGGTTTATTAGATGTTTATCAAATCAGTTCTTTACTGAGTGATGGTCATATTTCAATTTCTGGTCTACTCCAACCCATGTTGGAAGTAAACTGTGGGAACAAAATGAAGAGGAGCCACATACAAAGATAATGGAGTCATGATTAACACAGGACACATGACAGCTTGTTCCCTTAAGAAAATCTGCATTGACTGAATTCACATACTACAAATAACACTAGCTGTTTTTTGTAGAAACTCTGAAGACTAAACACTACCTAAATATAATCTGAAAAACTCACCATTACTCCAAAAACACATTGGTTTTGTCAAGTACTCACCTACCGAAATGCAATTAATCCAAAGCAATTATTAACTTAAAATGGTGACAAAGTGAATAAATATATTAGCACAAAAAGGAGGCTATGATGAGGGAAGTAAAATGATGAATCTGGATATTTTCAAAAATAATTAAAAAATTATTCTAGTTGAAGATGGTGATATTGGAAGATCCTCAGCTCCCTTTCCATAGACACAGCAAATCTAAAGCTATGTGTGGAACAATTTCCTCTGGGGGGAAAAAAACCCCTAAAACCTGGTGGAGCAATCACTTCACATTGGGAAAATCAGAGGGAAACCACATTGAAGTGGGTAGGAAACCTGAGACATAGTCTCATCATAAACACCATCCCTGGCACAGCGATGCAGAATCTGGAAGGTACGCAAAACCTGGAGCTTCTCCGAGGAGGGAAAAATTGTACCCCACATCAGATACAACAATTTAAGCCCAGCACCTGAGATGAACCCCAAAACATCTGGCTTTGCAAACCATCAGGGCTCATACCCATGAGACCCATGGGACTGTGGTTAGCTCTTAAAGGGTTAACATGCTGATTCACCCACCCCAGGGCTCAGTGCAGAAACAAATCTAAGAAAGCACTTAGAAAAATGATTATTTTCTAATTTTAAAGCATTGGCCCGAGGGCACGGGGCTGTTGGTGTATTCTGGGAGTAGAAGCTGATGAGTGCCATCTCCCTGTTCTCCCTCTACCTTGCTAAAGCCCACGGGTGCCATCACTTTTTTTCTCTTTTGATTTATTTTCCTTTTTTTAGTGGACAGCATCTTTGTGCTCTCCCTCTGCCACACTCCAGACCACCATTATCTCCATGTGAGGAGCTTCTAAACATTTCTGGTGCCCTGGTTTTTATGCCTGGTCACCCAATCTTTGTGGCTGTCATTCGGGAGGTGCCCTGTGATTGTCTGGCTTTAGAGGCCAGGGGTTTACATTACAGGACCCCATGGGACTGTAATAATTAAAGAGACAGTTCTTGGCAGACTACCATTACCACTCTCAGGGCACTGCACAGATGGACTGAAACACACCTTAGTCTTTCTGAAAAGAGTCTTCTTTGTCCAGGAACTTTGGCCTCAGGAGAAGGCTTCTTATTTGGCACACTTACAGGGTTTCAACATGGCACATAGGAAGACTCTAAACTCACCTCCTCCCATGGACACACTGAATATACGCCTACATATAGAGCAATTCCTCCTGGAGAACTGAGGGCATATTGAACAAATTTTATACAACAAACAGAGAGGCCTCATACAGAGAAGGTTAGGAGAGATGGAGAGGTGGTACCCATGTGATCCCTATCCAGACAGAGAGACATGAAGTAAGAAATATCACTGTGGGGCCCACATAGGCAAACCTGCCTACTCTGGGGCAAAAACAACAAAAACAACAACAACAACAAAAACCAGTGATTTAAAAAGCATTTAGACTGTGCATTGAAACACTAAACATTTACTAATGACTAGATGCCTGTCAAATGTGTAGGAAACTTCAGAAACTCTCCTGTGTCCATGGGAACTCCCTGAAATCAGAGGTACCAGCAAACACTATTTTTTATGTTACCCTCACTACCCTACTTATAGACAGTAGGGGAAGAGCTGAATACATGAGCTCTGGCAAGCATTCAAAGCCTACATGGCATGCCCCAGGAGCACTGCTGGAGCCCTGGCCAGTGGCCCCCCAGGGCACACCAAGAGTCATGCAGCCAGGGTCATTCCAGCAAGTGCTCACTTCAGCCCCAGTCAGCTCCCCAGAGTACCCAACAACCCCACTCCCAGGATGACCTCAGGCAACATCCACTGCTGCCCCAGTTCCATAAAGCACCCCAGAGCCCCATGTCCCCAGCGGCCTCAGCCAGCATCTGTTGTTACTTCAGGGCACCCCTGATGCCCTGCACCCTCAAACATTTCAGCCAATGCCTACTGAAACACCAGCCAGACAGACACCCAGAAGACCTCAGGCACTGCACAGACTCACTTCAGCTGACCTGCCAAAACCACTCAATTGATGCAATCTACACTGAAGTAACTCCTATACAAGGTCACTCCTTGAAGACTAAGAGAGATAGAAATTTGACCTAATTCATAGAAACACACACAGAAAGTCAAGCAAAAGGAGAAGATAGAGGAATATGTTCTGAAAAAAGAAAAAAATTTTAAAAAGACTCAAACAAATTCTAATTAAATAGATATAAGCATTTACCTAAGAAATAATTCAAACTAATAGTTATAAGGATGCTCACTAGACTTGGCAAAAGAATAGAGGAAATCAGTGAGAACTTCAACAAAGAGTTAGAAAATATAATAAAGAACCTTTTGAGCTGATGAATACAGCAATGAAATGCAGAATATAGTAGAAGGAATCAAAAGCAGATTAGATAACACAGAAGAACCAATTAGTGACCCAGAAGAAAGAAAAGTGGCAATCACCCAATCAGAACAGCATAAAGAAAAAAGTGTTTAAAAAAATGAGGATAGTTAATGGACTTTCAGGACAATGTCAAGTGCACTAATATTCATTTTATAGTGTATCTGTAAGGAGAAGGAACAAAAAGGCCAGAAAGCTTATTTCTTTAAAAATGGCTGAAAACTTTCCTAACTTGGGGAAGGAAACAATCAGGTCCAGGAAGCACAGAGAGTTCCAAGCAAGATGAATTAAAAGAGGCCCACACCAAGACATATTACGATTAAAATGGCAAAAGTTAGGAGAGAATCTTGAAAACAACAAGAGGAAAACAACCTCCGTAAGGTTATCAGGCAATTTCACAACTGAAAATTTACAGGCCAGAGGCAAATACAGTATATATTTAAATTGCTGAAAGGAAAGAACTTACAACACAGAATACTCCATGTGGCAAGGTTAACATTCCGAATGGAAAGAGAGAGAGTTTCCCAGAAAGAAAATCTAAAGAAGTTCATCATCCCTAAATTACTTAACAAATGCTCAAGGGTCTTCTTTAAGTGGAAAACTTGAGGCCACAATCAGAAATTTTTAAAATACAGGGGGAAAAGAGATATCATAGAGATCAGCAGCTGAGACACTTTACCAGTGGCATCAGCAGAGGCTGATCAGTAGAGGTGCCCCAGTCCAAGCAGCAACAAGGCTTGGGCAGCTGAGACCCACCCCTCACAGTTGCAACAGTGGATTTGGAGCGGAGCCCATCCCCCAGCAGCAGCCAAATCCCGGGAGCTCAGCATTCTAATCCTTCAACAGCAGCAGGTGATTGGGAGCTGAGAGCACCCCTTGGCAACAGCAGCTGCCGCAGCAGTAGCAGCACAAGCCAGGAGCTCCCACCAACATCAGCAGCGACTGATAAGGACCTGAACCCACGAGGCAGCAGTGTACCCCAAGAGTGCACCAGTGGGACCCACACATCACAGAACTCCACCAGAGGGACCTAAGAAGCCTGGAAGCTCATGGGCAGAAACCATGCACCCCAGCAATGCACCAGCTGGATCCATGCACCCTAGAAGCACACCACCTAGACCCAGCACCACAGAAGCACCAACAATGACAGACCAACACCAGCCACCAGCTGTCGATCCTCCAGAACCTACAGCAGGCAAGAGGTGCCAAACACCAAAACATTCTGGGAGGCACAGCAGCCTAATTTGATACACACCAACCTGCCTACATATTTCAACATCCTTCACTGGGCCTAAAACTACCAGACTGTTAAAATGGTGAAACAAAGAAACATTACCCAAATAAAAGAAAAGGAGAAATCACCAGAAAAGGAACTACAGGAAATGGCAGACAGCAATTTTTCAGATAAAGAATTCAAAGCAATGATTTTAAGGGTACTCAAACAATTTAGTGAGAACTACAAGCAACTTACTAAGAATTATGAAGAGTTCAGTGGGAACTACATCAGCTTTAAAAAAAGAGGTAGAAGCTATGAATAAAAATCAAGAGGAAATAAAAATAACATAGCTGTTATGAAAAATACCTAGTAAGATTCAATAGTAAATGAGAATAAGCTGAAGTCCAAATCAGTGAATTAGAAGACAAGGTAGAAAACAACACCCAAATAGAGCAGCAAATGGGAAAAAAAAAATTAAAAAGCAGGAGGGTTTAAGGTAACTGTGGGACAATATGAAACATAACAACATTTGCTCCATAGAGGTACTGGAAGGAGAAGAATCAGAGAAAGGAATAGAGAACCTGTTTGAAGAAATAATGACAGAAACTTCCCTAATGTGAAGAAAAAAGTCACACATGTCCAGAAAACACAGAGAGTCCCAAGCAAGATGAACCCCAAAAGACCCACAGCTAGACACATTATAATTAAAACAGCAAATATTAAAGACAAAGAATCTTAAAGGAAGCAAGAAAGAGACAGTAGGTTACCTACAAGAAAGCTTCCATTAGATTGTCAGCTGATTTCTCAGTAGAAACACTGCAGGCCAGAAAAGAGAGGCATGAAGTATACAAAGTAATGAAAAGCAAGGGTCTGAATCAAAGACTACTCTATCCATCAAGGCTATCAATCAAAATTAAAGGAGAAATAAAGAGCTTCACAGACAAAAATAGAGCTAAAGGAATTTACTACCACCAAACCAGCACTGCAAGAAATGCTAAAGGGACTGTTGTAAGAAGAATAAAAAATTGAGAGAGAGAAACATAGGCATAAAATAAAAATAGCAACTAATAAGTATCTATCAATAATTACCTTACATGTAAATGGCTTAAATGCTCCAATCAACAGGCATAGGGTAGCTGATTGGATAAGAAAAGATGACTCATATAGGTGCTATCTACAAGAGACCCACCTCACAACAAAAGACCCACACAGGATGAAAGTAAAAAAGATGAAAAAAAAAAAAATTACAAGCAAATGGAAATTTTTTCTAAAAAGCTGGCCCTGGCACATTTGGCTTAGTGGTTAGAGTATCAGCCCACTGACCAAGGAGTCACAGGTTTGATTCTGGTCAAAGGCATGTATGTCAGGTGAGGTTTGTCCCTGGCCCTAGTGGGGTTATGTGTTTAGATGTGGCTCTATCACAGCGATATTTCTTTCTGTCTCTCTCTCTACCCCCTTTATTCTATTCCATCTGATAATAAGTAGAAAAATATACTCAAGTGAGGAATTAAAAAAACAACAACAAAAAAACCCCAAAAAGCTGGTATAGTAATACTCATATATGATAAGATAGACTTCAAAATGAGGGCCATAGTTAGAGACAAAGAAGGTCACTACATAATACTAAAAGGATCAATCCAACAAGAGGCTATAACCCTCGTAAACATATACACACCAAACACAGGAGCACCAAAATATATTTCAAAACGTGTGGGGGATGTCAAGGGATAGTCAAGAGCAATACAATAATAGTGGGTGACTTTAACTACTCATTGACACCACTTGATAGATGTTCTAGACAAAAAATTAACAAGGACACAGAGTCCTAAAATGATAAACTAGATCAGCTGAACTTAATTGATATTTACAAAATATTTCACCCCAAAGCTGCAGGATATACATTCTGCTCAAGTGTACACAGGAGAATTCGAAAATAGACCACATGTTAGGACACAAAGTAAGTATCTCCAACTTCAAGAAGATTGAAATCATATCAAGCATTTTCTCAAATAACAGTGGCATGAAGCTTGAAATCAAGTACAACAAACACCTGCAAAGACATTCAAACATATAGAGGCTAAATAGTATGTTATTAAACAATAAAAGGGTTACCAAGGAGATCAAGGAGAAATTAAAAACTTCCTGGAAACCAATGAAAAGGAACACACAACAACACAAAATCTATAAGACGCAGGGAAAGCAGTCCTGAAAGGGAAATTCATAGCTCTACAGGCCTACCTCGAGAAACAAGAAAATTTCCTAATTGACTCTCTAACCCTACAACTTAAAGAACTAGAAAATAAACAAAAAGAAAAACCCAGAACAAGTAGAGGGAAAGAAATAGTACAGGTCAGAGCAGAAATAAACGACATAGACACTAAAAAAATGAATTCAAATGATCAATGAAACAAAGAGCAGATTCCTTGAAAAGATAAACAAGATTGATGGACCCATAGCCAGACTCACGAGAAAACAAAAAGAGAGGACTCAAATAAACAAAGTCAGAAACAAAAGAGGAGAAATAATAACTGACACCATAGAAATACAAAGGATCATTAAAAACATACTATGAACAAATATACACCTAAAATTTGGACAATCTAGGTCAAATGGACACATTTCTAGAAACACACAGGCTCCCAAAAGTGAACCTGGAAGAAATATAAAACTTGAACAGACCAATAACAACTAAGGAAAGTGAATATGTAATCAAGACTCTCCCAGCAAACAAAAGCCCAGGCCCATACAGATTCATAGGGAAGGGTTACCAAACATTCAAAGAAGATCTAACACCCATTCTCCTCAAACTATTCCAAAAAATCTAAGAAGACAGAAAACTTCCAAACTCATTGTATGAGGCCAACATAATTCTAATTCCCAAACCAGATAAAGACACTACAAAGAAAGAAAACTAAAGGTCAATATCCCTGGTGAACACAGATGCCAAAATTCTTAACAAAATATTAGCAAATCAGATTCAGAAATGCATCAAAAAAATTATTCACCATGACCATGTGCAATTCATCCCAGGGATGCAAGGATGGTACAATATTTGCAAATCAATGTGATACAGCACATAAACAAAATGAAAGATAAAAACCCTATGATCTTATCAACCGATGCTGAAAAAGCATTTGACAAAATGCAGTACCTATTTCTGCTGAAAATGCTCAATGGAGTGGTAATAGAGGGATCGTATCTTGATATAACAAAGGCAATATATGAAAAACCTACAGCCACCATCATACTCAATGGTAAAAAGTAAAAACATTTTCCTTAGGAACAGGAACATGACAAGGATACACACATTCGCCACTCTTACTTAATATAGTATTGAAAGACTTAGCCACATCAGTAAGACATAAAGAAAGAATAAAAAGGATTCAAATAGAAAAAGAAGAAGTGAAATTGTCATTATTTGCACATGATATATCATACAGAGAAAACCCTAAAAACTCCATCAAAAATCTACTAGATTTAATAAATGAATTTAGCAAAGTAGCAAGATACAAAATTAATGGCAAGAAATTGCCAGCATTCTTATACACCAAAAATGAATTCACAGAAAGAGAAATAAAAAAAAAACAATTACATTTACCATTACAACAACAAAAAAAATTAAGATATTTAGGAACAAACTTAACTGAAGAGGTAAAGGACCTCTTCGCAGAAAACTACAGGTCAATGAAAGAAGAAATAGAGGAAGATACATAAAAGTGGAAGCATACACTTTGTTCATGAATTGAAAGAATTAATATTATTAAAATGCCCATACTACCCAAAGCAATCTATAGCTTCAATACAATGCCCATCAAAATACCATTGACACATTTTACAGAACTAGAACAAATACTCCAAAACTTTATATGAAACAAAAAGACCTCGAATAGCCACAGCAATCTTGAAAAAGAAGAACAAAGTAGGTGGGATCACAGTACCAGATATTAGGTTATACTACAAAGCCATTGTAATCAAAACAGCCTGGTACTGGCACAAGAACAGGCATATATATCAATGGAACAGAACAAAGAACCCAGAAATTGACCCAAGTCATTATGTTCAATTAATATTTGACAAAGGTGGCAAGTGCATACTGTGTAGTCAAGACAGCCTCTTCAATAAATGGTGTCATGAAAACTGGACAGCTACACGAACAAAAATGAAGCTAGATCACCAACTTACACCAGAATAAACTTGAAATGAATAAAATACTTAAATGTGACTCATGAATCCCTAAAAATCCTAGAAGAAAATGTAGACAACAAAATTTCAGACATCATACGCAGCAGAATTTTCACTGATACAATGCCTAAGGCAAGAGAAACAAAGGAAAAAAAATGAACACATGGGACTACATTAACTAAAAAACTTTTGCACAGCAAAATAAGCAAGCATCCAAATGGAAAGGGAACCCACTACATGGGAGAGCATAATTGCCAATGATACATCAGATAAGGGGGTAATTTATAAAATATATCGAGTACTCATACAACTCAACAAAAGGAAATCAAAGAACCCAATAAAAAAAAAATGAGCAGAGGACCTAAATAGACTCCTCTCCAAACAGGACATACAAATGGTGAAGAGTCATATGAAAAAATGCTCGATGTCACTAATCATTAGAGAGATGCAAATTAAAACAACGACGAGGTATTACCTCACACCTGTCAGAATGGCTGCCATCAACAAATCATCAAACAAGTGCTGGGGAGGGCGTGGAGAAAAGAGAGCTCTAGTACACTGCTGGTGGGAATGCAGACTGGTGTGGCCACTATGGAAAATATTATGGTGTTACTTCAGAAAATTTAAAGGTGAACTGCCATTTGACCCAGTGATCCCACTTCTAGGACTATATCCTCAGAAGCCTGTAACACCAATCAGAAAGAATATAAGTACCCCTATGTTCATAGCAGCACTATTTACAATTGCTAAGGTCTGGAAACAGTCCAAGTGTCCATCAATAGATGAGTGGATAAAAAAGCTGTCGTACATATACACAATGGAATGCTATGCAGCTGTAAGAAAGAAAGATCTCTTATCTTTTAAGACAACATGGAAGACCTGGAGAGTATTATCCTAAGCAAAACAAGCCAATCAGAGAAAGACAAGTATCACATGATCTCACTTATTTGTGGAACATAATGAACACAACAAGCTGATGAATAAGAGAATCCTAGAGACTTAGTAGTAGTTACAGACTGACAAACCTCCGAAGAGAGGAATGGGCTGGGGAGGGAAGAGATAAACTGCCAAACTTATTTGCATGTATGCATAACCATAGACATGGACAACAATGCTGGGGATGGGGGTAGGGGGCAGGATTGGGAGTCAGTTGTCAATGAGGATAAAAGAAGAAACATCTCTAATAAAAATAAATGAATAAAAAAATTTTTTTAAAGTAGGGATTGGTTCAGGAATGTCAAACAGCTTGGGTTTGAATATCAGCTCTACCATCTTATGAAGTGCTTAAACCCTTTAATGCTCAGTTCTCTTATCTATTAAATGGGAATAATAATTATATTTCAGATTGTTAGATAAAATGAATATATATTAACTATTAAACGAATATATATTGTATAGCACTCACAACAGTGTAAGATTGTAACACTCACTAAGTGTTTGTTCTTATTTTTATTGATGGATAAAGCAAGCAGGGCTATTTCCCTCGAGTTGGATAGTGCCAGCACTGAAACTTCATTTTGCTTCTTTCATTAGCTCAAATTGTGAACCTAGAATAAATTGGTCCTTTACTTATTTAGCCATTCTATATTACAAAATTTCTTATAACTTGAGAATTTTTAAAAATGCTTTTGATGTATTTTATTATCAGCAAAACTAGTAAAAAATTTTTCTATTTTGATAAATGACTAAGAGAATTTTTAAAAATTTGGTTACATCTCAATTAAGCAGCTACTGTTCATATTTTGCTACTAGATTAATTGTCCAGCTCTGAAAGAATATATCATGCTGTTTTCTTTTAATCAAGTCACTGTGGGAGGCTTAATCATGGTGGTATGAAGATGAATGTGCTTGAATTATGAGGCAAAAACATTCTGCCCCACTCAGTCTTCAACAAACTTGTTCCTATTAAGCAAACATTCTAATTAGACTAGTCCTTCTCCATGTATTTGACTTATGAGGCAAATTCTGACAGGGGACTGTATCATTTTTAGATCTTAAATATGATTTTTCCTCTCCCCTTTGCAGAAAGAAAAATGTGCTTTTTAAAATTTTTAAATTGTTTAATACATTCAAAGTTTCTCGTGATTTAAAATTTTTCCTATCAGTAGGAATTACCTTATAGAGAAATCTTGTGAGATCAATGTGCAAACAAGATGATATTTATACAAAGAGTGATATTGAATTTCTTTTTTTTTAATGAATTTTTATTTATTTTTTTGTTACAGATATTTTAACTTTTTACCCCATTGGCACCCCCCACCCCACCCCACCTCCGCCCTGTCTCCGGCTTAGTTGTCCATGTCCATTGGTCATACATACATGCATATAAGTTCTGTGGTTTATCTCTTCCCACCCCCACCCCCCCATCCCCTCTTCTGAGGGATGTCAGTCTGTGCCCTACTTCCATGTGTCTGGGTCTACTGTATTCTTAGGCTGTTATGTTCATTATATTCCATATATAAGTGAGATCATGTGGTATTTGTCTTTTTCTGCTTGGCTTCTTTCACTTAGGATAATACTTTCCAGGTCCCTCCATGTTGTCTCAAAGGATAAGAGATCTTTCTTTCTTACCGCTGCATAGTACTCCATTGTGTATATGTACCACCGCTTTTTAATCCATTCGTCTACTGGTGGACATTTGGGCTGTTTCCAGATCTTAGCTATTGTAAATAGTGCTGCTATGAACATGGGGGTACATATATTCTTCCTGATTGGTGTTTCAGGCTTCTTAGGATATATTCCCAGCAGTGGGATCACTGGGTCAAATGGGAGTTCAATTTTTAATTTTTTGAGGTAGCACCATATTGTTTTCCATAGCGGCTGCACCAGTCTGCATTCCCACCAGCAGTGTATTAAAGTCCCCTTTTCTCCACACCCTCGCTAACACTTGTTGTTTGATGATTTGTTGATGGCAGCCATTCTGACAGGTGTGAGGTGATACCTCATTGTTGTTTTAATTTGCATCTCTCTGATGATTAGTGATGTTGAGCATTTCTTCATATGTCTTTTGGCCATTTGTATGTCCTGTTTGGAGAGGTGTCTATTCAGCTCCTCTGCACATTTTTTAATTGGGTTCTTTGTCTTCCTTTTGTGGAGTTGTATGAGCACTCTATATATATATTGGAAATTAACCCCTTATCTGATACATCATTGGCAATGATGTTCTCCCATACAGTGGGTTGCCTTTCCATTTTGATGATTGTTTCTTTTGCTGTGCAGAAGCTTTTTAGTTTGATGTAGTCCCATGTGTTCATTTTCTCCTTTATTTCTGTTGCCTTAGGTGATGTATCAGTGAAAATTCTGCTCCGTATGATGTCCGAAATTTTGTTGCCTACATTTTCTTCTAGAATTTTTATGGATTCACGGGTCACATTTAAGTCTTTTATCCATTTCGAGTTTATTTTTGTGTATGGTGTAAGTTGATAGTCTAGTTTCATTTTTTTGCATGTAGCTGTCCAATTTTCCCAACAACATTTATTAAAGAGGCTGTCTTTACTCCACTGTATAGTCTTGCCACCTTCGTCAAATATTAATTGAGCGTATTGCCTTGGGTCCATTTCTGGGTTTTCAGTTCTGTTCCACTGGTCTATATGCCTGTTCTTGTGCCAGTACCAGGCTGTTTTGGTTACAGTCGCTTTGTAGTATAACCTGATATCTGGTATTGTGATCCCACCTACTTTGTTCTTCTTTTTCAAGATTGCTGTGGCTATTCGGGGTCTTTTTTGGTTCCATATGAACTTTTGAAGTATTTGTTCTAGTTCTATGAAATAAGTCGTTGGTATTTTGATGGGGATTGCATTGAATCTATAGATTGCTTTGGGTAGTATGGACATTTTAATTGTGTTAATTCTTCCAATCCATGAACAGAGTATG
Source organism: Molossus molossus (assembly GCF_014108415.1). Classification (NCBI taxonomy): domain Eukaryota; kingdom Metazoa; phylum Chordata; class Mammalia; order Chiroptera; family Molossidae; genus Molossus; species Molossus molossus. The sequence continues at coordinate 34,410,190 of NW_023425347.1, read as the reverse complement.
TGCTTCCACTTTTTTTATATCTTCCTCTATTTCTTTTTTCAATGACCTGTAGTTTTCTGTAAATAGGTCCTTTACTTCTTTGGTTAAGTTTATTCCTAGGTATCGTAATTTTTTTGGCACAATGGTAAATGGGATTGTTTTTTCAGTTTCTCTTTCTGTGAGTTCATCATTGGTGTACAAGAATGCCGTCGATTTCTTGATGTTAATTTTGTATCCTGCTACTTTGCCAAATTCATTTATTAAGTCTAGTAGATTTTTGATGGAGTCTTTAGGGTTTTCTATGTACAATATCATGTCATCTGCAAATAATGACAGTTTCACTTCCTCCTTTCCAATTTGGATCCCTTTTATTTTTTCTTCATGTCTGATTGCTGTGTCTAAGACTTCCAGTACAATGTTAAATAAGAGTGGCGAAAGTGGACATCCCTGTCTTGTTCCTGTTCTTAATGGAAATGTTTTTAGTTTCTGTCCATTGAGTATGATATTGGCTGTAGGTCTTTCATATATGGCCTTTATTATGTCGAGATATGATCCCTCTATTCCTACATTGCTGAGCGTTTTTATCAGAAATGGATGCTGGATTTTGTCGAATGCTTTTTCAGCATCTATTGATATGATCATGTGGTTTTTATTCCTCATTTTGTTTATGTGGTGTATCACGTTTATTGATTTGCGAATATTGTACCAGCCTTGCATCCCTGGAATGAAACCCACATGGTCATGGTGAATAATTTTTTTGATGTATTTCTGGATCCGATTTGCTAATATTTTTTTCAGGATTTTTGTGTCTATGTTCATCCAGGATATCGGCCTGTAGTTTTCTTTCTTTGTAGTGTCTTTTTCTGGTTTTGGAATTAGAATTATGCTGGCCTCATAGAACGTGTTTGGAAGTCTTCCTTCTTCTTGAATTTTTTGAAAGAGTTTGAGGAGAATGGGTGTCAGTTCTTTTTTGAATGTTCGGTAAAACCCCCCCGTGAGGCCATCTGGGCCTGGGCTTTTGTTTGCTGGGAGAGTCTTGATTACCTCTTCAATTTCCTTAGTTGTTATTGGTGTGTTTAAGTTTTATATCTCTTCCGGGAGTAGTTTTGGGAGACTGTGTGTTTCTAGACATTTGTCCATTTCGCTTAGATTGTCGAATTTGTTGCCATATAGTTGTTCGTAGTAGTTGTTAATGATCTTTTGTATTTCCGTGGTGTTGGTTGTTACTTCTCCTCTTTCATTTCTGATTTTGTGTATTTGGGTTCTCTCTCTTTGTTTCTTGGTGAGTCTAGCTAAGGGTCCATCAATCCTGTTTATCTTTTGGAAAACCAGCTCTTTGTTTCATTGATCCTTTGATTTGTTTTTTTTTATCTCTATGTCATTTATTTCTGCTCTGATCTTTACTATTTCCTTCCTTCTACTTGCTCTGGGGTTTTCCTTTTGTTTGCTTTCTAATTCTTTAAGTTGTGAGGTTAGACAGTGAATTAGAAATTTTTCTTGTTTTTTGAGGTAGGCCTGTAGTGCTATGAACTTCCCTCTCAGAACTGCTTTCGCTGCATCCCATAGATTTTGTGTTGTTGTCTGATTCATTTTCATTGGTTTCCAGGAAGTTTTTAATTTCTTCCTTGATCTCCTCAGTGACCCATTCATTGTTTAATAACATGCTATTTAGCCTCCATGTGTTGAAATGTCTTTGCATGTTCTTGTTGCAATTGATTTCTAGTTTCATGCCATTGTGATCTGAGAAGATGCTTGATATCATTTCAATCTTCTTGAACTTGTAGAGATTTAGTTTGTGTCCTATCATGTGGTCTATCTTTGAGAATGTCCCATGTGCACTTGAGAAGAATGTGTATTCTGTAGTTTTGGGGTGTAATTCTCTGTAGATATCTATTAAATCCATTTGGTCTAGTGCTTCATTTAGAGTCTCTGTTTCCTTGCTAATTTTTTGCCTAGAGGATCTATCCAGTGCTGTCAACGGGGTGTTGAAGTCCCCTGCTATGATTGTATTGTTGTCGATTTCTCCTTGGAAGTCCTCCAGAAGATTTTTAATATATTTTGGTGCTCCTATATTGGGTGCATATATGTTTATCAAGTTTATATCTTCCTGTTGGATAGATCCTTTCAATACTATATAGTGGCCTTCTATGTCTCTAGTTATGGTCTTCATTTTGAAATCTATTTTATCAGATATGAGAATTGCTACCCCAGCTTTGTTTTGCTTTCCATTGGCTTGGAAAATTATTTTCCATCCCTTCACTTTCAACCTATGTGAGTCTTTTGCTGAGAGGTGGGTCTCTTGTAAACGACATATAGATGAGTCATGCTTTCTTATCCAATCAGCTACTCTGTGTCTTTTTATGGGAGCATTCAATCCATTTACGTTTAAGGTGATTATTGATATGTACTTATTTATTGCCATTTTTGTTTAGTGTGGTTCTATTTCTCTTCCCATTTCTACTGCTAATTATAGCAGTCCTTTTAACATTTCTTGCAGTGCTGATTTGGTGCTAATGTATTCCCTTAGACTTTTTTTGTCTGGGAAGCTCTTTATTTGATCTTCTATTTTGAATGATAGGCTTGCTGGGTAGAGTAGTCTTGGATTCAGATTCTTGTTTTTCATGACTTTGATTACTTTATGCCATTCTCTTCTGGCCTGTAGTGTTTCTTGGGAGAAGTCAGCTGAGAGCCTTATGGGGTTCCCTTTGTAGGTAACCTGTTGCTTCTCTCTTGCTGCTTTTAGGATTTTCTCTTTGTCTTTAATTTGTGGCATTTTAATTACTATGTGTCTTGGTGTGGGCCTGTTTGGGTTCTTCTTACTTGGGACTCTCTGTGCTTCTTGAACTTGAATGCCTTCTTCCTTCACCAAATTAGGGAAGTTTTCTCTCACTATTTTTTTGAATATATTCTCTATCCCTTGCTCCTTTTCTTCTTCTTCGGGGACTCCTATGATGCGAATATTATTACGTTTCCAGTTGTCCCATAGTTCTCTTAAGCTGTTCCTGTTTTTTAATAGTTTTTTCCTTTTGTTTTTCTGATTGGTTGATTTTTTCTACCCTGTCTTCTAATTCACTGATCCGGTCCTCAGCTTCCTCTACTCTGCTTTTTAAACCTTCCAATGTGTTTTTCATTTCTGATATGTCATTTTTTATCTCTTCTTGTTGGTTTTTAATTTCCAATTGGCTTATTTTCAGTGTCTCTATGTCCTTACTCATGCTCTTCAGCTTCCTCAAGATCATTGCTCTGAATTCTAGCTCTGTTAACATGCCTAATTGCTCCACATTGATCTCATCTTCGGTGGAGGTCTCTTGCTCTTTCATTTGGCTTCTGTTTCTGTGTTTCACCATTTTGGCTATCACTGTGGGCTTTGGAGCCTGTCAAGTTCTCCCTGTGGGTGTTGGTGTTCTGCTGTTTGTGGCTCCCTCTCCTGTGTTTAGATGAGCGAGGGAGGACCCACGTTGCACACCACTGTCAAGTCTTACTTTCCTGGTTAAAGTTGCCAGCCCAGGAAAGGTACTGTTATCCTCTAGCTTTTTGCCTAGAGGCTAGCAGTCTAGGTTACTTGATGAGTTTTGGGTTGTCAGTTGATTGAAAAACTCCCTCTGGTGCTCAGCCAAGGGGCTTTCACGAGGGTGGGGCAGATGCTGGTTGTTAGTGAGCCTCAATTAGCACTTCAATGGCCCACAGGGTGGGGTTGGATCTCCGAGGGAGGGGCTGCTGCCTCTCCCCAGAGCCCTGGGAAGGAGCAATGTGGCCACCGTCCTGAGTGGATGCACTCAGCCAAAGCTCTGAGCGCCCTCCAAACCCTGAGTGTCCCGACACAGTTCCAGTCCAGTCTGCCCTCCCTCTGCCAGAGCCCAAGGTGAGTGGCTGTGGCTGTTTCAGCCTTTGTCCCAGCTGCGCTGTGGGGCCACCTGGAAGTGTAACCCGAGAGTGCTGCTCCCAGCTAAGGCCGCTGCCGAGCTGCCGCTGACCATGGGCTCCCAGCCCCGTCTCAGGCCTTCACAAGCCTACCGGGATGGAGTCAGTGTCCCTCGTTGTATGGTCCTCGCAAACTGCTTTTCTGTTGCTTTTTCCCGTCAATTTGTCTGTGTTATAGTTGTAATTCCAGTTTGGTTCTGGGAGACGGTCTGTGTAGCTCTGTTCACTCCGCCGCCATTTTTCCTCCTCTTCTGACCTGTATTTATCTGTGATTAATGAACAGCTATGATCTTTGTTTATTATTAATGGAAATGGAGGAGCAAAAGGATCCAGATAATGTCACTGTGGTAAATTGAGGTAGGAAGATATTAACTGTAGCAGAGATATTAGAAGACAAAAGGATCCATATAATGTCACTGTGGTAAATTGAGGTAGGAAGATATTAACTGTAGCAGAGATATTAGAAGACATTCTTTAAGCAATGTAATATTCAGTTGCTCAAGAGATAGACAACAGCTTATCAAGAAAGAAAAAATATGTCATAAATAAAGGCAAATGTATAGTAAAGGCAATGGATCAGCGACCTAAAAAGCTAATATGAAGGTTAAAAGTCAAAGCAAAATCAAATATAAATACATTAAGTAGTAAGAGATACACAAAACAAAAAAATCTAAAATATTTGTTGAAAACAGTGTGGAGTGTGAGTAAAAAGGCACTATTTTAGACTGTGTTCAAATTTAATGCCTATCAGCTTATAATAGATGTGTATATGAACATCATGCCAACAACAGCAGCAACAAACCTACAAAAGACATGTAAAATAAAGAGAACGGAACCCAAACATAATACTAGTGGAAAGCAAAATATTACAGTGGAAGAAACCAAGAAAAGAAGAAGAGAGAAGAGCTACAAAAACAATAAAAAGATCAATTAAGAAAATGGTAACAAGTACATTCCTATCAATAATGATTTTAATTATAAATGAAATAAATGTTCCAATCAAGGTACATAGGTTTGCTGAATGAATAAAGAAAATGATCGATCCAAATGTTGCCTACCAGAGACTCACTTAGGATAGAAAGACATAGACTATAAGTGAAGAAAAGAAAATTATATTCCATGCAAATAAAAAGTTTTTAAAGTTGAGGTAATAAAGTTTATTAAAACAAAATAAGCTTTAAAACAAAGAGTGTAAGAAGAGGGAGGGCATTACAAAATGATAAATGGGTCAATCCAAGAAGATAAAATATTCACAAATATTTACACACCCAACATAGAGGCACATAAATATATTCAGCAACTATTAACAGACATACAGGGAGAAATTGACAGCATAACAATAATAAAAGGGGACTTCAGTAACCCACTTAAATCAATATATAGATAATCTATACAGAAAATCAACAAGGAAATATTGCTCTTAAAATAAAATTAACCAGATGGACTTAATTACTACCTACTTAACATTTCATCCAAAGCATGCCAGATAAACATTCTTTTCAAGTGCATATAGAACATTCTTCACAGTACATTACATGAAAGGCCACAGAACAAGTCTCAATATATTTAAGATAATTGAAATCATATTATGTATCTTTTCTGACCAAAATAGTATAAAACTAGAAATAAACCACAAGAAGAAAATTGGAAAAAATACAAACACATGGAGACTAATCAGCAGGCTATTAATCAACCAATAAATTAAAGAGGAAATCAATCAGAAAATCAAAAACTATCTTGAGACAAATAAAAATGAAACTATAACTGTCCAAAATATAGGGGATGTAACAAAAGCAATTCTAAGAGGGAAGTTCATAGCTTTACAAGCCTACCTCAAGAAACAAAAAAACATTCAAAATAACTAATCTAACTTTACACTTAAAGAAATTAGAAAAAGAACAAACAAAACTGAAAGTTAGTAAAAGAAAGAAAGTAATAAAGATCAGAGCAGAAATAAACAAAAGAGACCAAACCAGAAAATAACAATGAATGAAATTAAGAGCTGGTTCTTTGAAAAGATAAACACATTTGATACACCTTCATACAGACTCATCAAAAAAAAAAAAAAAAAAAAGAAAGAGAGAGAGAGAGAGAGAGAGAGAAAGAAACATGGCCCAAATAAATATAATCAGAAATGAAACAGAACAGAAATGAAACAAAGAAATGCAAATAATCATATAAGAATCCTATGAATAATTATGCACCAACAAAATAGACAGCCTTGAAAAGATGAATAAATGTCTAACAACATGCAACCTTTCAAGACTAAACCTGGAAAAAAAAAAAAAAAGCAAATCTGAACAGACTGCCTATGATTACTAGTGACAAAAGTGAATCAGTCATCAGAAACTCCCAACAAATAAACGTCTAGGATCAGATTCAGAGGGCATCACAGGTAAATTCTAAACTTTTACAGAATATCTTCCTTCTCAAACTATTCCAAAAAATTCAAGAGGAAAAAATGCTTTCAAAGCCAGCATTACCTGATACCAACACCAGAAAAAAAATTACAGTTGACTCTTAAACAATGTGGGGGTTAGAGGCACTTACAAAAAAATCCATGTATAATTCTGATTCACTAAAACTTAACTGCTAATAGCCTATTGTTCACTGGAAGCCTTACTGATAACATATAGAATCCATTAACAAAATTTTTGTATCTTATATATATTATATTCTGTATTCTTTCAATAAACTAAAGTAGAGAAAGAAAAATATTATTAAGGAAAATAAAAGAGAAAAACATTTATTGTAGTTTTTGATTTTTTATCCTTCAAGTATTTATTTTTTCTTTCTTTTTTTGCAATTTTTATTAATTTATTTTTGTTTCAGAGGTTTTTCCTTTATCTCCCCTAGACATCTTCCTCCTGAGACCACCCCACCCCAGCATTGCTGTCTATATCCATTGCTTATGCATACATACATTTAAGTTCTTTGATTTATCTCATCCATCTCCCTGCCCTTCTCTGAGGTTTGTCAGACTGAACCATACTCTTTTTTTTTTTATCTCTCCAGGTCTGTTTTGTTCATCAGCTTTTTTTGTTCATTATATTCCACAAATAAGTGTAATAATGTGGTATTTGTCTTTCTCTGATTAGCTTATTTTGCATAGCATAATACTCTTCAGGCCCCTCCATGTTGTATCAAAGGATAAGAGATTTCTCTTTCTTACAGCTGCATAGTGTTCCATTGTGTATATGTACCACAGCTTTTTTAAATCCGCTCTTCTATTGATGGACACGGGCTGTTTCCAGATCTTAGTGATTGTAAATAGTGCTACTATGATCATAGGAGTACATATATTCTTTTTGATTGGTGTTTAGGCTTCTTAGGATACAGTTTTAGAAGTGGGATCACTGGGTCAATCAGAGTACAACTGAACCCATGAAGTTCAAAACAGTGTTTTTCAATGGTTAACCGTACAAGCCAGTATCCCTGATGAACATATTTGAAAAACTACTTCACAAAATATAAACAAAAAATTCACCAACACATTAAAAGAAATCATGAACTATGAGCGAGTGGGATTTATTTCAAGGATACAAAGATGTTCACAAATCAATCAAGATGATACACAACATAGATAAAACCAATAATAAAAATTGTATTCTTTCAATAGAGTCACAGAAAACTAATTTGACAAAATGTAACTAATATTTATGATTAAAAATCTCAACAAAGTCTATAAGAGGGGACATAAGATAATAAAAAGCATGTATGCAAATACATAGCTAACATTATACTTGATGATGTAAAATGAAAGCTTTCACTCTAATATCAGAAATAAGAAGACAAAGATGTCCACTCTCACTACTTGTATTCAACATATTACTGAAAGTTATAGTCAAAACAATCAGAGAAGAAAAATAAATAAAAGGCATCCAATTCTAAAACAAAGAAGTAACAATGCCTCTGTTTGAAGATGACGTGATACTATATATAGAAAACCCAAAAGACAACACCAAAAAAGCTATTAGAAATAATCAGTGATTTAAGTAGTTTCAAGATACAAATGTAATATTCTGAATTTTGTATTTCCATACACTAATAGCAAGATATTAGAAGGAAAAATTAGAACAAAATATAATTTATAATGGCACCAAAAATTAAAAAACACCTAAAAATACATTTAACAAGGAGGAATAAGGCATTGATAAAAGAAATTGAAGATGACACAAATAAATGGAAGAATATACTGTGTTTATAGGTTAGAAAGATCAATACTGTTCAAATATCCATACCACCCAAAGCAATCTACAGATTTAATGCAGTCCCTATCAATGTCAATGACATTTTTCATAGAACTAGGACAAATATTTCTAAAATTTATATGAAACCACAAAAGACCCTGAATAGCCAAGGTGATATTGACAATGAAAGAACAAACTGGGAGGTTATCACCCTCTCAGATTTAAAACTACAATGTAAAGCTTTGCTATAGTAATCAAACAGTAAGGTACAGGCACAAAAACAGATATAAAGATCAATAAAGTAGAATAAAAAACCCAGAAAGAACCACACTATTATATGGACAATTAATCTACAACAAAAGAAACAAGAATATATGATGGGGAAATTACAATCTCTTCAATAAACGGTGTTGGAGAAACTAGATAGATACATGAGAAAAAGAATCTTGACAACTTTTTAACAACACATACAACAATAAATTCAAAATGGACAGACATAAATATAAGACCTGAGACCATAAATATCCTAGAAAAAAACATAAGCAGTAAGCTCTATGACATTGGCCTTTTGTCCATGAATGATTTTTTTTTGGATTTGACACAAAATATAGGCAACAAAATCAAAACAAATGGGACTACATCAATTAAAAAATATCTACATCAAAGGAAACCATCAACAAAATGAAAAGAAAACATACTGAATGATAGAAAATATTTCAAGTGACATCTAATTAAGGGTTACTATCCAAAATATATAAAGAACTAATACAACTTAACATAAAAAAAATAATCTGATCAAAAGTGAACAGAGGTCTGCAATAGATATTTCTCCAAGGAAGACATTGAGACAGTTAACAGATACATGAAATGATGCTAAACATTACTAATCATCAGGAAAATGCAAATCAAAATCACAATGAGATATCACTTCACACCTGTCACAATGGCTACTATTGAAAAAAACAGCAACAATGAATGTTAGAGAGGATGTGGAGAAATGAAAATCCTTGTGTTCTGTTGGTGGAAGTGTAAAATGTTGCAACCATTGTGAAAAACAGTATAGATGTTCTGCAAAAATTAAAAATAGAACTACCTCCAACACTTTCACTTCAGGGTGTTTATCCAAAGAAAACAAAAATTTTAATTAAAAAAAAAATATATATATATATATATATATATATATATATATATATATATATCTCCCATGTTCATCGCAACATTAGTTATAAAAACAAGATATAGAAACAATCTAGGTATCCAGTGATAGATAAATTGGTAAAATGATATCTAATATCTAATATATAATGTTCCATTTTAAATGGAATATTATTCAACAATAAAAGAATGAAATCTTGCCTTTTGCAACAACATGGATGGACCTAGGTAGTACTATGCTAAGTGAAATAAGTCAGACAGAGGAAGTCAAATATCATATTATTAAATTTATATGTGGATAAAAAAGCGGTGGTACATTTACACATGGAGTACTATGCAGCTGTAAGAAAGAAAGATCTCTTACCCTTTGAGGTGACATGGAGGGACCTGGAGAGTATCATGATAAGTGAAATAATAAAGTCAGAGCAAGACAAGTAGCATATGATCTTACTTATTTGTGGAATATAATGAACAAAAGAAGTTGATAAAAATAACCCAGAGATCTGAAAGTAGGTCACAGACTGACAAACCTCAGGGAGGACAGGGTGTGAGAGGGAAGGAAGAAATAACCCAAAGAACTTATATGCACATATCCATAATCAATGGACACAGATACCAATACTGTGAAGGTGGGGAGTGTGGGGGGCTGGGAATAGGGAGAAGGGTGTCAACAGGAGGAGGGAAGAGGAGAGACATCTATAATATAAACAAACAAACAAACACTGGTTATATGCTCAAGGAAATTATTGAGCACCTCAAGTGCATTAAAAAAAGGACCAGTCAGAAATGAAGGATGCACCAACCAAAATAAGGAATAATTACAGGGAATTAACAGTAGAGTAGGTGAAGCCAAGAAGGAAACCACTAATTTGGAATATAAAGAAGCTAAAAACACCCAATCAGAACAGCAAAAAAAAAAAAAGAACCAAAAAAATAAAATGACGATTGTGTAACGAGCCTCTGGGACACCTTCAAGCATACAAACATTCGCATTATGGGGGTGTCAAAAGGTGAAGAGAGAGATTAAGAAATTGAAAATCGATTTGAAAAAATGACAGAAAACTTCCCTAACTTAGTGAAGGAAACAAGCATACAAGTCCAGGAAGCACGGAGAGTCCCAAACAAGATGAAACCAAAGAAACCCACACCAAGACACATCATCATCAAAATGCAAAAGGTTCAAGACAAAGAGAGAATCTTAAAAGCAGCAAGAGAAAAGCAATTAATTACCTACAAGGGAGATCCCATAAGACTGCTATCTGATTTTTCAAAAGAAACTTTGCAGGCCAGGAGTGGCAAGAAATATTCCAAATGATGAAAAGCAAGAACCTGCAATCAAGATTACTCTGTCATGCAAAGCTATCATTTAGAATTCATGGCTATATAAAGGCTTTCCCAGTATAGTAACTAGAATTATATGAAATGTTGGCAAGTGTTCTTGAAGAAGAAGGTCAAACGTATGAACAATAAAATGGCAATAAATAGCTATGAACAACTGAATCTACAAACAAAATGAATAAGCAGAACAGAAACAGACTGATAGATACAGAGAACTTATTGTTGGTTGCCAGGTGTGAGGGGCATTGGGGACATGGGTGAAAGACGTGAAGGGATTAAGAAGTACAAATTGGCTCTGGCTGGTTTGGCTCAGTGGTTAGAGTTTTGGCCTGTGGTCCAGAGAGACCCAGGTTCGCTTCCCGCTAAGGGCGCGTACCTTGGTTGCAGTTTGTCCCCAGCCCTCGTTGGGTAGTGCTGGTGGCAACCACTCAATGTGTCCCTTTCACTTTGATGTTTCCCTCTCTCCCTCCCACTCTATCTGAACAAAAAAATGAAAAAATGTCCTCGAGTGAGGATTAAAAAAAAAGAAAAGATTGGTTATTATGAACCTCAAAGGGAAGAGGGAAGGTGCGGTGGGAAGAGATAAACAAAAGAATTTATATACATATATGCATAACCAATGGACACTGACAATAGTGTGGTGAAGGCAGTAGGGGGGTGGAAGTGAAAAGAAAGTGGTCAATGGGGGAAAAAAGAGGTCACATCTGTAATACTTTCAACAATAAAGATGTTTAAAATAAATAAATATATAAATAAAAAGAAAGAAACAAGCACCTTCAATGACACATTAAATCAGAAGGACTTAACAGATATATACAGAACATTTTATCCAAAAACATCAGGACACATGTTATTCTCAGGTACACATGGATTCTCCAGGATGAATCATAGATTAGGTCACAAAACAAGTCCTAACAAATTTAGGAAGACTGAATTCATATAAAGCATCTTTTCTGATCACAATGGTAGAAAACAAAAAACCAATAACAAGAAAAAAAAACTAAAAATTTCACAGGTATGTGGAGATTAAACAACATGCGACTAAGCAACCAATGGGTCCAAGAAGAAATCAAAAGAGAAATGAAAGTATATCTAGAGACAAATGAAAATGGAACTTCATGCCACAATATGGGACTCAGCAAATGTTCTAAGAGAGAAGTTCATAGTGATAAATGTCTACCACAAGAAACAAGGAAAATCTCAAATAAACAACATAACTTTACACCTCAAGAAACTAGAAAAAGATGCAGTTGCATGAACACACTGAATGTGCACCTATATTTAGAGCAATTCGTCCTGAGAGACAACTGAGGGGCATCTGAAGAGCTTCTGCACAACAAAAAAGACAGAGAGAAACAATGCAGAGAAGATATGGGAAATGTATGACCCTCCCCACATCTGAAGGAGACTATCAGTAATGAAGGAGGCAGTGAGGACCATTGTTTACATTCCCCCTGCACTTGGATAGTGCGGGCAAAGGTTCTACCCAAGTTGTGAGTCAATTATACTCCAATTTACAAAAATAAGAAATAATAAAAACCTATGCACTGGTGGTAGTAGATCATCAGATTTATTTAGGATGTAAATTAACTTTTTGGGCAAGATCCAACTATCAACACACTGGAAATATATTCCTCCTTGAGAAGAATAGAAATTAAGTAAAATGTGTACTTCATTGTGATTTTAGGCCTAACAATTATATGGTTCATTGTTTTCATCAACACGAAAAGGGAGAAGTGTAATAAAAAACAAAAGTGTCTGGTCTTTTAAAAGTTTTAGCATCCATTCTATTTGAATGTTAAGGTATAACTCATCTTAAGTGAAATTTAGTTTTGAATAATTTTCACTCTACATTAAGCCCCAGTCTTCTTGGGTGAGCTTAACTATAGTCACTAGAACTGACCAACAAATAGCAACCTAGTTTACAGTAACAGATTCTATGGGGCTCAATTTAGTCTTAATATACAAATGCAACTCCTAGAGATGATAGACAGTGTTTAGTACCTCCCACCTTGTATTGCGACATCACTGCTCAGCCATGCTCTGTTACCTGGAATCAGTTTCAAGGAATTCTCTAGGTACTCATCTTCTGTGATAGGGTGACCATTTAACTTCAACTCCAGGGTGAAATCCCGTACAGCCCAGATAAAGTCTGGAAAGAAACTCACAAACTCTGAGGAATCTTCTTCACTGCGTGTAGGGGAGGACTTTGCCCTGATGAGCTCTGTCAGCTCTGTCACGTAACTAGAACCTGGTTAAAGAAAAGGAACTTTCTACAATTTGACTGTAGGAATTGCCAGTCACAATTCCTACATTTGCCTCAAAAAAAAAAAAAAGTTATTATAAACATTTTCTTTTGCCCTTGGTTCCCTCTGCTCCACCAAAGACCACTCAGCAACAGGGAAGGGGAACTCCATTTTTTCTCCATTCCCATCAATTTCTCAATAGAATTGGGAAGGATACTGCAGTTTCTCCAAGGCATCATTGTTGATAGTGCTCATGCTGTTGTAGACTAACATGCTACTCAGAAGCACAGACAGGGCAAAGATCCATGAGTCGTTCTTAGAATCACCCTAGAAAACATGTTAGAGAAATTACTTACCGGTCTTCCCTTCAAAAACTCATTCAGTTATTTGTTCAATCATTTTTCATTTGCTATTTCAGATGATGGGTTGTACAAAGCAAAAACCTTGAAGTCAGAATTAAAGGCAAAGCTCACCTCTGATAATTACATTGACATTTCTGTGACCTCAGTTTCCTCACATATAAAATAATTCTAATAAAACCTTCCTCAAAGTGTCCTTTTTTTCTGAGTGGAAGTAAAAAAAAACAACTTTTTAACAGTTCATTGTTCATGAGTGACTCTACATGTTCACTTAACAAATATTGAACTACAAAATATCTAATATGCCAGTTACAATTGAACTCTCAAAATAAAGTAAAGTAACTTCAATATTTATAAACTACTATGAAATGTTATATTTTTTGCTTAGTTATAGGGAAGCAGAAATAAATATGATAATTGTTATACTCGAGATGACTATTTCATAGTATTTGCAAACATTTGAAAAACAAATGCAATGGAGATGACAATATAATTAAAAGTTTACATAGTAATAGCGAATGTTAGTAAAAACAATAGTCATTGCATCAAATAGAAATAATGAATCTGTCAAAGGGGAACAAAATATATTAGAGTTGGAGAAAGTGTGTGTATATAATTTGAAACATTCCTAGAAATCTTGTGTTGGATGTTAAGGGATTGTAAAATCTCGACTTGAAGAAATGGAAGAAGCACAGAAGTAGTTAGAACTGCCGAAGTAAAATGAGAGTGAGAATCCAATAGGTAGAACTATTGTTCTGACTGGCACAGAGCAGAAGACAGGTAGAGAAGATTAAGCTCAAAAGCAATCTCCTGTGCAGAATGATGAAGAGCCTTGAAGATGGACAAAATTTTTGTTGCCTAAATGATTGCAGAAACCAGCATTTAGTCATAGTATAAACAGTGTTTAACTCCACTCAAGACCCTTAAATTCAGCTTCTCAAACATTTATTAAAATAGATATAATTATTCACTTCAGTGCTCAGAAATAAAAGATCTTACAAAATTTGTCACATTATCTTCTCTAACCTAGAAACACGTTTCAAAGAGATCAAAGTTGGCTTCATTCAGTGTAGTTGAATTTCAGCATTTGAAGAATAGATCACATCAGTTAAGTTACAAAGGATCATAAGAGATAAAGAGACAATCCAGGATGAAAGATACCTGTTTGTGACTCTCTGCCTTACCTTTTCTACGTCACCCAGGCCCTCGGTGTCCAGAAGGACCAGGGTGTGGTCATGTTTGGAGGGGTGAGGCACACACCACATCCAGATACCTTTGGTTTCAGACTGCACTGTAGAGCCCAGAGGGAAACCTGCAAGAGAGTGAGAAACGCAACGTAAAGTGACAACAAGGAGTCCAAGAAGCCCATGGGCTACAAAATGAGACTTAGAGTGTTATAAATGCCCTAAGATAGAGTGCTTTCTCCATTTCAAGGATGCCCAAATTATATATCATCTAACTACTCATACTTTAGAGGCCATACACTATCACATAAGTTTGGATTATTCAGATGGCTAATTCCATTTGGCAATGTAAAGATATCTCTGTTCATGTCTCTGTGGCCTACCCACACATTAGGTGAGAGAAAGGGCATGCTGTACATGAGAGAGCTTTGCTTTTTAACTGTTCAATTATCATGACTCCCTAAAGAAGTTAAGTGAGTTGAATACATCATAATTAGATCAAGACCTTTCAATAGTCTGAAGAATGAACAAGACAATATACTCAATATTTTTATTAAATATCATTATGTACTTAGCATTGGGGATATGTTCGAGGGTCAGAAGATACAGCAATGGCTAAAATAGAAAGAAATACCTTCTCTTTGGAGTCTTATAGCAAATGAGTGTCAAAACTCTGCTAATTTATAACTGGTTTATGGACTAACCAAATGAAACCTGGTCTTAATGGATGGAACTATGGAGAGACAGGGATGGGTAATAAATAAAAAAATAAGCATACTTTGATAAACCCTCATAAAATATTATGGCTACATCTCACTTCTTACTTGTTTTAAAGATTATATGAATCACAAATAATTCAAGGGATCCCAGAAACAATTAAATCATTCTCTAAGAAAAACATTATCACATCATATTCATTCTGATTTTTTTTTTATGTTGAGAAAAAACAGAACTTCTGAGAGCCCTGCATAGAACCAGAAAAAAAAAAAAAAAAGTGTTGATGTGTGGTTGATGCTGTTTCTATAGTCTCATTTTCTGCCCGTGAAATTCAGTATGTTGTCCTCTATTTTTCTTATGACCTTTTTTGTATTTCTGGTGTCAGCAACTCTTTACATTAAACTATATTTGTGGGCTTTATAGGATTTGGATATGCTGGTCTATAAGATATTCTGCAACACCAAGTTACTGTGCTCTAATCAGAAATTTTATGAAGGCAAGATAAAGCCACACAAAAATAACAGTGAACTGAAAGATAAACATTTCCATGTATTTTTCTCTTATTCAATTAAAGAGACATTTACTGTGTACTTACTGTGTTCTCCACAGTATCCTTGATGCTGCAAATTTGTCAGCAAAGGCTCCAGGTTTATTTCTTCTACTGATAATTAATTTTTATATAAGATGAAAAATAAATAACTAAACATAAAATATGTTCATATTGTGTTAAATTTAACTGAAGGGGCAACATGAGACAGGATGATCAGGGAAGACTTCTTTGAGAACTGACATTTGTGCAGAGCCTTGAATAAAAAGAGCTAGCTGGGTAAAGAAGCAGCAAATATTGCAGGCAGAGGGAACCACAGGTTCAGTGACATAGAGCTAGGAAAGGGCTTGCAATTTGCAAGAGCCTAAAGGAGGCTAGTATGGCTGTATTATAAGTAGTGGTGGAGAAAATAGAAAAGATGACTTTGTAGAAATAAGAAAGACTAGGTCATAGTGAGCCTTTGAGGAGTATAGATTTTACGTAAGAATAATGCAAGCTTAAGGACGGCATTAGAAGGAACTAAAGTAAACTCTGTGTGGTTGCTTTGAAGGTGATTTATGAGAGAGGATCAAAGTAGAATAAAAGAGGACACTATAGGGGGGGGAAAAGCATTTCAGGCAAAAAATGAGACGGACTTACCTCATAAATAAAAATGGTAAAATACAGTGTGGCTTTGTTGTTTGTAGCATTGTCCTATACACCTAGAGAATAAAAGTTGCATTTAAAGTCCAGAGATTGGGTAAGATCACATTGACAGGGCATAAATAGAGGAGAGAAAAAATCCCAGGGCCAAGACTTGGAGTGACCTACAATTCATATAACTGAATGAAAAGTTAGAGGCTGATAAAGAGAATGAAGAGAAGTAAACACAGAGGTTGAAAGAAACCTAGTAGAGTGTTCGATGTCAGAAACCAAGGAATGAAAGAAGTTCAAGGAGCAGAGAGAAGTCAACTATGAGATATGATGTCAAACAAGGAACTAAGATGGATCCAAAGAACCATCCATTGAATCATACAAGTGGAGGTCACTG
Organism: Molossus molossus; assembly: GCF_014108415.1. Taxonomy (NCBI): domain Eukaryota; kingdom Metazoa; phylum Chordata; class Mammalia; order Chiroptera; family Molossidae; genus Molossus; species Molossus molossus. Next base: position 34,393,524 of record NW_023425347.1, on the reverse strand, counting down.
GTAAATATAACAAGAGTGAATGTTCAATGGACTGTTAGAGCTAAAACCAGAAAAGAGTCAAATGAAGAGAGAGGTGGGAAAAGAAGTGAGAAAAGTAAACTGAGACAAATATTTTAGCTTAAAGAAAAGTACAAAGAAAAACCAGGGTTATAGTCATAACAAGATATGGAGTCCAATATACAATTTTAAGATGATAGATATTCAAACATTTGGATAGTTAAGAATACTACAGGCCTTCTGGTCAAGATGGCGGTGTAGGTAAATGTGGTATCGCATCCTCCCACAACAATATCGAAGTTACAACTAAACTACAGAACAACCATCATTCTAAACCACCTGAAATCAAGCTGAATAAAAGTCCTACAACTACGGATTTAAAGAAGCAGCCACATCGAGACTGGTAGGAGAGGTGGAGGTGGATGGGCTGGTCCCACACCCACGTGTGGTGGATAAAAATCAGGAGGATACCTTGGCTGGGAAGGTCCTCTCTGAGTACTGAGGGGTCCCCGTCCCACACCAGGCGCCCTGCTCAGGGTTTCAGTGCCAGGAAGAAAAGTCCTCGTAACTATTGGCTGAAAAAACCAGAGGGAACTGAGGACAGGAAAGCTGAGGTATCTGGAGCCCCAGGCAGCACCTCTTAAAGGGCACGTGTATGGATTTATCAAACTCTCTCTCTCTCTAAGCTTGGAGGGAAGGCAGCTCAAGGAGCGCCAGAGACATACAGGGAATAACTGAGCTGTTTGGCATTGGAGTGAGGGCGACAGAGGGGGCTTTCTCCAGGAGAAATGTGCTGTCAGAGGCCTTTGTTCCTTTGGTAAGCCCTTCCCTGGGGTGGTAGACAACCGACATATCTAGGACTCCACCATATTGACTCATATTGGTTGCCCAGCCCTGGTGATTCCCTGAGGCCCTGCCTCACCCAACTTTCAGGCCCACCCAAACTGTTGCCAGGTGCTTCACCATAGGATTGGCCTGTTTTGGATCCTGCTTCAGGTTTTCCTAATTTCTTCCAAACAAGCAGTATCTGGTCTCAGCTAGGTTCATATCTCACATTAAGTAATACATAGAAAAAAACACTGGGAAGCAGCCATAATGAGGAGACAAAGAAACAGGTCCCAAATGAAAGAACAGAAAAAATCTCCAGGAAAAGAACTAAGCAAAATGGAGATAAGCAACCTAACAGATGCTGAGTTTAAAATACTGCTTATAAGGATGCTCAATGAACTTATTGAGAACCTCAGTGAACTTAGCAAGGGCCTGAAGAGCATAAAAAAGGACCAGTCAGAAATGAAGGAGGCACAGTCAGAAATGAAGGAGGCATTAACAGAAATAAAGAACAATTTACACAGATTCAATAGAGTAGGTAAAGCCAAGAAGCAAACCATCAATTTGGAATATAAGGAAGCAAAAAACACCCAGTCAGAACAGCAAAAAAAAAAAAAAAAAGAAGAATCCAAAAAAATGAGAATAGTGTAAGGAGCCTCTGGGACAACTTCAAGCGTGCCAACATTTGCATCTTGGGGGTGCGGAAGGAGAAGAGGGAGAACAAGAAATCAAAAACCTACTTGAAACAAAAATGGCAGAAAACTCCCCTAACTTGGTGAAGGAAACAGACATACAAGCCCAGGAAGCACAGAGAGTCCCAAACAAGATGAACCCCAAGGGGCCCACACCAAGACACATCATCATCAAAATGCAAAAAATTCAAGATAAAGAGAGAATCTTAAAAGCAGCAAGAGAAAAGCAGTTAGTTATCTACGAGGGAGTTCCCATAAGTCTGTCAGCTGATTTCTTAAAAGAAACAGTGCAGGCCAGAAGGGAGTGGTAAGAAATATTCAGAGTGATGGAAAGCAAGAACCTACAACCAAGATCACTCTATCCTGCAAAGCTGTCATTTAGAATCGATGACCATATCGAGAGTTTCCCAGACAAGAAAAAGTTAAAGGAGTTCATCACCCCAAACCTGTTATTATATGAAATGATGAAGGATCTTTTTGAAGAAAAAGATAAAATATATGAACAAACTAAATGGCAGTGAATACATATCTATCGACAATGGAACATACAAACAAAATGAACAGGCAGAACAGAAACATTCTCATAGATACAGAGAACATTTTGTTGTTGCCAGATGGGAGGGGGGCTGGGGGAATGGGTGAAAATTTGAAGGGATTAAGAACAAATTGGTTGCTAGACTGACAAACCTTGAAGAGGAGAGAGTTGGGGGGTGGGAAGAAATAAACCAAAGAATTTATATGCATAACCAATGGACACAGACAACAGTGTGGGAAAAGGCTGAAGGGGAGCAGGAGTGGGGAAGAGGGGGTCAATGGGGGAAAATGAGGAACATTTGTAATACATTCAACAATAAAGATAAGAAAAGAATACTACAGTATAGAAAGCAAAACTTCATGTGGGAGACATAACTTCAAGAGCTTAGCTGGTTAGAAAAGATGTCTCTGAGAGCACTTGTTTGGGAGATTTTCCTTTTTCATTTAAATATATTTTTATTGTTTTTTATAAATAGAGGAAGGGAGAGAGAGAGAAACTCTGATATGAGACACATCCATCAGCTGCCTTCTGCACACCCCCTACTGGTGATTGAGCCCTCAACCCCGGCATGTGCCTTGACAGGGAATCGAACCAGGACCTCTCAGTCCATGGGATGATGATCAATTCACTGAACCACACTGGCCGGGCTGGGGGATATTTCTTTTATAAGAAGCAGAATCATAGTTGTAAGAATTAGGAACAGGAAAAAGGTTGCAAGTTTTCTGGTGAGAATTAGAATCAGGAAATGTGTTTAAAAAGAAATTTGGAATATCCACTCATGTGACCCTAGAGAAGTGGAGAGAGGCTGATTCAGCTGGAATTAAGCAAATAGTCTGTCACAGGACTCCACTCACCAAGCTTTTCTCTTGCAAGACAGTTCATCAGGTAAGATTTTCCTGTACGATACACCCCAACGATGGCCACCACCACCACTGGTTGAGAAATCTTGTAAAGAATCTTTAAGGCTTTCTGATTCACCGACATCTGCTGGTTCTTGTTTTCCACCAAACACATAGGGGCCAACATGATAGGTCCAGATGCCATGGCAACCTGCAAACCCAAAAGAGTTTGTAGAAATGAGATCACAAAATTATTCTCTGCCTCAAGTTTAATCAAAGCATGGGTACAGCAGAGGGTCTGTGGGACCTCTGTATATACTTTTCTATGACACAAAATGTAGAATAGCATTAGCAGACCACAAGACAGAAGGCTTCCTTCACCATCATCTCTGATGATGGTTGTGATGAAAGACCACATATTACCAGCCTCCAAACTTTTACTTCCATAATAAAAATTCAGGCAATGTTTCTCATCCATTTGGAGTCTACATTTGATGAGCTCTGAGACATGTGCATTACAAAGCTGACCTCATTGCTATTTATAATAACCTTGCAATTTTGCATTTATTATACCCACTTTGTATATGTAGTTGATGAAGTTCAGAAAGACTGAGGGATATGCTCAAATTTATATATGAATTAGTGGTAGATCCTGGATTTGAAAGCACAGAAGTCTGGTTCATCATACCATGCCTTGCAATCACTTATCTGGCAGAATAATTTTTCTCAACAACATTCATTACTCCATGTTCTCCTCAATTAGTGATGTATAGGAGCTTTCTATTGACTATCCTATACCAACAGTACATTCTCTAATGCATCAGTGTGATGAGATGGGTTTTTCTTATCCCTGCAGTGTTAGGACCTCATTCCACAAACCACTCAGCAGCTCCCAGACCAGGCTCTTTCCTTACATGATTAGTTATTCATTAAGGGTTCTAGTTCACCTAGAATTTTTTGAATGATATACTTTCATGTTTTCACTCCTGATAGCCAGTAATATCAATACTGTCTTTAATTTATTTAAATGCATTGGATTATCATTTACTATGTGCCTGAAGCTATATTTGCTTACTGGGTTAAATTTATTTACAAACTATGGCCCCTGGTCACAAAATTATACTAAAGTAATGGTATCAGTTAGAATTAGATTTAGCTGTGAGAAACAAACAAACAAACAAACAAATAGTTCATAGACAATTTAATTCTACTATTCTCTTACAAACACTCCAGGGACAACTGGTAGGGTAGATTTGCTTTATAAAGGATTGGAGCCCAGAAACCTTACTTACATCATATGCTCAGCCAGATCTAAGAGGCGGCCTGAGGTCTTAGGTGGTGTGCCATAATGTAAGTAGTAAGAGAAGATTAAAGAAGGGAAAGTAGAAGAGGCCACAACTCCAAGAATTCATCACTTCTATTAAAAACAATAAATTTTAAGTTATCACATTACCATATCCAGCCACAGGGCAATCTAGTTGTAGGTCTTATATTTAGGCTTTTGACCTATTTTGAGTTAGTTTTGGTATATGGCATTAGGTAAGGGTCCAACTTGCAACCTTTTGATATCCAGTTTTCTTAGCACTGTTTGTTAAAAATGAAATGAAATAAAATAAAAAATTTATCCTTTTGCCCACTGAATGGTCTTGGTACACATTAAAAATCCATTTGAGGAAGATGGCAGCAGGCAGGACCGGAGGGAGGGTGAGTGTGTGAGTGAGCTAGTGTGAGAGAGAGTGTGAGTAGATGCGAAAGTGGACGATGAAACCTGAGCAGTGCAGAAACGCAGAGCAGAATGTTCCTGTGCTGTGGAAGAGAGCAGCCAGCTACCATGGTCAGCGGCCCTTCAGGGAGCTTCTCCGTACCCTGCGGGGAGGTCCCACCATTGTGGAAAATCCTGGGACTTCCCTGGGAGGAGGCAGTGGGAGTGGCCAGGGCCTAGCAACCTGAGCCCACCAGCGCACCTGTGACACCATTGGGCCAGGGGACACTCTGTGTCAACACAGACCAGTGCACAGTAGTGGAGCTCCCAAGGTGCCGGTCATCAAAGCTGAAGACAGCCCGGAGCCCAGCACCATTACCCATAGTAGCAGCCTGATCAGAGTCCAGATATAACCCCAAGAAAAGAGGATGGGGAGGAGACATCCTTCCCTAGGCTACAGAAACACAGTCCAGCAGCTGAGACGCATCCCCAAAAACTACAACAACAGCCGAGCAGAAGTTGAGCCCCACTGGGCAGCAGCACTCCCCAGCCTCTAGCAGCCAGACCAGGGGCTCCACAGAGGCCTCTGCGGTCCAGTAGCTCACAAGAGCAATGAGAAGCCTGAGCCCCAGAGAAACTGGTGCGATCCAGCTGCCCGCCCATGGGACATGCAGGGAGCGGGGGACCAGAGAGCCCTGTGTGACCCAGCAGGGACTGTGCAATCCAGTTCCCTGCGGGACATGCACGATGCTGGGGTACCAGGAAGGCCTGTGCGACCCAGCTGCACACAAGATAGGCATAGAGGATGTGAAAAATGGAGGCAGAGTGAATAGAAGCTACTCAGACAATCTCCCAAGACCAAACAGGAATTACAACTAAAATAAAGACAAATCCTCAGAAAAAAGCAACAGAAAAGCAGCAGGATAGGACCATATAACCAGGGACACTGGTAGGTTCTGCGGAAGCATGAGGGTGGCAGGCTGGGAGCCCATGGACAGCAGCAGTCTTAGTTGTGAGCAGCGCCCTTGGGGAATAAAGAGCAAGCCAGCTCCACAGTGCAGAGAGCCAGAACAGAGCCCTAGAATAGCCACAGCTACTCACCTGGAGGCTACAGCAGAGGGAAGGCAGACTGGCCTGGAACTCTGTGGGGACAACCGAGATTTGGAGGGCACTCAGAGTTTTTGCTGAGTTGCAGCCACAAAAGACAGTGGCCAGTGTGCCCCTTCACAGAGCTGTGGGGAAAAGCAGCAGCCCCCTCCCCCAGTCCCCCACTCTAGGAGATTCAGCCTTTCCTAGTGAGGCAAAGAAATCCAAATTGAGGATCATTAATAATCAGTATCTATCCTACCCTTTGGAAATCCTCTTATGCAGAACACCAGGGCTACATTCCAAGGCACTGAGTAACTGAGACTACTAGCCACCAGGAAAAAGATAGAGGATAACTGAACCTTTCTTGGGCTTGAAAATCTGCCCAGGAAAGTAAGACTTGACAGTTGTGTTTAACGTGGGCCCACTCAGGCAAATCCAAACCCAGCAGAAGGAGCCACAAACAGCACAACATCAACAACCACAGGAAAATTTGGCAGGCTCCAAAACCCACTGAGGTAACCAAAATGGTGAAACAAAGAAACACATCCCAAATAAAAGAACAAGAGAACTCTATCAAAGATGAGATAAATTAAATGCAGCTAAGCACATTATCAGAGGTAGAGTTCAGAGCCATGATCTTGAGGAAGCTCAACAGCATGAGTAAGGACATCAGCACCATGAGTAAAGATATAGAAACACTGAAAAACAACCAAATGGAAATGAAGAATGACATAGAAGAAATTAAGAACACATTGGAAGGACTAACCAGCAGAGTAGAGGAAGCCTACGACTGGATCATTGAATTAGAAGACAGACTAGAAAAAAATCAACCAATTAGAAAACCAAAAGGAAAAACAATTAAAAAACAGGAAGACAGCTTAAGACAACTGTGGGACAACTGAAAACATAATATCATTCGCATCATAGGGGTCCCCAAAGAGGAAGAAAATGGACAAGGGTTAGAGAATGTATTTGAAAAATTAGTGACAGAAAACTTTCCTGACTTGGTGAAGGAAGAAGGCATTCAAGTTCAAGAAGCACAGAGAGTCCCAAGTAAGAAGAACCCAAACAGGCCCACACCAAGACACATAGTAATTAAAATGCCAAAAATTAAAGACAAAGAAAATTCTTAAGGCAGAAAGAAATAAGCAACAGGTTACCTGCAAAGGAAACCCCACAAGGCTCTCAGCTGACTTCTCAACAGAAACACTACAGGCCAGAAGGAAGTGGCATGTGGTAATCAAGGTCATGAAAAACAGAAATCTGAATCCAAGACTACACTATCCAGCAAGGCTATCATTCAAAATAGAAGGTCAAATAAAGAACTTTCCAGACCAAAAAAAAAGGCTAAGGGAATATATTAACACTAAACCAGCACTGCAAGATGTGGTAAAAGGACTGCTGTAATTATTAGAAAAATAGGAAGAAAAATAGAACTACACTAAATAAAAATGGCAATAAATAAGTACATATCAACAATAATCTCAAATGTGAATGGTTTGAATGTTCCAATAAAAAGACACAGAGTAGCTGGATAAGAATGCATGACTCACATATATGTTGTTTACAAGAAACCTACCTCAGAACAAAAGACTCACATAGGTTGAAAGTGAAGGGATAGAAAAAAATCTTTCAAGCAAACAGAAAGCAAGAAAAAGCTGAGGTAGCAATACTCACATCTGATAAAGTACATTTCAAAATGAAGGTCATAACTAGAGTCAAAGTAGACCACTACATAATATTGAAAGGGTCTATCCAACAGGAAGATATAACCTTGGTGAACATATATGCACCCAATTTAGGAGCACCAACATATATTAAAAATCTTTTGGAGGACTTCAAAGGAGAAATTAACAGCAATACAATCATACCAGGGTACTTCAATACCCTACTGATAAAAATGGATAGATCTTCTAGACAAAAAATTAACAAGATAACAGAATCTAAATGAAGAGCTAGATCAAATGGATTTAATAGATATCTACAGAGAATTACTCCCCAAAACCACAGAATTCACATTCTTCTCAAGTGCACATGGAACATTCTCAAAGACAGACCACATGTTAGTATACAAACTAAGTCTCTACAAGTTTAACAAGATTGAAATCATATCAAGCATCTCCTCAGATCACAATGGCATGCAACTAGAAATCAATTGCAACAAGAACATGCAAAGACTCTTGAAAACATAGAGGCTAAATAGCATGTTATTGAAAAATGAATGGTTTACCATGGAGATCAAGGAAGAAATTAAAAACATCCTGGACAACAATGAAAATGAACACACAACAAAACAAAATCTATGGGATGCAGCAAAAGCAGTTCTGACCACTACAGGCCTACCTCAAGAAGCAAGAAAAATTTCTAACATAATATCTAACCTCACAACTTAAAGAACTAGAAAGCAAACCAAAAGAAAACCCCAAGAAAGTAGAAGGAAGGAATTAGTAAAGATCTGAGCAGAAATAAATGACATGGAGACCAAAAAAAAAAAAAAAAAAAAATCCAAAGGATTAATGAAACAAAGAGCTGGTTCTTTGAAAAGATGAACAAGATTGATGGACCGTTAGCTAGACTCAACAAGAAACAAAGAGAGAGAACCCAAATACAGAAAATTAAAAATGAAAGAGGAGAAATAATAACTGACACTACAGAAATACAAAGGATTGTTAACAGATATTATGAACAACTATACGTCAACAAATTTGACAATATAAGCAAAATGGACAAATTTCTAGAAACACATAGTCTCCCAAAACTGAACCTGGAAGAGATAGAAAAATTGAACAGACCAATAACAGCAAAAGAAATTGAAGATATAATCAGGACTTTCTCAGCAAACAATGGTCAGGCCCAGATGGCTTCACGGAGAAATTTTATGAAACATTCAAAGAAGAACTAATACCCATTCTCCTCAAACTATTTCAAAAAATTCCAGAAGAAGGAAGACTTCCAAACTTGTTTTATGAGGCCAGCTTAATTCTAATTCCAAAACCAGAAAAAGACACAACAAAGAAAGAAAACTACAGACCAATATTTCTGATGAACATAGATGCCAAAATCCTGAACAAAATACTAGCAAATCGAATCCAGCAATACATCAACAAAATTATTCAACATGACCAAATGGGATTCATCCCAGGGATGCAAGGCTGGTACAATATTCGCAAATCAACAAATGTGATACACCACATAAACAAAATGAAAGATAAAAATCATATGATCATATCAATAGACACTAAAAAAGCATTCAACAAAATCCAGCACCCATTTCTAATAAAAGTGATCAGCAATCTTGGAATAGAGGGATCATATCCCACATAATAAAGGCCATATATGTAAAACCTACAGCCAACATCATACTCAATGGGCAAAATTAAAAGCATTTCTCTTAAGAACAGGAACAAGACAAGGAAGTCCACTATTGCCACTCTTATTTAACATAGTACTGGAAATCTTAGCCACAACAATCAAACAGGAAGAAAAAATAAAAGAGATCCAAATGGGAAAGGAGGAAGTGAAACTGTCATTATTTGCAGGTATATGTAGAAAACCCCAAAGACTCCATAAAAAATTTACTAGAAATGAATTTGGCAAAGGATCAGGATACAAAATTAACATCGAGAAATCGATGGCATTCGTATACACCAATGATGAACTCACAGAAATAGAAACTGAAAAACCAATCCCATTTACCATCGAGGCAAAAAAATTAAGATACATAGGAATAAACTTAACCAAAGAAGTAAAGGACCTATTTGCAGAAAACTACAGGACATTGAAAAAAGAAATAAAGGAAGATATTAAAGAGTAGAACCACATACCTTGTTCATGGATTGGAAGAATTAACATCATTAAAATGTCCATACTACCCAAAGCAATCTATAGATTCAATGCAGTCCCCATCAAAATACCAATGACATACTTCACAGAACTAGAACAAAGACTTCAAAAGGTCATATGAAACCAAAAAGACCTTGAATAGCCAACAGCAATCTTGAAAAAGAAGATCAAAGTTGGAGAGATAACAATACCAGATTTCAGGTTATACTACAAAGCCACTGTAATCAAAAGAGCCTGGTATTGGCACAAGAATAGGCATATAGACCAGTGGAACAGAACAGAGAACCCAGAAATGGACCCAAGGCAATATGCTTAATTAATATTTGACAAAGGTGGCAAGAGCATACAGTGGAGTCAAGACAGCCCCTTTAATAAATGGTGTTGGGAAATAGGACAGCTACATGCAAAAAAATGAAACTAGATCATCAGCTTACACCGTACACAAGAATAAATTCAAAATGGATAAAAGACTTAAATGTGTCTCATGAATCCATAAATATCTTAGAAGAAAATGTAGGGAACAAAATTTTCGACATCATACGCAGCAGAATTTTTACTGATACATCACCTAAGGCAAGAGAAACAAAGGAGAAAATGAACACATGGGACTACATCAAACCAAAAAGCTTCTGCACAGCAAAAGATACAATCATCAAAATGGAAAGGCAGCCCACTGCATGGGAGAGCATAATAGCCATTGATATATCAGATAAGGGGTTAATTTCCAATATATATAGAGTGTTTACACAACTCAACAAAAAGAAGACAAAGAAACCAATTTAAAAAATGGGCAGAAGAACTAAGTAGACACCTCTCCAAACAGGACATACAATATGTTCCTAATTAGGAACTGTTAAACATCACTAATCATTACAGAGATGCAAATTAAAACAACAATGAGATATCACCTCACACCTGTCAGAATGGCCGCCATCAACAAATCATCAAACAACAAGTGTTGGCGAGGGTGTAGAGAAAAAGGGACTCTAGTACACTAGTAGTGGAAATGCAGACTGGTGCAGCCACTATGGAAAACATTATGGTGTTACCTCAAAAAATTAAAAATTGAACTGCCATTTGACCCAGTGATCCCACTTCTAGGAATATACCCTAAGAATCCAGAAACATCAATTGGAAAGAATCTATGTACCCCAATGTTCGTAGCAGCACTATTAACAATAGCTACGATCTGGAAACAGCCCCAATGTCCACCAGTAGACGAATGGATAAAAAGCTGTGGTACATATACACAATGATGTACTATGCAGCTGTAAGAAAGAAAGATCTCTTATCCTTTGAGACGACATGGAGAGACCTAGAAGTATCATCCTAAGCGAAACAAGCCAAACAGAGAAAGACAAGTTTCATATGATCTCACTCATTTGTGGAATATAATGAACATAACAGTCTGAGGAATGGGGTAGTCCCAGAGACGTGGAAGTGGGGTACAGACTGACAACCCCCAGAAGAGGGTGGTGGGGAAGAGATAAACCACAGAACTTATATGCATGTATGCATGAACAATTAACAACAAAGCTGGGGACAGGATAGGGAGGGAGAGGGAGGGGAGGAATCAGTGGAGGAAAAAGGAGAAATATCTGTAACGAAAATAAATAAATTAATTAATAAAAAAGTAGAAAATAAAACAATAAAATAAAATAAAAATTTGAACAACAATATGCCTGTCTCTAATCAATTACACAGAGTTGATAAGTATAGATTTGTAAGTTCTGTGACTTTCGACAAGAATTGTGAGTCCTCCAACTTTGTTCTTATTTTTGAGATTGTTTTGGCTATCAGGGCCACATAAATTTTAAGATGAATTTTGCTGTTTCTACAAAAGAAAAGTTTTTAGGATTGTGATAGGGATTTCACTGAATGTGTAGATCACTGTAGATAATATTGACATCTTAACAATACTGTGTCCTCCCATCCATGAACATAAGATGCTATTCCATTTATTTGTGTCTATTTAAATTTTTTTCACCAATGTTTTGTAGTTTTTATTGCACATGTCTTTCAACTCCTTGGTTAGATTAATTCCTCCTAAGTATTTTATTCTTTTTGACACTATTGTCAACAAAATTGTTTTCTTAATTTCCTTTTCAGTCTGTTCATGGTTAGAATATAGAAATGCAACTGAGTTTTGCATGTTAACTATGTATCCTGCTAATTTGCTGAATTTGCTTATTACTTTTAACACTTTCTGGGTGGAATCTTGAGAGTTTTGTACTCATAAAATCATACCATCTGTAAACAGAGATCATTGTACTTCTCCTTTTCTATTTAGATGCCAAGTTGCTCTGACTAGAACTTTCAGGACTGTGTTGTACAGAAAGTGGTGAAAGCAGGAATTCTTATCTTGTTCCTGATTGGAGAGGAAAAGCTTTCAATCTTTCCCCATTATGATGTGTGCTGTGGGTTTCTCATACACGGCTGTGATGATATTGAGGTAGTTTTCTTCTATTTCTAGTTTGTTGAGTACTTTTTTGACGAAGGGTGTTGAATTTTGTCAACTGTTTTCTTTTCCACACATCTAGAGATAATCATGTTTTTCTCCCCCCATCATTCAATTCATTTGGTATACATCAATCAATTTTTATTATTTATTTCCATCTGTTACATTTATGTTTAGTTTGTTCTCCTTTATCTAGTTCTTCAGATTAGGAAAAAAGTTAGATTTTTAATATAAGATGTTTCTTTTCTTTTTTTTTTGAATCCTCACCCGAGGACATTTTTTTCTATTTATGTTCAGATAGAGTGGGGAGGGGGAGGGGGACATCGACCTGAAAGGGACACATCAAGTGGCCACTTCCCACAAAATTCCAACCAGGGCCAGGGACAAACTGCAGCCAAGGTATGTGCCCTTAGCTGAGCCAAACTAGCCAGGGCTAAGATCTTCCTTTTTTAAATGTAAACATGTATACCTATAAATTTCCCACTTAGCACTGCTTTCACTGCATACTGTAAGTTTGGCATGTTGTGTTATCATCATTTGTCTCTAAATATTCTTCAGTTTCCCTTGTGATTTTTTATTTGATCTATTGGTTGTTTAAGAGTGCATTGTTTAATTTCCACAAATGGGTTAACTTTCTGGTTTTACTTCTGTAATTGATTTCTAACTACATCCATTTTAATCAAGAGAGTTGTTTTGTATGATATCTATCTTTTTATATTTATTAAAATTTAATTTATGGTTAACATGTGATCTATTCTGAAAAATGTCCCATGTGCACTTGAGAAGAATGTGTATTCTGCTGTTGTTTACAGAGGGTTCTGTTAGACCTAGTTGGTTTTCTGCATTGTTCAATTCCTCTGTTTCTTTATTTATCTTTTGCCTGATTTTTCCATCCACTATTGAGAGTGGGATATTGAAGTATCCAACAATTATAGTAGAACTGTTTATTTTCTTTTTGATTTCAATTTTTGCATTGTATGTTTTGAAGATATGTTATTGGGTGCATAAAAGCTTATAATTATTATACTTTTCTATATTGAAACTCTTCTTAATATATAATGTCCTTCTATGTATTTTGTTACTTTTTTATTTTAAAGTCTAGTTTATCTGATATTCATATAGCCACTCATGCTCTTTTTTTTTAATAACTGTTTTCATGAAACATCTTTTTCCACCATTTAAATTTCAAACTATTTGTGTCTGTGAATTTAAAGTAAATCTCACGTAGACAGCATATAGTTTTATTATGGGTTTTTAAAAACTATATTCTGCCGATCTATCTTTTGATTGTAGAATTTAATTCATTTATATTTAGAGTAATTACTGAGAAAGAGAAATTATTTCTATCATTTTGCTATTTGTTTACTATATGCCTTATTTTTATTCCTCATTTCCTGCATTACTATCTTCTTTTATATTTAGTTGATTTTTGTACTAAAAGATTTTAATTCACCAATTATTTCCTTTTGCATATATTTTATATCTATTATTTTGTGGTTACCATGGGAATTATATTAAACATCTTAAAATTATCACACCCTAAGTCAAATGTATACCCGTGTAACTTCAATACCATACAAAAACTCTCTCCTTTATAGTTCTTTTCCCACCCCTTATAGGTGTTGATATCACAAAATCACATCTTTATATAATGTGTGTCCAAAAACATATATTAATTATTTTAAATCATTAGTCTTTTAAACTGTATAGAAAACAAAATGTGAATTTACAAAATAAAACTAGCTTTTAGGATAAATTTTTTAATAAATTGGTCTCTTAAATATAGCTGAAAACAAAAAGTAGAGTGACAGACTGTTGTTACAATAATACTAGCTGTTATAATTGGCCATATATTTACCTTTAACGAGATAGTTATTCTGTTGGCGGTGCTGCCATGAAGCAAATGGGCAGAGAAGGGCCCTGAGAAAAGCCCAGCTGTTCCAAGCTCTAAATACTGGATTTATCCTTGGTCACCTTCATGTGCACAGCTCAGGGACCCAAAGGACCAAAACACAGGTCTGTTGTCTAAGCCACAGACTAACAAAAGGAGAGCGTCCTTCCCAAAGCTAGACTCGGGTAATCATAAACGCTTGCCCCCTTCCCTTCAAAAGTCCATCTATGCCCTCGTGGCTTCTAAGGCTAACCCACTCTGCAGCCCACAGTTTGGTCCTGGTAGAAACTCCATCCATTAATTATGTTTCAAGGAAACTATGAAGAAAGAGATACAAAATGAGTAACCAAAAGGAAATGCTAATATCAACAGCTCCTCCTGGAGGTCCCCAATCTCCATTCCAACAAAAACAGTGATAATCATCACCTTGTGCTTCTCTGGAAATAAGGTTTCCATATGAAACTGCCCTCTAGCAGTCTCTAGTTTAGTTGTCCTTTCCTGCTACATTCCTGGCACAGCAAGCATAGGCTGATCCCTGCAATGAGAAATTCATCTGTTTTTGGTTCTGCCCTCACTATCTCTGCTAAGGGCAAAGTGCTCCCAAACCATGAGGATTTGGGATTGAATGTTATGACAGCCACATCTTCTAATGCAGTAAAGCGGCTCTATCTAAAGCAGGGGTCATCATCAGAGAGAAGCAAAGTTGTCACCTCATCGATGTCCTCTGCTAAGACCTAAAGCTTAGCCAGCTGTTAAGAGAGTACTGTGGCTTATAATGAGGAAGGACCTGGCAGTAGGACAACCTGGGGACACAGCCATCAATTGTTGAGGCACAGACTCCATGCATCTCTCCTGTCTCGTGGTCCTAGTTGTTAAGAACAGCTATCGAACTAGCAATGAGTATGGCAAGTTTCATCAAAATCTGAGTTTTAAAACTGACTGCACTCAGGCAGCTCATTTGTTTTTGGCTCTCTTTTATTATTTCCCCCAATAAATAAAGGTAGCCAGAGATCCCTGAACCAGTTTGCTTTTGAGGCCAAAAGAGAGAGTAGAGGAGGTGAATCTAATCTAACATGGAGTCAAGATTGAGAAGCAGTGATAAATCCTAATGTAAATTATGAGAAACATGGATGAAGAAACTGCCTTCATCTCCCTCCCTGCTTTAAAGAGCCCAGAGAAGACCCTAAATGCTCATCTCTCTATGCACCCATCTTGGCCCCACCCCACTTGCTGCTATCTTGGTCATGAGACATGTTGCAGGCTGTCACCTCCCACAGACCACTGCCCCCCATGGAGAAGCTGAGCTTTCCCAGAATGAAAGGCAGCAATGGACCCCTGGAGTCCAGACTACTGGGCGACAGGGTCCCTCGCCTCTCTATTCCTCAGAGTCCAAATTGGGAGGTTTAAGCTCAAGACCGGTTGCATGCAAAAGAAAGTTAAACTAGCATTTCTGCCCCACAGCTCCGCGGGTCCCTGTGGCCAAGAACAAGCTCCCAGTTGTGTCCACTCCTCCTTGCTCCCTTTCCTCTTCCCACTTTTCTGTTGCTAGTTTATAGAAGTTCAAAAGAAAAGAAAAGAAAAAGGTAAGGAATGTTTTTTCATTCTCACAGGGGAAATAGCAAAAAACTGAACCTAGAACCAAAATTAATTGATATAATTTGTTTGGTAAGGACCAAACATTTGGAAACTGCAGGATAAAAACCTGGCTTAGACCTTATAGTTATTTTTGACAGTTGAGTGAAATATGCGAGAATGAATTATTTCATCTAAATACCACTCTATAGGCTCTTTGGTATTACTAAATACGATTAATAAAAAAATAATAATTCTTTAGTGTTTAAATTGTATGCTGAGGATCATCTTTTCTCTGTGTTACCAGTGTCCAAAGGGGGAATGCCTGAGGTGGGAGGAGGAAGATGGAGGAAGCCACTCCACCAGCGCTTCTGTGGGAGCCCAGGTTCGGATCCCCAGTCCCAGAAAGGACTTCAGCCCCTCGTACTCCTTTTCCCACATCTGGCTCTTTGAGCAGCCCTGGCTGGGTGCCCAAGAGGGAGCAGCCCAGGGACAAAGCTTGCCCGCTGTCGCCTTGCAGCAGTCTGGGATCCAGAGACACTGAGCTTCCAGCACTGAGCCCCGCGGGCTGCACCTCCTTGGGCCCCACCAGCTGCCAGCTGCCTCCTGTGCTGCCAGTGCCCAGCCTGCGGGGGCCTCCGTGAGAGATGCGCGCGGGAGCCCGCGCTGTTATTGGTGATGGTAGTTAAGGAACGTGTGCATGGAAGTCCGAGGCTATGAGCGAACTTACGTGTCTCCGCCGCTGCAGACAGGCGACAAGTTCTCAGCAGCCCTTGCTGGCTTCTCTCGCGCTCCTCCTGCGTCTGGGTCCTCCCGGATCCACTGTTCCCTGCAGAAGCTGAAAAGGCAGCAGGCAGCCGGTGTTACCTGCAAGGGGATATGAGTGGGGTTGAGAAGAGCCGAAATCAAAAGAACACAGCCTTTTCTGGGAAGGTAACTGGTGGGTTTTTATCCTCTTCCCATCCATCTGAAGGGATGAAACTGGCCAGAGTAGGGGGGAGTCATGTTTCTTCCAACCCAGTTTCACAATCCCAGGCTGGTCCCTTCTCCTCAGGTGACTTGTGCCCCTGACCCCACAGAGCAGCAGGCTGACTGTGAGCCAGTAATAAACAGCAGGCTGACCTAGGTCTGCGATCTGTCTCTCAGGGGTAATTTTTGAAAGGCAATAAGGGTTTTTGTTGTTTAATTTTATACTTGGACTCCCTTTTAATTCCTAGCTTTTTTTTTTACTTGTTAACATATCCTTTTTCATTATCAGTATAACTGTGCATAAAACTCCTATTTTTCTGGGCAAGAGATAATCACTAGTATTTTGTAGCATATTCTTCCAGTTACATATTTGGGGGTGGCTCTGTGGGGGTTTATAAGGGTCCTGAGTTTATATGTTGAGTGATTTTTAAAAATAAAATAATATATAAATACAAACTCAAAAGTGAGCATTCAAAATGAACAAAGAGAGGGGGAGGGGGAATCAGTGGGGAGGGGGAAAGGAGAAACATCCGTAACAAAAATTAATTTAAAAAAAAAGGAACAAAGAAATCATAACCATCAACACATTTTTAAAAGTTGACAAGTGCCACAAATATTGTTTGGGTTTTCTGGTTTTATCTTTTATTGAGTTTTATCCCCCATATTATTTGGGGATGCACATATAATTGATAAAATCCTAAGAAGTAATGGACAAAATTGTTATAGATTGGTTCTAAAAGGTGTGTCAGGGCTATAAAAAGCACTTTTTATCCAGTGATAAGTTCTGGTCTGTGCCTGGACAGTGAGTAAGGTGTTTAATTTATAATTATCAATTATATTGTATTTTGTACATGTTATAGTTTATGCAATTTTCTGTTTTATGTTTCACATTTTAGCAACAAAAAAAAATAAGAAGAAGAAGAAGAAAGAAGGGGATTTAAGTTAGCAAAACATTGCTTTCTAAAAGAGCAATACAATTCTATTTGAAACCACAAATGTCAGAAAGAAGTCCTACCGTATTTTTTAAGTGCTGAAATGAAAGAACATCTAATCCTGACTTCTCTGTCCATGAGAGGATCCATTAGGAATAAAGGGGAAAGCAAGCATTCTGATGTGAAAAAAACTGAGAATACTTTTTTGCAAGCAGAACTACTTTAAAAGTAAGGTTAAAGAAAGTGATTAAAAACTAAATAAAATGACAAGTGAAGGAAACTTGAAATATCAAGAATGCAGAAAGAAGAACAGAAAGAGTAAAATTACAGGAATAACAAAAAAAATTGAAATAATACATAGTGATATATGAAAAGAAAGAAGAGGGGGAAAAGACAAATAAAAAACCACAAATAAAAATTGACAGTAGACCTGGCTGGTGTGGCTCAGCTGGTTGGAGTGTCATCTCATTGACCAAAAGGTCATGGGTTCAATTCCCAGTCAGGGCACATACCCAGGTTTCAGGTATAATCCCTGGGGTACAAATAGGAAGCATCTGATAAATCTCTCCCTCTTTAAAAAAATCAATAAGAACAATGTTTAAATGATAATAAATCCATAATGTATCAATAATTGCATTAAATATAAATTTTCTAAACACAACAATTAAACAGAGATGTGCTGGGTAAGTTGCTAAAACATGACCCAAAACATGCTGTCCACCAGATACTGACATCAAGTGTATGTTAATGAGAATGATATAAGGAGGCTAAAATTGTTCACACAGAACAAAAGAAAATAATTTCAGGAACTGAGCTCCTGAGAAGGTGACACGGGACTAATGAGGTGGATTTTTATTTGAAGAAAGGGGAGGAAGGAGGGAGGGTGGAGGAAAACAGTAGGAAAGAAATAAGAGAACATAAATTTTTTTAATCAGAATCAGCTGGTTTGACCTTTCATGAATTAACTCCTGGTTCACCAGGGCACACTCACCCTTGCTCTGTTTGACCAGCTGCTTTATCAGGTTGCATTTTCCTATCTGATACATCCCTGTAAGGACCACCACCACCACACACACTCTTGCAGAGATTTTTTTTAAATTGCTTCCTAATTCACTGACAGCAGCTGATTTCATTTTTTTACCAGACACAAGGGAGCCAACACAAGGGGTCCAGACTCCAGTAACCCAGAAGAGCTTCTCAAGACTATACTGATAGACCATAAGTCATCTGGGCACAGGTTATCCCTGACCTAGTGGAGGATGGGATATCCTGTGTTTTCTCATTGTGAAGGCTAGCACTGGAAGATAGCACAGTTCTTTCTTCATCATGCCCCTAATTGCTATTGATGACTCATTGTATATTACCAGTGTCCAAGATTTACATGTGTAATAACATTCTGATTCTGCTTGTAATTTATTGAATTCTTCACTGTATCCAGCCCTGGTCCAGGTGGTGCTGGGGGCCACCTGGGGAGGCCAAAGGAAGCCTCAACCCAATACCCTGTTCAGCTTCTTATTACAGTCCAAGAAAGGATTTGAGAGCATGACAGAAAGGTTCAGCAAAGCACAGTAAATTTACTAAAATGATAGTACACACTTGAGAAGTAAAAGGTGGAGACCTCAAAAAATGAGACACCCCTATCAGATCGGAGGGAAAGGTTTTCATTGAATGTGGCCCAGGGGGTGGATGGAGTGGTTCTTGGCTTCTGACTGCGGTGGGCTGATGCCCATGTGGATGTCCCTGCCTTTCCTCTCCACACAGCGATTTCTCTTTTGGTTTTCCTGGAAGGTCCATGGCAATTGTGGGGTGGGGGTGATCCCAAAGCTGTAATGAAAATGCATGAAATAGATATTCTAATGGATATTATAAAGTCAGTATGGCTTTCGAATGTGGTTGAGACTGTTTTGTTTGTCTCAATTACAGGAAATTGGGGAGGGGATAAGGGGGAACCAGTGGTCAGTGAAGGTCACACTTTTGATGTGACAGCCAAGAAGGAAAAGGGGAAGAGTAGAGCTTGAGATCTTTGTTCCCTATTCTAGCATTCTTCACTGAACACTATAGACCAAATTTTTTAGGATTCTGATGCATGTATCTGGACTCCAGACCGTGAGACTGGAAAAGAGAGAAAGTCAAGATACTTATTGAATATTGTATAGCCAAGACAAGAATATGACTAAAGCTATGTGTTTCCTTATTTCATTGTGAAAATTTGAACAAAAAAGACATACCTGGCTGCAATATAGGAAATAAAGACTCTAGGTGTGTGATCATGTACTAAGAAAAAAGGACAGAACACACCTTTTTTTTTTTTTTTTTGGTGGTGGAGAAAACCAGTATCTGCTACACCTTTGAAAATAGAATCACACTATATTAGAATACTCAGTAGTAATAATGACCACAGAGAAATAGTGCAGTGTGGTTTGTAATAGCATATGTTTGGACCCAAGATGTGTGTTTTTGGATTGCTTTACTACATTCTGTGATTTGTGACTTTGAGTCATTTATCTAACTTCTTTCTGTCTTAGTTTTCTTGTTTCATAGCCTTGTCATGAAAATTAGTAAGTTAACATCTTTAAAGTACTGGGCACGTAGTAATTAATACGATTTTGCTATTAGCAAGAGTGAAATGAACTCAAATTGGAATGGTGGTCAGATCAGTAAGTCTTTGGTGTTCATGTGTGTGCTCACCCTGCCCTCCATTCAACTCAGAAACTAACCTCACCTCTTATAAATTGACTTGCCCTGTCCTACTTGTTATTATTATACCGAGAAGGCCTTCAAGATGAGCACTTGTTGATGAAATGGAATTACTAGAGGTAGCACAGTCTCAGAAAAAGGCTCGCTCCAGAAAGCGTACAGGGCGTTGCATTCCTTGATCCAGGCTCCTCCTGAGTGCTCTCTGCAGAGTCCCAGGTCCCAGGATGTCCTGAGCTCTGTATGTACATGGGCTTCTGTCATGTAACTTGAGGTGCTCTCACCCCAAATTGAACACAAGTTAGGTCGGTGAGTGGCACCTACCCAGGACTAACCCTTCCCAAACTGTAGAAAATGACCAAACCTGAAGAAGGACATCAAGTCTGGTAACTGAGGGTTGCTATTATTTTAATGTGGTGCCCAATTTTTTCCAAGCTTATATGTCCAGGGCATTTCACCAAAGTTGGCAGAAGCATCCTTTGTTCCTTTCCACCTGTTGCTTTTTCCTTCTCCTGTCTTCTCTCTTCTCCTCTCTCCTCTCCAACCATCTTATGGCTCCTGTTCCTTGGGATATTATGCAGAGCCTGTTGAATAACACATTACTGTTTACCACCAAGTTCATTCCACACGTTATTCTGCTCATTGTCAAGGCTTCATCATCCAAACAGATATAAACTATATGTGTTATCTACCACAATGAAGAGGTGTAATCATTAAATATACACAAACTATTTCTACAGTAAGGCTGTAGAAAAGCCATTTCTCCTTTAGAAAACATTGTAAGTGTCACAGTGGTTTGAAGTATTCTCAGGAAAACTATTTGGAGATGTACACTTAAGTTGAACTGAAGTTCCCTATGACCTGGACATTTCATTCCTAAGTATATATCCAGGAAAAATGTGGATCCATGGGCATAAAAAACATTTGGAGATTGATCATGTAGCAATATGGATAATAGCTCCAAACTGAATACAACCAAATATGCAACTAAAATTGCTAAATAAACTGTGGTATATTGGAATGTGCAATAGTAATGAAAATAATCAAATTACACTTAAACCTAACAACATAGATTTATCTGATAGTCATAATGTTCAGTAAAATAAACTGCACACTGTTCAGTACATTTTATTTTATTCCATTTGTATAGCGTTAGCAGTCAGGCAAAGGTAGTCTTTGATGAGAAAAGTAATGATAGTGACTATCTTTGAACAGGATGGAGTGGTTGTTTGGTAAAACAGGCCCAAAAAAGTTTCTGGGATTTGGGAGTACTTTTTTTAGCCAAGGTATTAATAACAGAGATGCATTCATTTTGTCTGTTTTACCTACTCTTTACGTTTGAGCTCAGAAATTTTAAGTTTATAGGTTATGTTTTACTTTCAAAGGTAAAATATTTTGGTAAAAGTTCTTATACTAACAAAAAGGCCACTGGACAATTTAAAGTCTGATATAAAATTCAGAGTCTTTCCCAAGATATTCTTAATATAGGCTCAGATGTGAAAATGTCCATTATGTCCAAACATTTGGGGGTTATATGCAACTCTCATCTAAGAGGAACTGGGGGGAAAATGTCATCAATTCTGCCTGTCTCTCCTCTTGCCCTTTCTAACTTTCTATCTGAATAATATTTTGCAGACGATAAAGTCTAAGGTTTATCCTCACCTGTGTATGCAAAATTCTGGTTTCTATTTCAGAGGTCTATATCAAAACATTTTGATATTTCTATTAATATATTCTATTAATAAAAGTGAAAATGGAAGTAAAGTAGAGCAGGAATACTTTGAAATCGAACTAATGCTAAGAAATCAGCTGCTTGCTCTTCTGACCAATAGTGTCTTTGTTTATGTCAGGGAAGCAAAACAAGCTCCAAGGGGAACTGAATGCTTTTCAGTGAGGCAGTGACCTTTTGAACTGATATTATTGCCAGTCCTCCAAACCCTTTCCAGATAAGCTAGAGTTATTTATTGTAGGCAGACACAAGATTAACTTAATTCATGGTAGGTAGAGTAGAAGTCTATTTAAAAAAAAAAACTTAATAAATCAATAACATGTAGATAAACCCTAGAAGAACATGTGCTCTAAAATAACAATATTTCTAGGTCACTAAAGTAACTGAAGGTTATTTTTGTAGTTTCATATATTTTATGAATTTATTTTGAATGAATGTGAATTACTTTTTTACCAGAGAAGTACACATATATGATAAAATATTTTCCATTTTAAAAAAGAAAATACTTTTTCTGACTACTGCAAGTCAATTGGCCATTTATATGTTAGACAACTAATTAATAAGCGCTGACTACATTCAAAACTCTGTCACCGATTAAGGCCCAACTGGGCATATTTATGTCATTTCTATTAAGGTAGGTCAGGTAGGAAAGGTGGCTTGGAATGAGTGATTTTATTGGCCCCAGTGGTTTGGGGAGGAGCTGAACCTTTGATAGAGTTGCAGAGACTCACCCCCAAAAAAGGTGTTTTATTATGGCAAGAAAATAAAAAGTCAAAGCTACATCAAAATAGCAAATTCAAACTGGGACAAATTATTATTATTTGGTCCATGTGATCGTTTAAACTATGCAGTTTCTATACCTTTTTTTCACTTTATGGTAAAACTTAGTGATTTTCTTATAGTAGTAAAAACAGTACTTCCTTCTTTATTTTAGTGACCTTGGAGTATTCTTTTATACAAATAGCCCATGGCTTACATTACTAGTACCTGACAAATGACTTTAGAGTTGTTTCAACTTTTTGTCGTTTCGACGATATTGCAACTAACATCCTAGTCCATATGTCATCTTCCTCTAGAGCAAATGTATCTGTAAGATAGATTCCCATACGTGCACATTCTGGGTCAGAGGTTTAGGTGCATTTATATTTTTCATATATAATTGTACCAAATTGCACTGTCACTACACAATATAAAAGATTCCCCCAAACCTTGCCACCCTACTGTCCCAGCAAATGTGTGGGTTTTATGTGTGTGTGTGTGTCAGAGAGAGTGTGTTTGGCAATTTTAGAAGTGAAACAGATAAATCACAGGTTTAATCCGCACATCTCCTTATTATCAGTAAGTGTAAATAAATATTTTTATTTTCATCTACCACCTTTTGCCCATATTTTAATAGGGTCATTGCTGTTTTACTCACTGATATGTAAAGGGCTCCTTTTAGCATAATGAAATTATCTTTTTCTGATACAAATGGCACATGTTTTCTTCAAGTACATTTGTCTTTTTGTGTGTGTGTGTGTGTGTGTGTGTGTGTGTATGTATATATATGTATAAACACACACATATATATCTCTATATACATGCACATACATACATATAAATCCTCACTCAAGGATATGTTTATTGATTCTAGACAGAGGAAGTTAGAGAGAGAGTAAGAAATAGAAACTTCATTTGGATGCTTCCTGTCTTGCCCCCACCAGGTGTCAAACTCACAACCGAGGTTTGTGCCCTGACCAGGCAGGAATCAAGCCCACGACCTTTTGGTATATGGGAAGATGCTCCAACCAACTGAACCACCTGACCAGGACTTACATATTTTTAAAAATAATGTTATTATTTTATGTAAATAAATGTATTAAATCTTTTATTTTGTCTTTTTTCATATCATACTTAAATGTGGGCTCTTTCATATAAAACTATTCTTTTAAAAGCTCAAGTATCTTATGTAAGGTTTTAGTTCAATGTTTCATGTTTTACTTTGATCCATCTGAAATTTATTTTGGTGAAAGGTATAAGACAGTCTCCAACTGCATCTTTTTTCATATGGCTACCTATAATCCAAATGCTATTTACTAAATATTTCATAATTCTTCAATAATGCTAAATACAAAGTCAATCATGTGCTATATTTTGATATGAATTTGAGTCCTCTTATAACTTTCAAGCCTTTCATTGCTGTTTAATATCTACATTTTGGCACCATTGTGCTAAGTTTTGAAATGTTTCATCACATGATTACTGTTGAGTCCCTCACATTGATCATTTCTGCTTCGAAATTGCATTGGAAATGCTTGATTTTGGTTTTTATAGATCTAGTTTAAAATGAATAATTCTATTTCCAAAAATTTATTTTTGCAATATTTACTTGAATTATATTAAATGTATTCATTTATTTATGAAGATTGACATTTTTATGTCAATACAACTTTACAAATATTTAAAACATTTTGGCAGTTCTTCATATGAATCATACCTACTTCTTGATAATTTTATTCTAAAGTATTTTATTGGTTTTGATGATATTGCAAATTTGGTCTTTCTTTCCTTGTATTTTCTTACTTGTTTCCTATTTCTTCAAATTAATTATTTCAATCAACATGTAATTTGTTTTCTGCATTACAGGCCCTGACAATTATTGGAAATTATGTTTTACTTTTAAAACTTTCACTGACTAAAAAAGCATGGCATAGATATTCCAAAAGTGACCTATAGCATTAAACTGTTAAAACAAAAGAAGCCTCATTTCATAATTTATTAACAGTAATTGTAAAACCTATTTTATTTTTAGTCTCGGTATTTTTTATCTACACCAACCATCTTGCAGTACCGTGTAGACCCTTACAGAACACACGCCAGCTTCATCAAGGGACTGTGAAAACAGTAAGCTTGTGTTGCATTAGTTCTTTCGATCTATTTTTGAATTGATATTTCTATTACTTTATTCCTCAGGTTTCTTTCTAAATCCTTCATTAAGCAGTTTGTCTTAGACTTATAAAAGAGAGAGTTCACTCTTTAAAATCCCCCATTATCTAGAGTTGGGATTTTGTCTTTTGCAAGGTCAGCTGCTCAGCATGTGTATCTACTTCCCTACTACCTTTGAGTACCTTTCATGAGGCCGTTCAATATTCCCATATGTGTGGACACAAATACTGAGAATATGCATGGTTTGAGCATTCCTGAGATTCCTTCACCATTTTCTCAGTGGGAGTGGGGAGCTTGTTAATAGGTGAAGCCTGTAAACTATCCCTTGAATATGTGTCAGTCAAATATGCTCTTTGAGACATAATGTAGGTATGATGCTAATTAGTACTCAATCACAATTGAGGTTGCTTAGCCATTTACATCTCAAATATAATGGAAAGATGATCCTGTAGGAAAACCTCATTATCAAGTTCCATGTTGCATCAAACAAAGATTTTTCTTGTGTGCTTTTTAGGGTCATGCAGGCAGACCTAGAAACAAACAATTTCTGGGTTTCTAGCATTGTGTATTTCATGTCAGGTCACATCTGATACTTTCAAGAGTGAATGGATTTATTTCAGATTTCTTTGATGGTTGTTGCAAGAATGCTATTAAATGGTTGTATATAGATGAAGACGACTAAATGTCTAGTCAGTTGGTATGCAATGAGACCATCCTAATCACTACCACTTCTTTTTTTCCAAACTATGCTTTTATCATATTTCAATGAGTCAGGGTTATTCTAGCAAATTCTATTTTGAAGACCAACCTAACCCAAGAGTCTCCAAGACCACACCTTGTTTAATGATTCACTAGAAGGACATTCAGAGCTCCGAAAAAGTTTTGTGCATTATGCTATGGTTCGTTACAGTGAGAAGCTACGTGTTAAAACTCAGCAAAAGCATAAGGTTCCTGGGCTAGATCCAGGAGAGGCCAGGCACAGACTTTCAATTGTCTGCCCCCAGGAGAGTTTTGTAGGCAGCATCTAATTCTCTTAGAATCAAGATAGGCCAACATGGATGGGATATTACCAATCAGGGCAACCCACTCAAGCCCTGATATCCAGTATTATAATTAGAGGCAGTCAGGTAGGCATGAAGTGCTCAGTGGCTGATCTTAGTGACTAAGACCCCAGGCCTTATAGAGATCAAACTGAAACTGTGTACCAAGACACAATCATGTTGTCACCCTAAATCATGTTGTCAGCATCGACTACCTAATATGGCCCAAGGCCTCCATCTATTCAAATCATTTTATTAGGCAGGATATTCCAAGGGCTTAGAGGTTTTCTTCCAGGAGCCAGACAAAGGCCAGGCCTTTCCCTAGCGTTTAAAGGAATCCAAACCTGCTGAGTTAACCTTTATTGGATGTGTTATAAGAATGAAGTAAGTGGCCCAGCTAGTGTGGCTCAGTAGTTGAGCATCGACCCCATGCATCAAGAGGTCACCGGTTCAGTTTCCAGTCAGAGCAAGTGCCCAGGTGGTGGGCAAAATTTCCAGTGGGGGCATGCAGGAGGCCACCAATCGATGATCTCTCTCATCCATGTTTCTATCTCTCTCTCCCTCACCCTTCCTTACTCTCTAAAATAAATAAAATAAAATAAAAATAAAAATAAAAAATAATGAAAAAAATGGTGTCTTTAGAAATGTAAAATTAAGGATTTGGTCATCTTGTTGGATTGTGATTATTGATTTTATTTTTAAAAAGACACCTGCTAAGACGGGGTCCTGATGGCTAACCTGGCTCAAATTTGTTAAAAACAAAGCCTAGCAGTTATTTCTGCACAGGGGCCTCTCACTCAAACTACACTCCATGGAGAAGCCTATGCTGAACTTTGTCTGCCTATTCTGTGTTTCTGCCAGCTGAGCCAGCCATTATTAAGTTCACCTGGAATCCTATTTCAACCACTAGAATTGAGGCTTTTCCCATCCAATCAGAGCTACACAGCTCTGGCCAATCAATGTGGCTCTATTCTGACAATCAGGACAGTACTCATTGGACCAATCAAACTGCAATGATTTGGAGTCCTCATTTGCATGAAGCTGGACCAATCAGGTACCAGGAATGGAGACTCCTGTCCATATAAGCCACTCCCCTCTGTCTGCAGAAGCCCATTTTCCCTTTCCACTAAACTGAACTGTCTGAACTGAAACATCAAAGCTCTTTCACTGGAGCAGAGCAAGTAGACCTGAGCAGAAAGTAGAAGGAAAAACATATCATAGAGTGGGGCAGACCCTTACAGCACAAAGCAGACTGGTAGGGAGCAGAGCAGAGATGTCTAATCCGAGTGGAGCCAGGACCCAGGCCTATCCTACAGCTGGCTGTGCTGTTTTCATAGCCCTGCCATATCACAACTGAGCTGTTTTGCACTGAATAAAGTTTTCTTCTTCACTGCACCTCAAATTGGAGATTCTTGTTGGCATTGAATTGATGCCAATCATCAGTTTACATGAGGGCATGTCATAATTGTATTCTTTTTATTTATTTCTTTTCGTTATTGGCTTTTTTAGAAAGATAAGGAAGGGAGAGGAAGAGAAAGATAGAAACATTGATGAGAGAGTACTTCAGTTGGCTGCCTCCTGCATGCCCCCCACTGGAGATTTTGCCCACAACCTGGTCATGTGTCTTGACTACAACTGAAACTAGTTACCTCTTGATTCACAGGTAAATGCTGAAGCACTGAGCCACACCAGCCTGATGATTTATGATTTTTTAAAAAAATTAGGTCATTTTATTTCATTGTGATTTTTTGCTTAGTAACTTCTAAAATGAAAAGGTATTTTTCTCAGTATAGAGCAAAAAGAGCATTTGATAAGAAAGACAAATATGCAAGCCTTGAAGTATAATAGTACTGATTGTAAAATAACATTTTATTCATGGTAGAAATTGGTCTAAGATTATTTGTACTAACATTGAGCCTAAGTTTCCGTCGTGAGCTTAAACTCTAGTCTCTAGAATTTTTCAGGTGGTAATATCCCATAAAAAGGAATTATCAATTACTTTTCAACAATCAACAATTACCATTATAATATCAAATAACAATTGACATTAAGTGTTGAAATTGACAATTTTCTACAAACACACAGTCTCCTAAAACTGGACCGGGAAGAGATAGAAAATTTGTACAGACCAATAACAACTAAGGAAATTGAAGAGGTAATCAAGACTCTCCCAGCAAACAAAAGCCCAGGCTCGGATGGCTTCATGGGGAATTTTACCGAACATTCAAAAAAGAACTAACACCCATTCTCCTCAAACTATTTCAAAAAATTCAAGAAGAAGGAAGACTTCCAAACACGTTCTATGAGGCCAGCATAATTCTAATTCGAAAACCAGAAAAAGACACAACAAAAAAGAAAACTACAGGCCAATATCCCTGATGAACATAGACGCCAAAATCCTGAACAAAATATTAGTAAATCGGATACAGCAATACATCAAAAAAATTATTCACCATGACCATGTGGGATTCATTCCAGGGATGCAAGGCTGGTACAATATTCGCAAATCAATAAATATGATACACCACATAAACAAAATGAAGAATAAAAACCACATGATCATATCAATAGATGCTGAAAAAAGCATTCGACAAAATCCAGCACCCATTTCTGATAAAAACGCTCAGCAATGTGGGAATAGAGGGATCATATTTCTACATAATAAAGGCAATATATGAAAGACCTACAGCCAACATCATACTCGATGGACAGAAACTAAAAACATTTCCATTAAGAACAGGAACAAGACAGGGATGTCCACTTTCGCCACTCTTATTTCACATAGTACTGGAAGTCTTAGCCACAGCAATCAGACAGAAAGAAAAAATAAAAGGGATCCAAACTGGAAAGGAGGAATTGAAACTGGCATTATTTACAGATGACATGATATTATACATAGAAAACCCTAAAGACTCCATCAAAAATCTACTAGACTTAATAAATGAATTTGGCAAAGTAGTAGGATACAAAATTAACGTCAAGAAATCAACGGCATTCTTGTACACCAATGATGAACTCACAGAAAGAGAAACTGAAAAAACAATCCCATTTATCATCGCAGCAAAAAAATTAAGATACCTAGGAATAAACTTAACCAAAGAAGTAAAGGACCTATTTGCAGAAAACTACATGACATTGAAAAAAGAAATAGAGAAAGATATAAAAAAGTGGAAGCACATACCTTGTTCATGGATTGGAAGAATCAACATCATTAAAATGTCCATATTACCCAAAGCAATTTATAGATTCAATGAAAATGGGCAGAGGAGCTAAATAGACACCTCTCCAAACAGGACATACAAATGGCCAAGAGACTTTTGAGGAAATGCTCAACATCACATATCATCAGAGAGATGCAAATTAAATCAACAATGAGGAATCACCTCACACCTGTCAGTATGGCTGCCATCAACAAATTATCAAACAAGTGTTGGCGAGGGTGCTGAGAAAGGGGGACTCTAGTGCACTGCTGGTGGGAATGCAGACTGGTGCAGCCACTATGGAAAACAATATGGTGTTACCTGAAAAAATTAAAAATTGAACTCCCATTTGATCCAGTAATCACACTTCTAGGAACATACCCTAAGAATTTGAAACACCAATCAGAAAGAATATATGTACCCCCATGTTCATAGCAGCACTCTTTACA
The DNA here is from genome assembly GCF_014108415.1 of Molossus molossus. Lineage (NCBI taxonomy): Eukaryota > Metazoa > Chordata > Mammalia > Chiroptera > Molossidae > Molossus > Molossus molossus. The sequence goes on along the minus strand of NW_023425347.1, from coordinate 34,364,140 downwards.
ATAGCTAAGATCTGGAAACAGCCCAAGTGTCCATCAGTAGAAGAATGGATAAAAAAGCCCTGGTACATATACACAGTGGAGTACTATGCAGCTCTAAGAAAGAAAGGTCTCTTATACTTTGAGACGACATGGAGGGACCTGGAAAGTATTATCCTAAGTGAAACAAGCCAAGCAGAAAAATACAAATACCACATGATCTCACTGATTTGTGGAATATAATGAACATAACAGTCTGAGGAATAGGGTAGACCCAGAAACATGGAAGTAGGGTACAGACTGACAACCCTCAGAAGAGGGAGTTGTAGGGGGAGGGAAAAGATAAACCACAGAAGTTATATATATGTACGCATAACCAATGGACATGGACAACAAAGCAGGGGACGGGGCAGGGGAGATGGAGAGGAGGGTGTCAATGTAATAAAAAAGGAGAAACATCTGTAACAAAAATAAAATAAAATTAAAAAAAAAAAACAAGTGAGAAAAACACACACAAAAAAGCAAAGTATACTATAGAGAGGGACTTCGAAGTGTACTCTTCATTAACTCATGTATTCATTTACTAGTTCAACTGTACTACATACAGATAAATTGTAGGGCAAAAAATATAAGGTTTGAAGACCATCTTAAGTTTAAACTGTAACTTTGATACTTACATTAAACCTTCTCAGGGTATTCTTTAGATATTGAAACAAGTAAATGTGTCAATGTCTATGGGATTGTGTATTCTTCAATAGCCATATTTGTGAATACAAATATATTATTTGGGTTTAACCACTGAAACACATTTTGACTGCTTTCATATTATGAGTATCTATAGGATCATCAGTTTTTGGCAGTGTATAATCTGCAGCTGATTCTCCAGTACTTATCTCAGAGCCAATCTTTTGCTGGGAGCCCAGGCTCTAAGTCACTGTCTGAACACATGAGACATAGTAAAGAACTTGGAACAGTGCAGGAATATGTGGTTGAGTCTCCAATCCCTTCACTAGGAATCTACTCTCAAAGCTCTCGCTTGCTAGTTCACTTCTTCATTCTGCAGATGGTTGGGTTAGGGTTAGTGCAGAAGGCAGCCAACCAATCCATGTTATGCTATCACTTTAATGTTTCTCTCTCTCTCTCTCTCTCTCTCTCTCTCTCTCTCTCTCTCTCTCTCTCTCTCTCTCCCTCTCTCCCTCTCTCTCTCCCCCCTCCCTCCCTCTTCCTTTTTCTCTCTATAAAATAAAAAAATATGAATAAAATATATTTTAAAGAATTTTTACCTATAAAAAAAAAAAGAATGGAGACCAAGTGCTAAGATAAAAAACACTTTCTTTTATTTTTTTATAATGTTATCCCAATATCTCTTCTGCTCTAAGAAAGAAGAAGCCTATGTGTGAAAAATTCTATTAATTCAATTGAATTCTAAGAATTCAATTAATGCCCAGATACTACTGTTTTGGAAATTTTGTGGTAATTTCAGGCTGGTGTGGCTCTGTGGTTGACCCAGGCACCAAGAGGTCACAGGTTTTATTCCAGCAGGACACATGTCCAGGTTGTGGGCCCTATCCCCAATGGGGTATGCAGGAGGTGGCCAATCGATGTTCTCTCTCATTGATGTCTCTATCTCTCTGTCCGTCTCACTTACTCTCTGTCTAAAACTAATAAAGGCTAAAAAATTTTTTTAAAAAACTAAACGAAAAAACTCTGTGGCAAAACATACCATAGGAAGACAGGCACATGCAGTGTAAATTAAATTGTCCATTTTAAATTACATTATTCTGGAGTTTTAGTCAAGTTCCCAAATGAGCAGCAGTTGCGCATTCCATGAAATGTTTTTGGCCCATAAAATACAAGTGGACCCAGTGGAAGAATGTGGTGTCCAAAAATTATGCAAAGCCCGTGAGGGAGATGCAGCGATTGTCTGAACACTTTTTATTTCCACATTCTATTCTGCACTTAGATATTCAGAATTGGGCACTTGGATTGCTCCTGCGGAAAGGCAGCTGCCTTCCCGGAAATGAGCCTGTGCTAAAAGTAGCTCTTCACTGCTTTCGGTTTCAGTAGGAGTTATGTTGCCAGCTCATCCCGTTTCTGGTGTCCTGGCATGACATAGAGATGGTTTTTCTGGCTGCAAACCTTTGAACTAGATCATTTTAAAACCTAATTACTGTTCACCTTAAACTCATACAGTGTTATATATACGTCAGCTATATACTACTAAAGCTTGAGGGGGGTTGTTAATGACTGTAATGGTGTGAAATTCTTAAATACACTCATGTTTAAAAGTACTCATTTGGCCCTGGCTGGTTTGGCTCATCGGTTATAGTGTCAGCTGCGGACCAGAGAGACCTGGGTTGGGTTCCCGCTAAGGGCACGTACCTCGGTTGTGGTTTGTCCCCGGTCCCGGTTGGGGTCATGTGGGTGGCGGCCACTCGATGTATCTCTCTCACGTCGATGTCTCTCTCTCTTCCTCCCTCTCTCCCTCTCACTCTGTCTGAAGATGGATGAAAAAATGTCCTCGAGTGAGGATTAAAAAAAAAGTACCCATTTGTTGTCTGCCAGGAATACATTTAAGTTTGTCTTTCTGCATGGTAACCATTTAAAAAATATGAAAATTTATCAGTAATACACAAAATGTGAATTGGTGAAGGTGAGCTCTTGTTAATACTGTATTTGTCCCAGTCATCACTGTTGTCATTATCATCACCATCATCATTATCGTATCATCACAGTCACCACTGCGTTAGGTTTGCTTCAATCATTCTGTCACTCAAAGGAAACCACTGTCTCTCAGTGAGAAATGTACTATGCAACACCAAGGAAGTTTAGAGATTTTGTTAAAATCTGCTCTGTATCATATCGAAGATTTAGATTTTATTCTGAGTTCAATTATGCTCTTGGTATCCTTATGAATAAAAAAATAAAAAATAAACCATTGGAAAATTTTTAATAATGTAGCACACACTTTATTACTCATTGATAAAGCAAAGACAGCAACAACAACAACAAATAAATGAATACAAATAAAATGAGTCAGTGGGTTGGACCATGTTACTTTTATGTTCTCCACAGAGAGTCAGGCAAATTAAACATATTTTGAATAAAAGAAGACATCTTTCTTAGGCACTAAGTGGCCCCTTCTTCTATACTTGTTTAATCTCTTATGTCTGTTTAGACCTCAGAACACCTGTTATGAGCTTGGGATATGATTACATAGAGTTTTGCATTATTCCAGTTCAAAGCTCCCAAAGGTGGTGAGGTGGCCCCCAGGTTACACTTAGTAATGTCTGGAAACCTATTTGGTTATCACAACGGGTGGGTTAGCAGAACAGATGCTACTGCAAACAGCTGTTAAATGTCCTACACTGCCCAGGACAGCTCCCACAGGAAAACTTTCCAGCCCCAAATGCCAAGAGTGCTAAGGCTGAGAAATGTTTTGTGGAGCCATGAAAAATAATGAACTCCATCTGCATGCAACAAGGATGACCATCACAAACTAAACATTGAGCAACGAAGTCAGAAAAGAGTACATTAAATTGTTATATGAAGCTCTGAAACAGACTAAAATTTGCTTGGTGATAGAAGTCAAAGTTGTAGAACCCTGGCTATTGTGTCTCAGTCAGTTGGGTGTGTCCCATGCACCAAGGGGTTGCTGGTTTGATTTTCAGTCGGAACACATGCCCGGCTTGAAGGCTTGATCTCTGGTGTGGGGTATGGGGAGGCAGTCGAATGAAGTTTCGCTCTTTCATTGATGTTTCTTGCTCCTTGCCCTTCCTCTCTCTCTAAAAATCAATAACATAAAAATGAAATCAGAGTCGTAGTTAATCTTGGGTAAGCAGAAGTAGAAACATTACTGGGATTCAAGTAATGCCTTATATTTTTATCTGGGTGGGTGTTACAAGGATATAGTTATTTGTAAATAATTAGGTACCTGTATGCTAAAGTCTCCAGAAGACCTTGATCTTCATCTGCAACACTGTCTCTTTCCTGCCTTCAGACTAGAATTGGAAAATCAGTTTTCCTGCACCTGTGGGTCTACCTTGCAAAGTTTGAATTTGATAACCTTCACAATTATTTGAGTCCATTCCTTTTAAGAAATGTCTTTTTACATATACACACATCCTATTGGTTCTGTTTTTTTTTTTTTTTTTTTTTTTTGAGAATCCAAACTACTACACATGTTCAAATTTTGGAATTACCAATAACATTTCCACCTATGAAACTTGCCATTGCAAATTCAACTTTTTGTCCATCACAGTCACTTTTATTGTTCTGTGAGCTTCTCTTCTAGGTCTACATGAATGCCCTTGAACCTCAATGAAGTATATATCCATTGTTCTCACCATTGTTTTACTTGGCCTATGTCTCTGAAGACCATGTAGGAGTACATGGTTCTGAACTACACTCTCTCCTGCAAACACATGTAGCTCAGTTTTCAGCCCCCTGCTGCAGTCTCCTTGCCCAAAGTCTTCACCCTTCCTAGGGTGTTCATCATTTAATAATTTCTTTAAAACTGGGAAAATGATAAGTATTACTAAAATCCATAGTTCTCCATTGCAATGAGTGAAGCAACTGTTAAGACTGTCGCTCAGTCTCTCATTCTTCACACTTTTGTTTCTTTCTACATCCTTTCATAATTGTTCATCTAGGAGTGTTGCTTAATAAACATTCAACATGCAAATTTCCATCTCAGAATTTGCTTTCTAGAGAATTCAATGGGCAGTAGAGGTCTGAAAAATAAGTTTCTGAAAGAGGTCTGGATCTAGATAGTTGCCTGGCTGGATGGCAGGAACCCCACCAGGGGTGGTAAGTGTGGCTTGCATAGACCTTGGCACATGGTAGGTATGCAAATACTAATATTTGTACTGTTGCTGTTAGTGCCTCAGTTAGATCACCTTTACAAGCCACTGCATCCATCCTTGCATTGCTGTGAGTATTTATTGCTAAAAAGCTCACAACAGTTCCCTTCTTTGGAGAATTTCCCTTAACAGTGTGGTAACTGCTCTACCCAAGACGGATGGCCCCCAGACAATGCCTAATGTGGTACAAATGTCGAGCATGGGACAGACTCTCATGCTATTTGTGCTACAGAGGTACCAGTGGATCAGCTCGAAGCCATTTTTTAAGACCTGCAACCACAGTCTCTTTTAATGTTTATTTTCTTGCCCTCTCCAGCTTCTTTTAGACCCTTTCCATTGAAAGCACTTCCTATATAGAGTATGTGCACAGAAAACCATCACCAGGTCTCTGCTTCTAAAGAATGTGACCTAAGACATTACAAATCCTGCTTTGTGGTTTGGTACAGGTGAAATTCATTTGAAGTTTCGTAGTGTGCTTTTAAAAAAATGTATTCTATGTCTATTGGGTGTAGGGTTCTATATTAAGAGATAAGACCAATTTTGTGCATCATGCTTTTAAAATATTTTCTAACTTTGACAGTTTTTTGTCTGTTATTTTTATTCAGCTTACTGAGATGTGTGTAAATCATTTTTATGTCTCCTAGTAATAAAATAAAAAACTCTCTCTATTCTTTAATTGATTACATTATAAATGACTATATTTAGACTTAAATCATTGAACTCAAAATTATTTACCTTAATTTCCCCCAAACAATTCTAAGACCTTATAACACTTGATCTATATCCAGACTCCTCCTCAACATTATTTTATGTTGAGTTTATCTTCTCTTTTTAAATCCCAGAGTACATTATTATGATTTTTTTTCATGCAGTCAGTGTTTATTGTTTGACATATTTATAGTATAGCTGTTTTGGATCTCCCTTCATTTTGTGATATAGACCTTATATATTGGCTATCTTGATTTCTTCCTAAAGTAAAGTACTTAGCACTTTTATAGACTAGATTTATTTGAGGAAAACTCTACTCTAAATAGAAATTGTGCACCCATTTTTGAGGGTTATGTTTTCCTGTTATACATCTAGGTTGACCATTACATTTCACTGCCTTGCACTTTCTCTATTGCACTATGGTTTGACTACCCCTACAATAAAAATCTTGAGAGCTCCTCCCACCCTTTCCACCATGTGGAGACACAGCAAGAAAGCAGCCTTCTGCAAATCAGGAAGAGAGTTCTGACCAAGAGTCCACCAATGCTCTCACACTGATTTAGAAATAACAGCCTCCAGGATTAGAAGAAATAAAGGTTTGCTTTCTAAGCCACACAATATATGATAACTTTTCATAGCACCCTGAGCTGAGACATACCATGATACTGATTACTATCATTGTATGTACTTGGCTTCTGACATTTAAGTGCCAACACCTGGCCTCCATGCATCCAGGTTTATCATCCCCAACGCTGCCGGGCATCCAGTACTGCAGTGGCACATGTCCCTTTGGCTCTTGCCTGTAGCAGGGAGGCCACCACTGCACTTTTCAGAATGACAGGATCCCTCTCACCAGTGCATATTCTTACATTGGGTAATTTGATTGTAATATTTTAAAAGTATAATCCAGAGATAGGAACTAGAAGCTATGCTAGGTGAGATGTCAAAGACATTCAGGAAAGTATGTATCTTAGTTTCTTAAGTAAATGTGAAGGATCAAGTACAAGACTTAAATGAAAACAGGATTAGGATGAAAATTGTATACTTTCTATACTTTGACTTAATCTCAGATTCCTAATTGTGCAGGCTGCTGTTTATTTCTAGAAGCAGTGAGAACTTTCATTATCTAATAGCCTCTTTTACATTCTTCTTCTTATTATTATTATAATTATTAGTATTACAGTTTACATTTCCTTTGTTATTTATTTATGAATTGGTAATACACGCTTTTATTATAGTACTCAAAAGAAAGAGTGTACAATGAAAAGCATGTGGCCTGTTTACCCTGATCCCACTCATTCCCGAGTAGGAAATGATATGACTAGCTTCTTTAAGGGCCCCCATAGATATATGATGAATACATATGTATGATTGCACATAATAATTACATTTTTCCAGTAAACACACTATGCACACCTTGTATACCTTATTGTTTTACTTTACAATGTATTTTCAAGATTGTTGTATGTTGACAAAAATAGAGCTGAACATTCCATGTAATTCATAGTGCTTAATATTCCAGTATATGCATAGGTTAAATTTATAATACCAATTTACATAGGTAAATATATAAGTAATTTTCAATCTTTTGTCATTTAAAGTGATAACTCAATGGATTTTTAGAAGTATATTTATTTGAACAGGTATATTTCACAAAGTAAACATGCTATATCAAAGTGTTCATGCATCTATTTTATGTAATGTGGGTAGGCATTGATATATTTTAGTAGGCACTTACTATGTTTAAAACTTGATAAAGGAAGTGAAAAGAATATACACCCAAAACAAGCCAGAGCATGTATTCACATTCTATAATTTCTTTAAAGGGAGAACTATTTCTTCTTAAACAGGAAGCCAAAAGCACTCACAATACTATCAATAAGTTTAGCAGGAGCAGACAGTATTGAAGTGATCTCGGTGCCAGCTCTATCTATGGTCCTTGCAATCCAGGGGGAATTATCCTTTTGAGTAGCAGAAATTATGTTTTTCAAGTGACTGATCTCATCATTCATCTCTTTGACATTCTTTATATATCCATCCTTAAGCATATCTTCTTAAACCTTAAAAAAAAAAAATGAGGGGCGAAGTAAAACATTTTAAATTCTCATTTTTTTCAAGAAGTACATTTTGTATTTAAGAACGTTTTCTTAAATACTTGAATTCTTTTCTTTCACTCTTAAAATTGTTCTCTCTTACCCAATCAAGGAAAATTTTACAACAAGGAATATATCCAGTCTTGGACTTAAACACTGAAAGAAAGCAGAGTGTACAGCCCTACCAATATCCACGCACTAACAGGTTTTGCTAGGATGGGAAACCTGGCCTGGGGAAAAATGTAATATGTTCACTCATGATACCTGTTGAGAGGTAACCTTGGTCTGCTGGCACTAACTATGACTCCCTCTTGGAATAATATGGTCAACCAAAATGTACAAATAATGGGAACTTACATATTGTTCTAGACCTCTGTTATAAACATGTACAGATGGCCAATCGAGAATCCTTCCTTTGCCATATGATAACGTGGGTAGCCTATCCATGCCTGGGAGCAATGAAGATAATGTAACAGCTGTTGTTTCCCTGCTTTTGAAGTCTGGACATTTCTGATGTCAGCACAGATCTACCTCAGGGCCTCTGGGTGGTCGTAGGGTTCCTCCCAATAGGCAGTGATCTGGGTAAAGCAAACCAGGTAGTGCACATAATATTACATGTGTTTCAAATAGCTGTTTAACCAGGGCACAGAAGATCATTTTTAAATACCCCCAAAATAATTCCTTAAAACCTTTTTATATTCTCCAAGCACTCAGAGGTGAGATGGTTGTCCTGATCACTCCACAATGTATGTACACAGTAGATTTCAAAACTATTTTTACAAAGAAGGAGGATGAAGGAAAGAGTCAAGGTTTTAATAAATCATAGGCAGTAAATGGCAATGGTGCTTCCTTCCATGATCTTGGGGTAACCTTCTCCAGCCCACCTGAGGCATCAGGACAATGACCATGGAGCACGACTGAGGCCATCGCCAGACTTACCTTCAGTTTATGCTGCAACATCATATTCTGCTCCTCTATAAAGTTCTCTCTGTCGCTCGCCAGCTTCTCCCTCAGTTGAAGTATATTTTCCTCAAGACTCCTCTTCTGCGCCTCCATCTGCTGCTGCTGCTCCAGCAGTTTCTGTCTCATCAGCTCCTGTTCCTTCTCAGCTGCCCCCTTCCTGGCCCGCTCCTCTGCCCCAGGGAGGTTTGAGAGAGGGAAGGAAATCAGTGAGGACTAGTCTCTACCTTCCTGAGCCCAGAGACCAAACCAAACTGGAAGGGGAAGTAGGAAGACTCTCTGAATCACCCCCCACCCCCCATCCACACCATTGAGAGCACATTTCAGAGTGTGATGGGAAAGGCCCCGACTGGCTGATGCACCCTGATTGTTTACAGATTTAGCAGAGTATGTCCACAGAAGAAGAAAAAGTTCCTTGTTTCAGGAAGGGTTTGTTCTCACACCTGCTGTCCATTGTGAGCGTAGCCCTGACCCATACCTGCCATGGCCTTCTCCTGGTCCGTGAGCACTTTGTCTACCTGAGGATGGATTTCTCTATCGGTGCCTGAGACCGCAGGAAGCTCTGGAGGACCTCATTCACCCGAGGAAACAAGAAGAACAAAGAACTTCAATGTCCACTGGAGGAATAATGCTACGAAAACAAGTACTTGCATGAGATTTTCCCTTCATGATTAAAACTCTATCATGGCTTCACACAAGGTCTCCAAACTTTTTAGGTGACCAGAGGCTCTGTGTACCCTCTGCCTCCTGTCTCTCTCCATCTCTCTCCCAGTGCGACCTTCTTCTGCCCCTTCTAAAGCCCAGCCAATGAGAACCATGTTCAGTTTCACAAACCCACAGCTGCCTTTTTATATTTGCCTCCCAGGGTGAAATGTTGTCTCCAGTTAGAGCTGCTGCTCTCCTCTGCCACCTGCTGGCTGTAGCTCTAGGAAAATCATTGTAACCCACCTAAGCCCTTCAGTTCAGATGTGTAAAATGTGGACAAAAGAGTAGATGCTTCTTTTTTTTTTTTTTTTCCCTCAATTTTTATTAATTTATTTTTCTTACAAATGTTTCTCCTTTTTTCCCCATAAACATCCTCCTCCCCATCCTACCCCCAGCATTGTTGTCTATGTTCATGGTTACGTTTACATAAATAGAAGTTCTTTGGTTTATCTTGTTCATTCCCCCCAGGCCCATTGTCTGAGTTCTGTCAGTCTGAACCGTACTTCTTTCTATGTCTCTTGGTCTATTTTATTTATTAGTTTATTTTGTTTATTATATTCCACAAACAAGTGAGATCATGTGGTATTTGTTTTCTCTGATTGGCTTATTTCACTTAGCATAATGCTCTCCAGGGCCCTCTATGTCGTCTCAAGAACATAAGAGATCTTTCTTTCTTACAGCTGCATAATATTCCGTTGTGTAAATGTACCACAGCATTTTTATTCACTCATCTATTGATGGACACTTGGGATGTTTCCACATCTTAGCAACTGTAAATAGTGCTGCTATGAACATAGGGGTACATATATTCTTTCTGATTGGTTTTTCAGGCTCCTTAGAGTATATTCCTAGAAGTGGGATCACTGGGTCAAATGGCTGATCGATTTTTAATTTTTTGAAGAAACATCATATTGTTTTCCATAGTGGCTGCATCAGTCGGCATTCCCACCAGTAGTGTGCTAGAGTTTCCCTTTCACCACACCCTTGCGAGCACTTTTTGTAAAATGATTTGTTGATGGCGGCCATTCTGGCAGGCGTGAGGTGGTACCTCATAGTTGTTTTAATTGGCATCTCTATGATGATTAGTGATGTTGAGCATTTTTTCATATGTCTCTTGGCCGTTTTTATGTGCTGTTTGAAGAGGTGTCTATTTAGCTCCTCTATTTTTTAATTGGGTTCTTTGCCTTCCTTTTGTGGAGTTGTATGAGCACTCTATATATTTTGGAAATTAACCCCTTATCTGATTTATCACTGGCAATTATGCTCTCCCATATAGTGGGTTCCCTTTCCATTTTGATTGTTGGTTCTTTTGCTGTGCAGAAGCTTTTTAGTTTGATGACGGCCCATGTGTTCCTTTTTTCCTTTGTTTCTCTTGCTTTAGACATTGTATCCGTGAAAATTCTGCTGCTTATGTCAGAAATGTTGTTGCCTACATTTTCTTCTAGGATTTTTATGGATTCACAGGTCACATTTATGTCTTTTATCCATTTTGACTTTATCCTTGTGTATGGTGTAAGTTGATGGTCTTTTCATTTTTTTGCTTGGAGCTGTCCAATTTTGCCAACACCATTTATTGAAGAGGCTGTCTACTCCATTGTATGCTTGCCATCTTTGTCTATTATCAATTGAGCATAATATCTGGGTCAATTTCCAGGTTCTCTGTTCTGTCCCATTGATTTATATGCCTGTTCTTATGCTGGTACCAGGATGTTTTGATTACATGGCTTTGTAATATAACCTGATATCCAGTATTGTGATCCCACCTACTTTGTTTTTCTTTTTCTAGATTGCAGTGGCCATTCGGGGTTTCTTATGGTTCCATATGAACTTTTGAAGTATTTCTTCTAGTTCTGTGAAATATGTCTCTGGTATTTTAATGGGGATTGCACTGAATCTATAGAGTGCTTTGGGTAGTATGAATATTTTAATAATGTTAATTCTTCCAATCCATGAACAAGGTATGTGCTTCCAATTTTTTATATCTTCTTCTATTACTTTTTTCAATGTCCTGTAGTTTTCTGCAAATAGGTCCTTTACTTCTTTGGTTAAGTTTTTTCCTATCTTAAATTTTTTTTTTTTTTTTTTTGCTGTAATAGTAAATAGAGTTGTTTTTTAGTTTCTCTTTCTGTGAGTTCATTATTGGTGTATAAGAATTTCATCAATTTCTTGATGTTAATTGTGTATCTTGCTACCTTGCCAAATTTGTTTATTAAATCTAGTAGATTTTTGATGGAGTCTTTAGTGTTTTCTATGTATAATATCATGTCATCTGCAAATAATGACAGTGTCACTTCCTCCTTCCAACTTGGATCTCTTTTATTTTTTCTTCATGTCTAATTGCTTTGGCTAAGACTTCTAGTACTATGTTAAATAAGAGTGGCAAAAGTGGGCATCCTAGTCTTGTTCCTGTTCTTAAGGAAAATACTTGTAGATTTTGCCCACTGAGTATGATGTTGGCTGTAGGTTTTTCATATATGGCTTTTATTATGTCGAGATATGATCCTTTATTCCCACATTAGTAAATGTTTTTATCAGAAATAAGTGCTAATTTTGTTGAATGCTTTTCAGTGTCTATTGATATGATCACATGGTATTTATCTTTTGTTTTGTTTCTGTGATGTATCACATTTATTGATTTGCAAATACTGTACCAGCCTTGCATCCCTGGGATGAATCCCACTTGTCATGGTGAATAATTTTTTTGATGTATTGCTGGATCCAATTTGCTAATATTTTGTTCAGGATTTTGGCGTCTATGTTTATCAGGAATATTGGCCTGTAGTTTTCTTTCTTTGCAGTGTCTTTATCTGGTTTTGGAATTAGAATTATGCTGGCCTCATAAAATGAGTTTGGAAGTCTTCCTTCTTCTTGAATTTTTTAAAAATAGTTTGAGGAGAATGGGTGTTAGTTCTTCTTTGAATGTTCAGTAAAACTCCTCCACGAAGCTGTCCAGGCCTGGTCTTCTGTTTGCTGGGAGAGTCTTGATTGCATCTTCAATTTTATTAGTTGCTATTGGTCTGTTCAAGTTTTCTATCTCTTCCAGGTTCAGTTTTGGGAGACTATATGTTTCTAGAAATTTTTCCATTTTGCTTAGATTGTCCAATTTGCTGCTGTATAATTGTTCATAGTATTTGTTAATGATCCTTTGCAATTCTGTGGTGTCAGTTGTTACTTCTTCTCTTTCATTTCTGATTTTGTTTATTTGGATCCTCTATCTTTGTTTGTTGGTGAGTTTAGCTAACAGTCAATCAATCTTGTTAATCTTTTCAAAGAACCAGCTCTTTGTTTCATTGATCTTTGAATTGTTTTATTTTCTTGGTCTCTATGTCATTTATTTCTGCTCTGATCTTTACTATTTCCTTCCTTCTACTTGCACTGATGTTTTATTTTTGTTTGCTTTCTAATTCTTTAAGTTATGAAATTAGATAATCAATTAGAAATTTATCTTATTACTTGAGGTAGGTCTGTAGTGCTATGAACTTCCCCCTCAGGACTGCTTTCACTGCATCCCATAAATTCTGTGTTGTTGTGTGTTCATTTTCATTGGTTTCCTGGAAGTTTTTAAATTTCTTCCTTGATCTTTTGGGTAACCCATTCATTGTTTAATAACATGCTATTTAGCCTCCATGTGTTCAAATGTCTTTGTATGTTCTTGTTGCAATTGATTTCTAGTTTCATGCTGTTGTGATCTGAGAAGGTGCTTGATATGATTTCAATCTTTTTGAACTTGTAGAGACTTAGATTGTGTCCTATCATGTGGTCTATCTTTGAGAATGTCCCATGTGCACTTGAGAAAAATGTGAACTCTCTAGTTTTGGGGTGTAATTCTCTGTAGGCATCTATTAAATCCATTTGATCTAGTGCTTTATTTAGGGTCTCTGTTTCCTTGTTAATTTTTTGTCTAGAGTATCTATCCAGTGATGTCAGTGGGGTATTAAAGTCCCCTTCTATGATTGTATTGCTGTCAATTTCTCCTTTGAAGTCCTCCAGAAGATTTTAAATATATTTTGGTGCTCCTATATTAGGTGCATATGTGTTTACCAAGGTTATATCTTCCTGTTGAATAGATCCTTGTAGTATTATATAGGCTTCCTTTGTAGGTAACCTGTTGATTATCTCTTGCTGCCTTTAGGATTCTCTCTTTGTCTTTAATTTTTGGCATTCTAATTACTATGTGTCTTGGTGTGGGCCTGTTTGAGTTCTTCTTACTTGGGGCTCTCTGTACTTTTTAAACTTGAATGCCTTCTTTCTTCACCAAGTTAGGGAAGTTTTCCATCACTATTTCTTTAAATATATTCTCTAACCCTTGTTCATTTTCTTCTTCTTCAGGAACTCCTATGATGTGAATGTTGTTACATTTCCTGTTATTCCACAGTTCTCTTAAGCTGTTTTCCTGGTTTTTAATTGTTTTTTTTTTCTTTTGGTTTTCTGATTGGTTGATTTCTTCTACCCTGTCTTCTAATTCACATATTTGGTCCTCAGCTTCCTCTACTCTGCTGGTTATTTCTTCCAAGTGTTCTTTATTTCTGCTATGTAATTCTTCATTTCCAGTAGTTGGTTTTCAGTGTTTTTATATCTTTACTCATGGTGTTGAGATTCTTGCTCATGCTGTTGAGCTTCCTCAAGGTCATGGCTTTGAACCCTACCTCTGATAATTTGCTTAACTGCATTTCATTTATCTCATCTTCAGTAGAGTTCTTTTATTCTTTCATTTGGGATTTGTTTCTTTGTTTCACCATTTTGGCTAACTCAGTGGGTTTTGGAGCCTGCCAAATTTTCCTTGTGGATGTTGGTGTTCTGCTTATTGTGGCTCCCTCTACTGGATTTGAATGACTGTGAGAGGACCCACATTAAACACCACTGTCATGTCTTACTTTTTTTTAGTAGATTTGCCCAGGAAAGGTTCTGTTATCCTCTAGCTTTATGCCTGGAGACTATTAGTCTTAGTTACTTGATTAGCCTTGGGTTGTAGCCCTCAGCTGAATGAAACACTCTCTCACATGCTCAGTGTAAGAAGATACTTAGAGGGTGGGGTAGATGCTGGTTGTAAAGAGCCTCAATTTGCCTTTCTCTGGCCCAGCTGGGTTAAATCTTTGAGGGAGGGGCTTCTGCTTGTCCCCACAGCTCTGGGAAGGGACTCCCCAAGCAAGATGGTCACTGTCCTCTGTGACTGTGACTCAGCCAAAACTCTGAGCACTCTCCAAATTCTGAGTGTTTCCACACAGTTCATGTCTAGTCTTCCCTCCTTCTGTCAGAGCCCAAGGTGAGTAGTGGTAGCTAATTTAGTGTTCTGTTGTGGCCCTCTGCACTGTGGAGCTGGCTTGGGATATTAACTCTGAAAGAGCTGCTCACAGCTAAAATAGCTCCTGTCCATGGGCTCCCAGCCTGCCCTCTTGTGCTTCCAGAGACCTACCAGGTTGATTCAGTTTCCTTTTTTCCTGTCCCTTGTTATATGGGTACTCTCTGGCTGCTTTTTTGTTACTCTTTCCAGAATATTTGTCTTTATTTCAATTGTAATTCCAGTTTGGTCCTGAAAAATGGTCTGTGCAGCTTCCATTCACCCTGCCATTTTGGAATCCCCTATGAGATCTTTTTATGTTAGGGATATTAATGCCTATCAGATATATAATTTGCAGATATTTTCTTGTATTTGATAGGTTGCCTTTTCATTTTGTCAATGTTTTGTTTTGTTTTTTTGCTGTGCTGAAGATTTTTATTCTGATGTAGTCCTATGAATGAGAAATTATTCCATGAAGTGACCACTGCTGGACTATGAGCTAGATCCAGGTCAGAAGAGAGATTGTGTTGCAACACTCAAGTTTATGCACCCAACACTTCAAAGCAAAACCACAAAACATCAGAGTTTTGAGTAAGGACAGGTTTCTTGATCAATAAGGCACCAAGTGAGATGATGAGAAATTGAATGATGCCTCAAATCCATCTTGTTAGCTGGACTAGGTTAAGTGTTTTAGTGCATTAGTGGGAACAGGTGTGTAGAAGTGCTGGGGGGCAAGTTTTAATTTGAGCACCTTGGAACTTAGCCATTTATGATAAGAGAGCATCGACCCCAGATATTTCTGGACAATGGACCTTTGGCATGTAAATTGTTCCACTGTTTAGCTGCCAGTTATACGGTTCCATGTTTGTGGATTGAGCAAGACTTTGGTTCTGGGTGTAGCGGGAGGTCAAAGTACTCTCCTCTACACATGCTTTTGCATTTTTGGTCTGTTATCTCTAAAAAGCAACTCAGTATCTCATTAAAGAGTATAAAACCATCTTGTTGTTACAATTGCTTCCCATAAATCTCAGAGGCTGTCTGATCAAATTCCCCCCTATGCCTCACAGCCTGCTGGTTTCTGGAACAGGCCATTTCTGTGGGTCACAGACCAGTACCCCTATCCTTCTACCTTGCTCTATAAAATTCGTTAGTGCCTGGCATGGGGAGTGGAGGATATCCATGTCATCTTGTCTCTGCCTAGATGTGTGACTCTATGTAAGTTCCCGTAACAAATTCTTAATGCACGCTGGAGTTGTCAGCAGCCTCTGTCTTGGCATCTTGGTCTTGGAGAAATTTTACAAACAAGTCCTCAAGTTTATTTTTGCTTTTGTTGCCCTTGCTTTTGATGCCAAATCCAAAACATTGGCTGGACTAATGCCTAGGGCTCTACAGTTCCCAGTCTTACAATCAAGTTTCAATCCATTTTGAGTTAATTTTTGTCTTTGATGTAAGACAGTGCTCCAGTTCCATTCTTATGTACTTGGGTGCCCAGTTTTCCAACATCATTTATTGAGGAGACTGTCCCAGTGTATTTTTTTCTTCTCTGTCATAGCTTAATTAACTGTATATGTTTGAGTTTTTCTCTGTGCTTTCTAATATGTTCCATGATCTGTATGTCTGTTTTTTATGCCAGCACCTTGTTGTTTTGGTGACAGTGCTTCCTATGTTGTGCTTCAGATGGAGGTGGTCCCTAACTGTTCCTTTACGTTTTCTCATTCCAAGACCTTCACATCCCAGTTTTCCTACATCATTTGCATTAGTCTTGATTTTATGCAATTTCTACATTAAAAATATTCTCTAATGTTTGGTGGTGGCTCTGTTTTTCTGAGAGAATCCATACTGATGCTCCAACATTGAATAAAGATAAAATTCTAATAAAGGATACTTCTGACATTTTAAAATTGTTCACTGTCCTGTGCCCCTACACCAGTCTCATAGTATGAGCATTGGATAAAAACAGATAAGTAATTTTCTGAGACTATGATGTTTATAAAGCCATAGTTTTAACATTTATCTATTTTTATTTTAGAGAGAAGCAAAACACTACTGCACAGACTTGTATATATTTTAATGCTGAGTAGACAGTTTATACATATACATAAAGTTAAAAGAGAATAAAGTAAAATATTGATAAAAATAAAAATAATATAAATGATAATACATAATTACAAATTTTGTGTCAGGGAAACTTTCCCAGAATAAGCGTATATTTAATGAAAACAGGAAATGTTTTATTTTTTAGAGTTAATTAAAAGCATTTTTTTAATGATTGTATTAAGCTTGATGCATGATAACCTTTTATATGCATTATCTCAGTGACACCTCACAAATCGTCATGGATTGGGTATTAATGCACCTGTTGCGAAGAGGCTGTGGAGTTAACTAAAGCTGAGGCCTGGCAGTTCAATTACTTAAATGGTATACCAGTAGCTCTCTCTAGGGATCGCTCTCTACTTTTCTCCACTTGCTTAATTCCTCAGAGGCAGAAGTGAGGTAGATTAGTTGCCCTTCTTGCTACTCATTATTACTTCTAGAGCATTTATCCTTTTTCCTGAACCACCTCTCAGAACCCCCATGCCATTACAAAACACAAAACATCAAAGACATAGTGTGTCTCTGAGGCACGTGTCATTACATCACACTACTCATTGCTCCTTCTTATTCCTAGGTCCTGGATCCCCCAATCCTGTCATTCACTGAAGAGTTTAATTCCTGATTCTTCCCCATTTTACCTCTCCTCTTGTTGTTTATTGTGGGACCTTTACCATCCAGGAGACAACCCTCTAAGGGTCTGACCTCAGAGACCCTTGACTTTCTCACATCTAAATTCTTATCAATCATTTTACCTCAGCCTGGACACATTTTTACTGGTAATTAAACCTTTGTCATAATCTCATTTTCAAGCATCCCACACAATCCCTACCTCTCAACACCTCCATGATGCCATATCAAATGGTCAATTCTCCATCTTCATCTTCAGTATTTGACAAAGATTTCACCTCTTTCTGCCCAAAGCATTTTATTTTTATGCCAGCGTCTCTGTCAGGCAAGTTGGTTTTCCTTTATCTCTCAAGCAAGCTTTTTATTCTTTTGATTAGTTTCTGCTTCTATATTCTCTGTACTTCTTAATCTCCAAATGTTGTAGTTTCTCAGTCCTTGAGGTATTTGTTTCTGAACACTGTCCCCAGTCCTGTGGCTGCAGTAAATATGTATAAATAATGTCCAAATTTTTCTTTTCAGCTCTTGTTTCATGCTTTTAAATTCCATTATTTGTTTCACATCTCCACTGTGTCTAATATATGTCTCAAACTTAACATGTCCAAACTAAACCTGTTGATTGCCCACTTCTGTGATCCAAAACCTGATCCTCTCACAGTGTCCCCTATATCAGTAAATAACAACTGCTCTAACACATCCTGATTTCTGCTTTTCTCTGCTGTCTCAAATTCAATTCTAGGGCACACCATGGCAGCTCTAAATTTGAAATACATTTAGTGGCAGACAAAATGTCAACATTTCCAGTCCAAGACCCTAGTGACACTCATCTGGAAATCCAGACTTCTAATTTAATAACAGTGTTCACACTTGCCCTCCTAAACTATTCTCTAGGCCTGGCAATAGTTGCTATTCAAAATCGATTGAAGCTTTGGGCGGTTTGGTTCAGCGGTTAGAGCGTCAGCCTTTGGTCCAGAGAGACCAGGGTTCGGTTCCCACTAAGGGCATGTACCTCGGTTGCAGTTTGTCCCTGGTTGGGTCATGTGGGTGACAACCACTTGATGTGTCCCTTTCACGTCGATGTTTCTCTCTCTCCCCTTCCCACTCTATCTGAACAAAAAATGGAAAAATGTCCTGGGGTTAGGATAAAAAACAACCGATTGAAAAGGGATATGCATAAGGAAAAATAATCAAATTATACTTTTACAATAGATAATTTTCAAAAAGTAGGTATGTCCTTGTAAATCACTGGTTCTCAACCTTCCTAATGCTGCAACCCTTTAATTCAGTTCCTCATGTTGTGGTGACCCACAAGCATAAAATTATTTTTGTTGCTACTTCATAACTTTTGTTACTGTTATGTCTTAGGTGACCCCTGTGAAAGGGTCATTTGACACCCAAAGGGGTCGTGACACACAGGTTGAGAACTGCTGTCGTAAATCATGTAAGTCAAGAAATAGATTTTTACAGATACTCCCAGAAGCTTAGTCACAGGACTTCACAATATGAAGTTTCCTCCCACAAGGAAACTCTGGCAGACAATTTCTGACATGGCTCCCAATGATTCTAGAGTCATTTAAGTCCCCAGTATTTACACGTTTGTGCAATTCTCTCCTTTCTGAATGTCCAGCTAGTGATTTGCTTCTAAGATTATGGCAAAAGCCCTGGCTGGTTTGGCTCAGCGGTTAGAGCGTCGGCCTGCGGTCCTGAGAGACCCGGGTTCGGTTCCCGCTAAGGGCGCGTACCTCGGTTGCAGTTTGTCCCCGGCCCTGGTCGGTTGTGCGGGTGGCAACCACTCGATGTGTCCCTTCACATCGATCTTTCTCTCTCTCTGTTCCTCTCTCTCCCTCCCACTTTACCTGAACAAAAAATGGAAAAATGGCCTCGGGTAAGGATTAAAAAAAAAAAAAAAGATTATGGCAAAAGTTAGGAGATCTCACATTCATGACTAGGTTATAAAATACTAATAATCTCTCTCTCTCTCTCTCTCTCTCTCTCTCCCTCTCTCCCTCCCTCCCTCCCTCCCTTTCTCTCATCTTGGTCACATTGATGAAGCATGTTGTCATGGTAGAAAAGTTTACATGGTAAGAACTTGAGGGTGCTCTCCAGATAACAGCAAGTGTGTAATTGAGGCCTTTAGTTCAACAACCCATGATGAAATTAATCCTGCCTATTACTGTGGGAGTGATATTGGGAAGTGGATCCGTCCCAGTCAAGGTTTGAGATGACTGCCGTCCACGTGGGCACTGTGACTGCAGCCCGGACAGAGCCTGAAGCAGAGCCCAGACGCACCACACCTGGATCCCTCTTCTTGTCCTGCTTATGCAGGACTCGTGTTATTTTCCTAATAGGTTGCTTGTCTTATTTTTATCTTGATATAAAGATTGCTTTGTGTATTCTGAATGTGAGCTGTGATTGTAAATTCTTAATTTTAATGTAAATTAATCAATCCCTTTGTCCTGTTGTCCACCTTGGAAGGCATGAAAATAATGCCTTTGATGTTTACCAAAACCTTTTGTTCTTTTATATTTTGATCAACAACCCGCCTGAAATTAACTTTTATCTATCTATCTATCTATCATCAATCTATTTTTAATTACAGTTGACATACAATATAACTTCTCAATTCCTTCGATTTTCACCCATCCATTCAACATCTGTCCCATCTGACAATCATCAATTTGTTCTCTGTATCTATGAGTTTGTTTCTGTTTTGTTTGTTCATTTATTTTGCTGTTCAGAGTCCACATATAAATGAAATCATATGGTACTTTTCTCTCTCTGTCCAACTTATTTCAAGAGCATAAAGCCCACTAGGTCCATCCACACACTCTCAAATGGCAAGTTATCATTCTTTTCTCCTGGCCAAGTAATGTTCCATTGCGTGTATGTACCACTTCTTTTTCCATTTGTCTATTGAGGGACACAAGGATGTTTTGTATCTTGGCTGTTGTAATGATGCTGCAATGAAGATACGATGCATACAGCTTTGTGTATTAGTGTTTTGGTTTTATTGGGATAAATATCCAGAAGTGAAATTGCTGGGTTGTATGGTTGTTCTATTTTTAATATTTTGAGGGAACTATATGCTGCTTTCCATAGTGATTGCACTAATTTATAATCCCAACCAGAGTGCACAAGGGTTTGGAACAATTTTTTTTTTACAGCAGTGTACCTGATTGTTCATTTGGCTTAAAAGGAAATATAGCCAGATATATGATTATGTACTGATTTATGTGCTGGGACCTATCATTTGGATGGATGATGAGAGACATGGAAAAACATGATTAGAAAACTGGTGAGAAAAATTTTACCTAAGAGGTATGTCTATAGATCATTCTGAATGGGGAAAAAAGTGAAGATATTTGCATGCCATGTGAGTCCCTACCAAACTGTGCCATCAGCAGAGAAGTTTAGCATCAGATGGTGAGGATGCCCCATTCTGTGGGTATCGGTCGGTCACTTTACCCAGCTACCCCTGTCACCACTTCACAGGCACATAGACAAAACGGCCATGCTGGCAGGTGTAGAGGGTGATCAGGGACTCAGCAGCGTGGATTCCGTTCTCGGACACGGGTCTGCTCCACTGCTGAGTGCCGAGCCAGCCAGCAGCAGAGACCCACACTGAAGCCCCGCGACGGTGCCCTTTCCTGGGGTGATCATTCTTTTTCTACCCTGATGTCTCTGCTGTTTCTTTTTCTGTCTATTTTCCTCTACCACTAACCTGCTTTTTGGAGACAAGAAAATGACTTTCACAATGTAACTTCGAAGTCATTCTGTATTGCTTAGGTTTGTGCTAGCCTTGCATGCTTGCACTACCACCTCGCTTCAGGTGATATGTCCGTTCGTTCTTTACAAACATGCAATTTTCCTCTACCAGAGAAAAACAGCAAAAATAGACTTAGTATTAAAAACAGGGCAATGTGAAATGGGGCCAAGAGGCTTCTAGGAAGCTGAGGTAACATGTGAACGATGTGAAACTGAACTTTTGACCTGGCCTAACCCAAACTACCACATCCTGGTACAGTTCTTGGAGCTAGTCGGCATCACTGAGCTCTCTAAATAAAATAAGATGTTCACCCAGCAACAAACATGGATCACGTACAACATAGTGTAAATCTGCTTGCGGTCACCAATGTCATCTCTTTCTAAACAACTTGTGTTAACTCCTTTGAATTTCCCATTTTCTGTCTTCATAAACTCTGTCCCTAACTTTCCCTCTTGGATTTCGATCATATCTTTGTCTGCTGGATGGCAATGTTTAAAAAATCATTTGTTTGCCTTCAGATCTTGGTCAAAATTGATTGACACCACTCTAGAAAGAAATTTGCAGGAAGGTGTTACAGTAACAGAATTTTGTTTTAATTGATATTCTAAAACTGAGCATGTT
>NW_023425347.1:33971373-34138987 GCF_014108415.1 Molossus molossus | reverse complement strand
TTTTCTATCACTATTTCTTCAAATATATTCTCTAACCCTTGCTCATTTTCTTTTTCTTCTGTTATTCCTATGATGCGTAAGTTACTACGTTTCCAGTTGTCCCACAGTTCTCTTAAGCTGTCTTCCTGCTTTTTAATTGTTTTTTCCTTTTAGTTTTCTGATTGGTTGATTTTTTCTACCCTATCTTCTAATTCACTGATCCAGTCCTCAGCTTTCTCTACTCTGCTATTTAGACCTTCCAATGTGTTTTTTATTTCTGATATGTCATTCTTTTTTTTTTTTTTATCCTCACCTGAGGATATTTTTCCAGTTTTTACTCAGATAGAGCGGGAAGGAGAGAGAGGAAGAGAGAGAAACATCTATGTGAAAGGGACACATTGAGTGGCCGCCACCCACACGACCCAACCAGGGCCGGGGACAAACTGCAGCCAAGGTACATGCCCTTAGCAGGAACCGAACCCGGGTCTCTATGGCCCGCAGGCTGACGCTCTAACCGCTGAGCCAAACCGGCCAGGACTGATATGTCATTCTTAATTTCTTCTTGGTGGTTTTTAATTTCCAGCTCATTGATTTTCAACATTTCTATGTCTTTACTAATGGTGCTCATGTCTTTACACTTGCTGTTGACCTTCCTCAAGATCATGGCTCTGAATTCTAGTTCTGTTAACTTGCTTAACTGCACCTCATTTATCTCATCTTCTGTAGAGGTCTCTTGTTCTTTCATTTGGCTTCTGTTTTTGTGTTTCACCATTTTAGCTATCACAGTGGTCTTTGGAGCCTGCCAAATTTTCCCTGTGGGTTTGGTGTTTTGCTGTTTGTGGCTCCCTCTTCTAGGTTTGGATGAGGCAGGGAGGACCCACTTTAAGAACCCCTGTCAAGTCTTAATTTCCAGGTTAGAGTTGCTAGCCCAGGGTATGGTAGTTATCCTCTAGTTTTCTTGCCTGGAGGCTCTTAGTATTTGTCACCTGATGAACCTTGGTTTCTGAGTTGAATGCAAAACTCCTTCAGGTGCTCAGTGTAAGAGGATATCACAAGGGTGGGGCAGATGCTGGTTGTTAATGGACCTCAATTAGCATTTCAATGGCCACCCGGTGGGGTTGAATTTCTGAGGGAGGGGCCACCACCTTTCCCCAGGGCCCTGGGAAGCAGTTAGATGACCACAGTCCTGCGTGGGGGCAACTCAGCAAAAGTTCTGAGTGCCCTCCAAATCCCAAGTGACCCCACACAGTTCCAGTCCAGTCTGCCTTCCCTGTGCCTGAGCCCAAGGTGAGTGGCTGCTGTTAATTTATTCTCTGTCCCCGCTCTGCACTGTGGCGCCACTTGGGACTTTAACACGAGGGCCCTGGTCCCAGCTAAGGCCATTGCTCCCGGCTGAGGCTGTGGCAGCTCCCAGCCAAGGGTGTAGCACCTAGAGAGGGTACAGCTCCCAGCCGAGGTTGCAGGTCCCAGCGGAGCCTGCAGGTTCCAGCCAAGGTCATAGGTCCCAGCCAAGACCGCAGGTCCCAGCCGAGAGCGCTGAGGACCATGGGCTCCTGGCCCCCTCTCGCGTCTCCAAAAGCCTATCAGGATTGAGTCAGTGTCCCTGGTTAAGTGGTCCTCCAAGCTGCTTTTCGGTGGCCTTTTTCTGACGATTTGTCTTTATTTTTGTTGTAATTCCAATTTGGTCCTGGGAGATGGTCTGTGTAGCTTCCATTCACTCCGCCGCCATTTTCCCCTCAAAGTCCAGCCTCATCTTTTCTGTTTTAAACCACCAGGATTCGTTGTTCACGCCAACCTAGAGGCAGGGGCCCTTGATTAGAGTGTATCAGTGACATGTACTAAGAACCAATCCACCTCTGCTCCGGAAAAGCCATCTCTCAGATCTCCTCCTTGCCTCCTTCACACTGACTCTCCTCTCTGCTGTTCCTCATCCCTGTTTCAGGGCTGGAAATGAGACCTAAATATTTTTATGACAGGGATTTTTTTTTATCCTCACCCGAGGACATTTTTTGCATTTATCTTCAGATAGAGCGGGAGGGAGAGCGGGGGGGAAGACAGAGAGTGAAACATCAATGTGAGAGAGACACATTGACTGGTTGACACTGACACAACCCCAGCCGGGGAAGGGGCCAAACTGCAACCAAGGTACATGCCCTTAGCAGGAACCAAACTCAGGACTTTCTGGTCTGTGGGCCGACTCTCTAACTGCTGAGCCAAACCATCCAGGGCATGACAGGGATTTTTGTATCTTTGCCATACTTTATGTGTATAACTTTTATTTATAACTCTTTGAGCATAAATATCCAAATGCTTCTTTGATGTCAAATTAACCAATGATACAACTCTGGGGAAAATTTTTCAAAGAGATCTAATATGGCAAAAAAATAAATAAAAATAAAACGCACCCTATTGCTGTTATCATACCTAAAAATGATGGAGCATTGTCTATAGTGCCTATATTGATTAGTGAGTGAATGACTAACAGAAAAATAGATCAAATATTAATTTCTGATATTCTTGATCCCATATGGAAATGAAGCTGTGGACTAAACTGAAGATCCACAAATAAGGTTTAGAAATAACACCCAGATAATTTAAGAAAAAGTGTTTAGATACTAAAAAATAATGTGTACAGCATTAACTTTTTTGTGAACAAAAACCTCTGAAGAGTGAAGAGTAAATGTAACTAAAACATAATTTTAAGATGTCACCACTAATCTCTAAACTCTTCAGGTAAAGAACTATATTTCATTTGACAGTTTGCTCTTCTGTCTCATTGTTTTGAGAAAGCTTAAATAGAAACACGAAGACAGGAATGAATGGATCAGAATTGATATTTCTTTCAAGGTTTCATCAGATACATACATGCCCATGTAAATGTAACCCATTCAAATAATTTATTATTTTGAAATTATAACATGGATAGATATGCAGGAGTTGAAAAAAAAAGTTATGATATAGATAGAAAGAAGTAACATTATTAAAATGTCCATAGTGCCCAAAGCAGTCTATAGAGTCAATGCAACCCCTGTCAAAATACTAATGATGTTTTCTGCAACACCAAAATAAAAAATCCAGAAACACATCTGAAGCAGTAAGAGACCTTAAATAACCACAGAAATACTGAGAAAGAAGAAAAAAATTGGAGGTATTATGCTAACTGATATCAAACTATACTACAAATCTGTGGTAATCACAACAGCATGGTGCTGGAATAAAAACAGACATATAGATCAATGGAACACAACAGAGAGCTCAGAAATAAGCCCACACAATTATGATCAATTAATATATGACAACAAAGAAAAAACAACATACAACTGGGTAAAGATATTATATTCAATAAATGGTATAGTGATATTGGACAAATGCATGCAAAAAAATCAAACTAGACCCCCTTCTTATACCATATGCAATAAACTCGAAATGGATTAAACACTTAAATGTAAGACTGAAAACCATAATACTCCTAGAAAAAAAAAAAAAAAACATAGGTAATATAATCTCAGACATTCCTCTGGCAAGGGAAACAAATAATAAAATAAGAAAATAGGACTACATCAGTTTTTGCCCAGCAAAAGAAACCATCAACAAAACAAAAAGACAACCTCATGAATAGAGAACATATTCTCCAATGCCACATCTCATAAAGGGTTAATATCCAAAATTTATGAAGAACTCATACTACTCAATGTAGAAATAGACAATCTAATTAAAAGTGAGATGAGGACCTGAACAGAAACTTCTCCAAAGAGGAGTGCAGATGGCCATTCTATAGATGGCCAAAACATGAAAAGATGCTCAACATCACTAATCATCAGATAACGGCAAATTAAAACAACAATGAGATATCACCTCTTACCAGTCTGAATGGCTCCCATTAATAAATTGACAAAGACCAGTGTGGGTGAAGATGTGAAAAAAAGGGACCCATTACTGTTGGTGGGAATGCAGATTTGTGCACCTACTATGGAAAATAGTGGAGGTTCCACAAAAAATTAAAAATGAAACTACCTTATGACCCGGTGACTTCACTTCTGAATATATATCTGAAGACATCCAAAACACTAATTCAAAAGTATACATGACCCCCTGTGTTCATTGCAGCATTGTTTACAATAGAGAAGATATGGAAGTAACCCAAATGCCAAACAGTGGACAAGGGCATAAAGAAGAAGTGGTACATATATACAATGGAATATTACTTGGCCAGAAAAAAAAAATGATATCTTATCATTTGCTGGAGCATGGATGAACTTAGAGGATGCTAAGCTCAGTTAAATAAGATAGACAGAGAAAGACAAATATCATGTGATTTTACTTATATGTGGAATCTACAGAACAAATTGAAACAGACTAATAGATATAGAGAACAAACTTATGGCTCCAGGAGGAGAGGAGTCTTGGAGGACTGGGGAAGACAGTGAAGGGCTTAGCAAATTCATGTTGGCAGTTACAAAATAGTCACAGAAATGTAAAGTACAGCATAGGAAATATAGTTAACATTGTAGCCACTATATATGGTGCCAGGTGGGTACTGGAAACAGGGTGGATCACTCTGTGAAGTAAGTGATACCTAACCACTGTGCTTGAAAATAATACAAAATAATATTGAGTGTAAACTTTAATTGAAAAATAAAATTATTTTAAAAATAAAAAAACTATGATATAGAAATTAAAAATACATGTTCACAATTTTCAAAAGTATCACAAGTGCATAGATTGAAAAGAGAAAATATACCTCAGGTTTATTACAACAGAGTCAGTTTTATAGAAAACGTATGTATGAAGACATTCCAAAGTTATATGCCCATTTTAGAAGGATGATGTATAATTAATTATGTGAAAGATATTTTTTCATTAGAGAGGCTTGTCACTGTAATTTTATGCCTAACAAATATTTGATCAGCTGTTATCCTCAATACAGATAAGCAGAAGCTAAAATAATAATAAACATCAGTGTTTGGTCTTTAGAAGGCATTAGCAACACTACATTTAAGTTACAATGGATGTGAATAATTTTACTTTACTTTAGGCTCTAGTTTTCTTTTTTTTCCTTTTTGTTTTTAAGGAAGAGAAGAAGGGAG
Organism: Molossus molossus; assembly: GCF_014108415.1. Classification (NCBI taxonomy): domain Eukaryota; kingdom Metazoa; phylum Chordata; class Mammalia; order Chiroptera; family Molossidae; genus Molossus; species Molossus molossus. The sequence continues at coordinate 34,133,921 of NW_023425347.1, read as the reverse complement.
AGATAGAAACATTGATGTGAGAGTGAAACATCCATTGGTTGCCTCCTGCACACCCCCTACTGAAGACCGAGTCCACAACTGGGACCTTTCAGTCTATGGTACAACGCTCAATCCACTGAGCCACACGGGCCAGGCTTGTTTTCTTAAGCGAAGTAAACTCCAATCCATAGACCTTTCAACCCATCTCCAAGCCACCATTTCTACAGACTTTATGTAGTCTAAAGTGCAAATGCAACTCCAGAGATGATGGTTAGTACCTCCCACCCTGTATTGCACCATCACTGCCCATCATGCCCTGGTAGCTGGATTCAGTTTCAAGGCATTATCTAGGTACTCATCTTTGGTGATAGGGTGCCCATTTAATTTCAGCTCCAGGGTTAAATCCTGTAAGCCCAGATAAATTCTGGAAAGAAACTCACAAACCCTGAGGAATCGTCTACCCATCTAGTGTATGGGAGCACTTGGCCCTGATGAGTTCTGTCAGCTCTGTCACATACCTAGGACTTAGCTATGGAAAAGGCACTTCCTACCCACAATTCCCACATTTCTCTAATACAAAAATTATTACAAAACCCTCTCTTTGCTCTGGGTTCTTTTGGTCTAGCAAAGGCTACTAAGTGAGAGGGAAGGAGAAACTGACTGGATCTCCATTCTCACAGACCAAATGACACCTGGCGGTGCAGCTCCTGGAAGGATACTGCAGCTGCTCCAGGGCCTGGTGGTTGATGGTGCTCATGCTGTTGTAGACAAACATGCTGCTCAGAAGCACGGTCAGGGCAAAGATCCATGAGTCATTCTTAGGGTTGCCCTAGAAATGAGTATTGCTACCCTAGCTTTTTGTTTGTTTGTTTGTTTGTTTGTTTGTGTGGAAGATATTTTTTCCATACCTTCATTTTCAACCAATGTGAGTTGTTAATTGTGAGGTGGGTCTTTTGTAAACAACATATATATGAGTAGGCTTTCTTATCCAATGAGCTACTCTGTGTCTTTTTATCGAAGCATTCAATCCATTTACAGTTAAGGTGATTATTGATATGTACTTATTTATTGCCATTTTTTGTTTAGTATGGTTATATTTTTCTTCCTATCTCTTCTACTAATTACAGTAGTCCTTTCAACATTTCTTGCTGTGCTGGTTTAGTGGTAATGTATTCCCTTAGGCTTTTTTTTTTTTTTGGTCTAGGAAGCTCTTTACTTGACCTTCAATTTTGAATGATAGCCTTGCTGGGTAGAATAGTGTTAGATTCAGATCCTTGTTATTTATGACCTTGATTACATCATGCCATTCCTTCTGGTCTGTAGAGTTTCTGTTAAGAAGTCAGCTGATAGCCTTAGGAGGGTTCCCTTGGAGATTTAAACACACTCAGGTGGGCCAAAGAAATGCAAATAGAGACTCATTAACAACCAGCATCTGCCGCGTGCTCTGGACATCCTCTTACCTTTTCCTTCTGGTCTGTAGAGTTTCTGTTAAGAAGTCAGCTGATAGCCTTAGGAGGGTTCCCTTGGAGATTTAAACACACTCAGGTGGGCCAAAGAAATGCAAATAGAGACTCATTAACAACCAGCATCTGCCGCGTGCTCTGGACATCCTCTTACCTTGAACAAGTGAGAAAGTTTTTCATTCAGCTGAGGGTTACAAACAGAAGCTTTCCAAATAACTGAGACTAATAGGCTCCAGGCAAAAAACTAGAGGATAACTGAACCATTCCTGGGCTTGCAACTCTACCCAGAAAAGTAAGACAAGACAGTGGTGTTTAACGTGGGTCTTCCCACACTCATCCAAACCCAGTAGAGGGAGCCACAAACCCAGAACACCAACATCCACAAGGAAAATTTGGCAGGCTCCAAAACCCACTGAGATAGCCAAAATCGTGAAACAACGAAACAAATCCCAAATGAAAAAACAAAAGAACTCTACCAAAGATGAGATAATAAACTGAAGTTAAACAAGTTATCAGAGGTAGAATTCAGAGCCATGATCTTGAGGAAGCTCAACAGCATGAGTAAGGGTCTCAACACCATGAGTAAAGAGATAGAAACATTGAAAGTCAACCAATTGGAAATAAAAAACTACTAAGAAAAAAAATGAACAATGACATAGCAGAAATAAAAAACACATAGAAGGAATAACCAGCAGAGTAGAGGGAGCTGAGGACTGGATCAGTAAAATAGAAAGCAGGGTAGAAGAAAACAACCAATTGGAAAACCAAAAAAATAAAACAGGTAAAAACCAGGAAGATAGCTTAAGAGAAATGTGGGATAACAGAACACATAACAACATTCGCATCATAGGAGTTCCAGAGGAAGAAGAAAAGAGCAAGGGTTAGTGAATATATTTGAAGAAATAATGACAGAAAACTTTCCTAATTTAGTGAAGGAAGAAGGCATTCAAGTTCAAATGCACAGAGAGCCCCAAGGAAGAACAACCCAGACAGGCCCATTCCAAGTCACATAATAATTAAAATGCATTGTTTACAAATGCTATGAACAATTATATGGCAACAAATTCGACAATCTAAGCGAAATGGACAAATTTCTAAAAACACATAGTCTCCCAAAACTGGACCAGGAAGAGTTAAAAATTTGAACAGACAAATAACAACTAAGGAAATTGAAGAGGTAATCAAGACTCTCCCAACAAATAAAAGCCCAGGCCTGGATGGCTTCAGGGGGGAGTTCTACCAAACATTCGAAGAAGAACTAACACCCATCCTCCTCAAACTATTTCAAAAATTCAAGAAGGAAGACTTCCAAACTCATTTTATGCGGCCAGCATAATTCTAATTCAAAACCCAGAAAAAGACACTACAAAGAAAGAAAACTACAGGCCAATATCCCTGATGAACACAGACGCCAAAACCCTGAACACAATACTAGCAAATAGGATCCAGAGTACATCAAAAAATTATTCACCATGACCAAGTGGATTCATCCCACCGATGCAAAGATGGTACAATATTCTCAAATCAATAAATGTGATACACCACATAAACAAAATAAAGATAACCACAGAATCATATCAATAGATGCTGAAAAAGCATTTGATGAAATTCAGCACCCATTTCTGATAAAAACGCTCAGCAATGTGGGAATGAAGGGATCATATCTAGACATAATAGAGGCCATATATGAAAGACCTACAGCCAACATCATACTCAATGGGGAAAAAGTTAAGCATTTCCCTTAATAACAGGAACAAGAAAGGGATGCCCACTTTCGCCACATTTATTTAACATAGTACTGAAAGCCTTAGCCACAGCAATCAGACATGAAGAAAAAATAAAATTGATACAAATTGGAAAGGAGGAAGTGAAACTCTTGTTATTCACAAGTGACGTGATATTATACTTAGAAAACCCCAAAGACTCCACCAAAAATCTAGTAGATTTAATAAATGAATTTGGCAAAGTAGCAGGATACAAAATTAATGTCAATAAATCGACAGCATTCTTATACACCAGTGATGAAGTCACAGAAAGAGAAACTGAAAAAACAATCCCATTTACTGTCATGGCAAAAAAAATTTAGATACCTAGGAATAAACTTAACTGAAGAAGTAAAGAATCTATTTGAAGAAAACTACAAGACATTGAAAAAAGAAATAGAGGAAGATATAAAAAAGTGGAAGCACTTACCTTGTTCATGGATTGGAAGATTTAACATCATTAAAATGTCCATACTATCCAAAGCAATCTATAGAATCTATACAATCTCCATCAAAATACCAACAACATATATCATAAAACTAGAAGAAATACTTCGAAAGTCCATATGGAACCAAAAAAGACCCCGAATAGCCAGAGCAATCTTGAAAAAAAAAAAAGGACAAAGTAGGTGGGATCACAATACCTGATATCAGATTATACTACAAAGCTACAGTAATCAAAATACCCTGGTACTGGCACAAAAACTCGCATATATACCAGTGGAACAGAACAGAGAACACAGAAGTTGACCCAAGACATTATGCTCAATTAATATTTGACAAAGAAGGCAAGAGCATATAATGGAGTAAAGACAGCCTCTTTAATAAGTGGTGCTGGGAAAATTGGACAGCTTCATGTAAAAAAATAAAATTAGATCATCAACTTACACCCGACACAAGAGTAAACTCAACGTTGATAAAAGACTTAAATGTGACTCATGAATCCATAAATATCTTAGAAGAAACTGTAGGCAACAAAATTTTTTAGACATCATGCACAGCATAATTTTCACTGATACATCACCTAAGGCAACAGAAACAAAGGAGAAAATGAACACATGGGAATACATCAAACCAAAAAGCTCCTGCACAGCTAAAGATACAATCATGAAAATGGAAAGGCAACCCACTGTATCAGAGAGCATAATTGCCAATGATATATCAGATAAGGTGTTAATTGCCAGAATATATAGATTACTCATACAACTCAACAAAAGGAAGACAAAGAACCCAATTATAAAACAGGCAGAGGACCTAAAGAGACACCTCTTCAAACAGGACATACAAATGGGCAAGAGACATGAAGAAATGCTCATCACTAATCATCAGAGAGATGCAAATTAAAAATACAATGAGGAATCATCTCACACCTGTCAGAATGGCCACCATCAACAAATCATCAAACATGAAGTGTTGGCGAGTGTGTGGATAAAAGGGGACTCTAGTACAGTGCTGGTGGGAATGTAGACGGGTGCAGCCACTGTGGAAAACACTATGGTGTTACCTCAAAAAGTTAAAAATTGAACTACCATTTGACCCAGTGATCCCACTTCCAGAAATATAGCCTAAGAAACCTGAAACACCAATCAGAAAGAATATTCGTAACCCCATGTTCATAGCAGCACTATTCACAGTAGCTAAGATCTGGAAACAGCCCACGTGTCCATCAGTAGATGAGTGGATTAAAAACTGTGGTACATATACACAATGGAATACTACGCAGCTGTAAGAAAGAAAGATCTCTTATCCTTTGAGATGGCATGGAGGGACCTGGAGAGTATTATGCTGAGTGAAACAAGCCAAGCAGAGAAAGACAAGTATCACATGATTTCACTTATTTGTGGAATATAATGAACATAACAGTCTGGAGAATTGGGTAGACCCAGAGACGTGGATGTAGGTACAGAATGACAACTCTCAAAAGAGAGAGTGTTAGGGGGAGGGGAGAGATAAACTACAGAACTCATATGTATGTACACATAACCGATGGACATGGACAACAAAGCCGGATATGGGGTTGGTGGAATGGGTAGGAGGGTGTCAATGCAGAAAAAAAGGAGAAACATCTGTACCAAAAATAAATTGATAAAGAAAATTTTTTAAAAAATTCTTACAGAATACACATAGACACACAGAAATACCTACCACCACCTCCATAAAGTAAAAATGTGTTCTTTGTCTACATCCAATCTAAGCACATCTTTCGTGAAAAACATCATTCAAAGTGTTAAAAACCAACCACATAATAGACCACAATTGCAAAACATTTAATCAACAACAACAACAAAAAAAATGAAAACCAAAATACATATAAGAAAATAGAAGTCAAAATGCATAACAGAGATGATGCAATAAACAAAGATATGTAGAGGAATCTCTTTTTTATATTATTATTAATTTATTTTTGTTACAGACGTTTCTCCTTTTTTCCCCATTGACATCCTCCTCCCCATCTCCTCAACCCCATCCTCAGCTTTGTTGTCCATGTCCATCAGTTATGCGTACATGCATTGAAGTTCTGTGGTTTATCTCTTCCCTCCCCTCTTGTCCCTCTCTTCTGAGGGTTGTCAGTCTATATGCTACTTTCACGTCTCTGGGTTTACCCTGTTCCTCAGATTGTTATATTCATTATATTCCACAAATAAGTGAGATCATGTGATATTTGTCTTTCTCTGCTTGGCTTGTTTCACTTAGGATAACACTCTCCAGTTCTGTCCATGTTGTCTCAAAGGATAAGAGATCTTTCTTTCATACAGCTGCGTAGTACTCCATTGTGTATATGTATTGCAAATTTCTATCCATTCGTCTAATGATGAACACTTGGGCTGTTTCTAGATCTTAGCTATTATAAATATTGCTGCCATGAACATGGGGTTACATATTTTCTTTCTGATTGGTGTTTCAGGTTTCTTAGGGTATATTCCTAGAAATGGGATCACTGGGTCAAATGGCAATACAATTTTTAATTTTTTGAGGTAACACCATAGTGTTTTCCATAGTGGCTGCGTCAGTCTGCATTCCCACCATCACTAAAGTCTCCTTTGTCCTTCTTGTTCAAGATTGCTGTGGCTATTCAGTGTCTATTTTGGTTCCATATGAACTTTTGAAGTATTTGTTCTAGTTCTGTGAAGTGTGTCGTTGGTATTTTGATGGAGTCTGCATTGAATCTATAGACTGCTTTGGGTAATATGGACATTTTAATGATGTTAATTCTTCCAATCCATGAACAAGGTATGTGCTTCCACTTTTTATATCTTCCTATATTCCTCTTTCAATGTCGTGTAGTTTTCTGCAAATAGGTCCTTTACTTCTTTGGTTAAGTTTATTGCAAAGTATCTCAATGTTTTTGCTGTAATGGTAAATAGAGTTGTTTTTTGTTTCTCTTTCTGTGACTTTATCACTGGTGTATAAGAATTTCATCAATTTCTTGATGTTAATTGTGTATCCTGCTACCTTGCCAAATTTGTTTATTAAATCTAGTAGATTTTTGATGGAGTCATTAGTGTTTTCTATGTACAATATCACGTCATCTGCAAATAATGACAGTGTCAGTTCCTCTTTCCAACTTGGATCCCTTTTATTTTTTCTTCATGTCTAATGGCTTTGGCTAAGACTTCCAGTACTATGTTAAATAAGAGTGGCAAAAGTGGGCATTTCTGTCTTGATCCTGTTCTTTAGGAAAATGCTTGTAGATTTTGCCCATTGAGTATGATGTTGGCTGTAGGTGTTTCATATATGACATTTATTATGTCACGATCTGATCCTCTATTCCCACTTGCTGAGTGTTTTTATCAGAAATAAGTGCTGGATTTTGATGAATGCTCTTCAGCATCTATTGATATGATCACATGGTATTTATCTTTTATTTTGTTTCTGTGGTGTATCACATATATTGATTTAGAAACATTGTACCAGCCTTGTATCCGTGGGATGAATCCCACTTGGTCATGGTGAATAATTTTTTTGATGTATTGCTGGACCCAATTTGCTAATATTTTGTTGAGGATTTTGACATCTATGTTCATCAGGGATATTGGCCTGTAGTTTTCTTTCCATGTAGTGTCTTTATCTGGTTTTTGAATTAGAATTATGCTGGCCTCATAAAAAGGGTTAGGAAGTTTTCCTTCTTCTTGAAAATTTTTGAAACTGTTTGATGAGAATGGGTGTTAGTTCTTCTTTGAATGTTCGTTAAAACTCCCCCATGAAGCTGTCTGGGCCTGGTCTTCTACTTGCTGGGAGTGTCTTGATTGTATCTTCAATTTTGTTAGTTGTTATTGGTCTGTTCAAGTTTTCTATCTCTTCCTGGTCCATGTTTGGGAGATTATGTGTTTATAGAAATTTGTCCATTTTGCTTAGATTGTACAATTTGCTACTGTATAATTGTTCATAGTATTTGTTAATTATCCTTTGAATTTCTGTGGTGTCAGTTGTTACTTCTCCTCTTTCATTTCTGATTTTGTTTATTTGGGTCCTCTCTCTTTGTTTCTTGGTAGCTTAGCTAACAGTCCATCAATTTTGTTTATCTTTTCAAAGAACCAGATCTTTGTTTCATTGATCTTTTGAATTGTTTTTTTTTTTTTGGTCTCTATGTTATTTACTTCTGCTCTGATTTTTACTATTCTTTTTTCTACTTGCTCTAGGGTTTTATTTTTGTTTGGTTTCTAGTTTTTTATGTTGTGAGATGGGGTAACCAATTAGAAATTTATCTTATTACTTGATATAGGCCTGTCGTGCTATGAACCTCCCCCTCAGGACTTCTTTCACTGTGTCCCATAAATTTTCTGCTGTTGTGTGTTCATTTTTATTGGTTTTCTGAAGTTTTAATTTCTTCCTTAATCTCCTTGGTAACCCATTCATTGTTTAATAACATGCTATTTAGCCTCCATGTGTTCCAATGTCTTTGCATGTTCTTGATGCAATTGATTTCTAGTTTCATGTCATTGTGATTTGAGAAGATATTCAATATAATTTCAATCTTCTTGAACTTGTAGAGACTTAGTTTGTGTCCTAACATGTGGTCTATCTTTGAGAATGTCTCAGGTGCACTTGAGAAAAATGTGAATTCTGTAGTTTTGGGGTGTAATTCTCTGTAGATATCTGTTAAATCCATTTGATCTCGTGTTTCATTTAGAGTCTGTGTTTCCTAGCTAATTTTTTGTCTAGAGGATCTATGCAGTGTTGTCAGCGGGGTGTTGAAGTTTCCTACTATGATTGTATTGCTGTCAATTTCTTCTTTGAAGTCCCGCAAAAGATTTTTAATATATTTTGGTGCTCCTATATTAGGTGCCTATATGGTTACCAAGGTTATATCTTCCTGTTGGATACATCCTTTTAATATTATGTAATATTACATATGGTTTCTTTGTAGATAACTTTTTGTTTATCTATTGCTGCATTTAGGATTCTCTCTTTGTCTTTAAATTTGGCATTCTAATTACTATGTATTTTGGTGTGGGCATATTTGGGTTTCTCTTACTTGGGGCTCTCTGTACTTTTTGAACTTGAACGCCTCCTTCCTTCATCAAGTTTGGGAAGTTTTCTGTCACTATTTCACAAATATATTCTCTAACCCTTGTTCATTTTCTTCTTCTTCTGGACATCCTATGTTGCAAATGTTGTTATGTTTCCTGTTGTCCCACATTTCTCGTAAGCTGTCTTTCTATTTGGAATTGTTTTTTCCATTTGGTTTTCTGATTGGTTGATTTCTTCTACCCTGTTTTCTAATTCATAGATTTGGTCCTCAGGTCCCTTTAGTCTGCTGGTTGTTTCTTCCAATGTGTTCTTTATTTCTATTATGTCATTCTTCATTTCCAGTTGGTTGTTTTTCAGTGTTTTTATATCTTTACTCGTGGTGTTGAGATCCTTATTCATGCTGTTGAGCTTCTTCAAGCTCATGGCTTTGAACCCTACCTATGATAACTTGCTTAACTGTATTTCATTTATGTCATCTGCAGTAGAGTTCTCTTGTTCTTTCATTTGGGATTTGTTTCTTTGTTTCACCATTTTGATTATCTCAGTAGGTTTTGGAGCCTGCCAAATTTTTCTTGTGGATGTTGGTGTTCTGCTTATTTTGGCTCCCTCTACTGGATATGAATGACTGTGGGAGGACCCTCATTAAACACTACTATCATGTCTTAGTTTCTTGAGTAAATTTGCAAGCCCATGAAAGGGTCAGTTATCCTCTAGCTTTATGCCTGGAGGCCATTAGTCTCAGTTACTTGATGAGCCTTGGATTGTAGCCCCCAGCTGGATGAAACGCTCCCTCAAGTGTTCAGTGCAAGAGGATATTTAGAGGGTGGGGTAGATGCTCTTTATAAATGAGCATCAATTTGCCTTTCTCTGGCCCAGCTGGGTGGAGTTAAATCTTTGAGGGAGGGGATTATACTTCTCCCCACAGCTCTGGGAAGGAAATGAACTCCCCCAGCAAGATGGTCACTGTCCTCTGTGACTGTGACTCAGCAAAAACTCTGAGCACCCTCCAAATTCTGAATGTTTCTACCCATTTCAATTCTAGACTTCCCTTCCTCTGTTGGAGGCCAAGGTGAGTAGTTGTAGTTAACTTAGTGCTCTGTCGTGGCCCTCTGCACTGTGGAGCTGGCTTGGGATTTTAACCCCGGAAGAGGTGCTCACAGCTAAAAGAGCTCCTGTCCATGGGCTCACAGCCTGCCCTCTGGTGCCTCCAGAGACCTACCAGGCTCAATTCAGTGTCCTTTTTTCCTGTCCCTGGTTATATGGGTCCTCTCTGGCTGCTTCTGTATTGCTTTTTCAGATGATTTGTCTTTATTTTAGTTGTAATTCCAGTTTGGTCTCGGAAGATGGTCGATGTAGCTTCCATTCACCCCACTGCCATTTTGGAATCCCCTATGAGATCTTCTTATATTCAGGATATGAGTGCCTATCAGATATATATTTTGCAGACATTTTCTTGTATTTGATGGGACGCCCTTTCATTTTGTTGATGGTGTCTTTTGTTGTGCTGAAGTTTTTTAGTTTGATGTAATCCTATGAATGAGAAATTATTCTATGAAGTGACCGTTGCTGGACTACGAGCTAGATCCAGGGCACAAGAGAGATTGTGTTACAACACTCAAGTTCATGCACCCAACACTTCAAAGCAAAATCACAAAACATCAGAGTTTGGAATAAGGACAGGTTTCTTGATCAATAAGACACCAAGTGAGATAATGGGAAATTGAATGGTGCCTCAAATCCATCTTGTTAGCTGGACTAGGTTAAGTGTTTTAGTGCATTAGTGGGAACAGGTGTGTAGAAGTGTTGGGGGGCAATTTCTAATTTGAGCACCTTGGAACTTAGCCATTTATGATAAAGGAGCATCAACCCCAGATCTTTCCGGACAATGGACCTTTGGCTCCTAAATTGTTCCACTGTTTACCTGCCAGTTATATGGTTCCATGTTTGTGAATTGAGTAAGACTTTGGTTCTGGGTGTAGCGGGAGGTCAGAGTACTCTCCTCTACACATGCTTTTGCATTTTTGGTCGGTTATCTCTAAAAAGCAACTCAATATCTCATTTAAGGGCATAAAACCACCTTGTGGTTACAATTGCTTCCCATAAATCTCAGTGTCTGTCTGATCAAATTCCCCCCTATGCCTCACAGCGTGTTGGTTTCTAGAACAGGCTATTTCTGTGGGTCACAGACCAGTACCCCTATTCTTCTGCCTTGTTCTATATAATTCGTTAGTGCCTGGCATGGGGAGTGGAGGATATCCATGTCATCTTGTCTCTGCCTAGATGTGTGACTCTATGTAAGTTCCCGTAACAAATTCTTAATGTACGCTGGAGTTGTCAGCAGCCTCTTTCTTGATGTCTTGGTCTCGGAGAAATTTTACAAACACGTCCTCAAGTTTATTTTTGCTTTTGTTGCCCTCGCTTTTGATGCCAAATCCAAAACATTGGCTGGACTGATGCCTAGGGCTCTACAGTTCCCAGTCTTACAATCAAGTTTCAATCCATTTCAAGTTGATTTTTTCTTTGATGTAAGACAGTGCTCCAGTTTCATTCCTATGTATGTGGGTGCCCAGTTTTTCAACACCATTTAGTGAGGAGACTGTCCCATTGTATTTTTTTCTCCTCTGTCATAGCTTAATTAACTGGACATGTTTGAGTTTTTCTCTGTGCTTTCTAATCTGTTCCATGATCTACATGTCTGTTTTTTATGCCAGCACCTCTTATTTTGGTAACAGTGCTTCCTACCTAGTGCTTCAGGTGGAGGTGGTCACTAACTGTTCCTTTATGTTTCCTCATTCCAAGACCTTCATGTCCCAGCTTCCCTACACCATTTGCATTAGACATGATTTCATGCAATTTCTACATTAAAAATATTCTATAATGTTTGGTGGTGGCTCTGTTTTTCTGAGAGAATCCATACTGATGCTCTGACATTGAATAAGAATAAAATTCTAATAAAGGATATTTCTGACATTTTAAAATTGTTCACTGTCCTGTGCCCCTACAACAGTCTTATAGTATGAGCACTGCATAAAAACAGATAAGTAATTTTATGAGAATATGATGATTATAAAGCCATAGTTTTAACAACATTTAATTTATCTATTTTTATTTTAGAGACAAGGAAAACTCTACTGTAGAGACTTGTATGTATTTTAATCCTGAGTACACAGTTTATACATATGCATATGTATAAAAGAGAATTAATTAAAATATTAATAAAAATAAAAATAACATAAATGATAATGCATTACTACAAATTTCATGTCAGGAAAACTTCCCCAGAATGAGCATATATTTAATTAAAACAGGAAATATTTTATTTGTTTAGAGTTAATTAAAAGTTGGAATTTTTTAATGATTGTATTGAGCTTGATGTGTGATAAACTTTTATATGCATTATCTCAGCGACTCCTCACAAATCGTCATGGATTGGTTATTAATCCTGTTGCGAAGAGACTGTGGAGTTAACTAAAGCGGAGGCCTGGCAGTTCAATTAGTTAAATGGTATACCAGGAGCTCTCTCTGGGGGTCACTCTCTATCTTTATCCATTTGCTTAATTCCACAGAGGTGGATGTGAGGTAGATTAGTTGCCCATCTTGCTTCTCATTATTACTTCTAGAGCATTTATCCTTTTTCTTTAACCACCTCTCAGAACCCCCATGCCATTAAAACACACAAAACAATGAAGACATAGTGTGTCTCTGAGGCACGTGTCATTAGATCATGCTACTCGTTGCTCCCTCTTATTCCTAGGTCCTGGATCCCCCAATCCTGTCATTCACTGAAGAGTTTAATTCCTGATTCTTCCCCATTTTACCTCTCCTCTTGTTCTTCATCGTGGGACCTTTACCATCCAGGACACAACCCTCTAAGGGCCTGACCTAGCAGACCCTTGACTTTCTCACATCTAAATTCTTGTCAATTATTTTACCCCAGACTGGACACTTTTTTACTGGCAATTAAACCTCTCCCATAATCTCATTTTCAAGCATCCCACACAATTCATACCTCTCAACACCTCCACGATGCCATATCAAATGGTCAATTCCCCACCTTCATTTTCAGTATATTTTATTTTAATTTAATTAATTTATTTATTTTTGTTACAGATGTTTCTCCTTTTTCCCATCCCACTCCCTCCCTTCCCTCTCCCCAGCTTTGTTGTCCATGTCCACTATTCATGCATACATGCATATAAGTTCTGTGGTTTATCTCTCCCTCACCACTCCCTCTTTCTGGGATTGTCAGTCTGTACACCACTTCCACGTCTCTGGGACTACCCCATTCCTCACACTGTTATCTTCATTATATTCCACAAATAAGTGAGATCATATGATACTTGTCTTTCTCTGTTTGGCTTGTTTTGCGTAGGATAATGCTTTCCAGGTCCCTTCATGTAGTCTCAAAGGATAAGAGATCTTTCTTTCTTCCAGCTACATAGTACTCCATTGTGTATATATACCACAACTTTTTTATCCATTCATCTACTGATGGACCTTTGGGCTGTTTCTAGATCTTAGCTATTGTTAATAGTGCTGCTACAAACATGGGGGTACATATATTCTTTCTGATTGGTGTTTCAAGCTTCTTAGGCTATATTCATAGAAGTGGGATCACTGGGTCAAATGGCAATTCAATTTTTAATTTTTTGAGGTAACTCCATAGTGTTTTCCATAGTGGCTGCACCAGTCTGCATTCCCGCCATCGATGTACTAGAGTCCCCTTTTCTCCACACCCTCGCCAACACTTGTTGTTTGATGATTGGTTGATGGTGGCAATTCAGGCAGGTGTGAGGTGATAGCTTATTGTTGTTTTAATTTGCATCTCTCTGATGATTAGTGATGTTGAGCATTGCTTCATATGTCTCTTAGCCATTTGCATGTCCTGTTTCGAGAGGTGGACCTATTCGCAGAAAACTACAGGACATTGAAAAAAGAAATAGATGAAGATATAAAAAAGTGGAAGCACATACCTTGTTCATGGATTGGAAGAATTGACATCATTAAAATGTGCATACTACCAAAGCAATCTATAGATTCAATGCAATACCCATCAAAATACCAATGACATACTTCACAGAACTAGAACAAATACTTCAAAAGTTCATATGGAACCAAAAAAGACCTTGAATAGCCACAGCAATCTTGAAAAAAAAAAAAAAGAATGAAGGAGGATGGATCACATTACCAGATTTCAGGGTATACTACAAAGCCACTGTAATCAAAACAGCCTGGTACTGGCACAAGAACAGGCATATAGACCTGTGGAACAGAACAGAGAACCCAGAAATGGACCCAAGGCAATATGCTCAATTCATATTTGACAAAAGTGGCAAGAGCATACAGTGGAGTAGACACAGCCTCTTTAATAAATGGTGTTGGGAAATCTGGACAGCTACATGCAAAAAAATGAAACTAGACAGTCAGTTTACACCCTACACAAGAATAAACTCAAAATGGATAATAGACTTAAATGTGACTCATGAATCCATAAAAATCCTAGAAGAAACTGTAGGTAACAAAATTTTAGACATATACGCAGCAAAATTTTTACTGGTACATCACCTAAGGCAACAGAAACAAAGGAGAAAATGAACACATGGGACTACATCAAACTCAAAAGCATCTGCACAGCAAAAGATACAATCATCACAATGGAAAGGCACCATCTGTATGGGAAATCAAAATTGCCAATGATATATCAGATAAGGGGTTAATTTCTAACATATATATAGAGTGCTCATACAACTCAACAAAAGGAAGACAAAGAACCCAATTAAAAAATGGGTAGAGGAACTAAATAGTCATCTTCAGTGTTTGACATAGGTATCACCTCTTCCTGCTCAAAGTGTTTTATTTTTACGGCTGCTTCTCTGTCAGGCAGGTTGAATTTCCTTTATCTCTCAAGCAAGCTTTTTATTCTTTTCATTATTTCTGCTTCTATGTTCTCAGTACTTCTTAGTCTCAAAATATCATAGCTTCTCAGTCCTTGAGACATTTGTTTCTGAACACTGTCCCCAGTCCCATGGCTGCAGTAAATAGGTATAAATAATATCATTTCATTATTTCTCATTTCAGCTCTTGCTTCAAGCTTTTAAATCCCATTATTTGTTTCACATCTCCACTGTGTCTAATAGATATCTCAAACTTTACATGTCCAAACAAAATATGTTGATTTCCCACTTCTGTGATCCAAAACCTGATCCTCTCACAGTCTCCCCTATATCAGTAAATAACAACTGTTCTAACATGTCCTGATTTCTGCTTTTCCCTGCTGTCTCAAATTCAATGCTAGGGCACACCATGGCAGCTCGAAATCTGAAATACACTTAGTGTCAAATAAAATGTCAACCTTTCCAGTCCAACTCCCTACTGACACTCATCTCGAAATCCAGACTCCTAATTTAATAATAGTGTTCACTCTTACCCTCCTAAGTTATACCCGAGGCCTGGCAATAGTCACTGTTAAAAATCAATTGAAGCCCTGGCCAGTTTGGCTCAGCTGTTAGAGCATCGGCCTTCGGTCCAGAGAGACCCAGGTTTGGTTCACACTAAGGGCACGTACCTCAGTTACAGTTTGTCCCTGGTTGGGTCGTGTGGGTGACAACCACTTGATGTGTCACTTTCACATCGATGTTTCTCTCTTTCTCTCTCCCCCTCCCACTCTATCGGCAAAAAAAAAAAAAAAAAAGGAAAAAATGTTCTGGGATGAGGATAAAAAAACAAATTGATTGAAAAGGTATATGCAGAAAGAAAAGTAATCAAATTATACTTCAACAGTAGATAATTTTCAAAAAGTAGGTATGTCCTTGTAAATAACGGGTTCTTCACCTTCCTAATGCCATGACCCTTGAATACAGTTCCTCATGTTATGATGACCCCAACCATAAAATTATTTTTGTTGCTACTTCATAACTTGTGCTACTGTTATGTTTTAGGCGACCCCTGTGAAAGGTTGAGATATGCTGTTGTAAATCATGTAAGTCAAGAAATATATTTTTACAGATACTCCCAGAGGCTTAGTCACAGGACCTCGCAATATGAAGTTTCTCCCTCCTCCCACAAGGAAACTGTGGCAGACAGCTTCTGACATGGCTCCCAATGATTCTAGAGTCATTCAACTCCACAGTATTTACACATTTGTGCAATTCTCTCCCTTCTGAATGTCAAGCTAGTGATTTGCTTCTAAGATTATGGCAAAAGTTAGGAGATCTCACATTCGTGACTAGGTTATAAAAGATTGATAATCTCTCTCTCTCTCTCTCTCTCTCTCTCGCTCTCGCTCTTGTCTTGGTCACATTGATGAAGCATGTTGTCATGGTAGAAAAGCTTACGTGGTAAGAACTTAGGGTGCTCTCCAGATAACAGCAAGTGTGTAATTGAAGCCTTTAGTTCAACAACCCATGATGAAATTAATCCTGCCTATAACTGTGGGAGTGAGATTGGGAAGTGGATCCTTCCCAGTCAAGGTTTAAGATGACTGCAGTCCATGTGGGCACTGTGACTGCAGCCCAGACAGAGCCTGAAGCAGAGCCCAGACGCACCACACCTGGATCCCTCTTCTTGTCCTGCTTATGCAGGACTCGTGTTATTTTCCTAATAGGTTGCTTGTCTTATTTTTATCTTGATATAAAGATTGCTTTGTGTATTCTGAATGTGAGCTGTGATTGTAAATTCTTAATTTTAATGTAAATTAATCCCTTTGTCCTGTTGTCCACCTTGGAGTGCATGAAAATAATGTCTTTGATGTTTACCAAAACCTTTTGTTCTTTTATATTTTGATCAACAAACCACCTGGAATTAACTTTTATCTATCTATCTATCTATCTATCTATCTATCTATCTATCTATCTATTTTTAATTACAGTTGACATACAATATTACTTCTCAATTCTGTCAATTTTCACCCATCCATTCAACATCTCTCCCATCTGACAATCATCAATTTCTTCTCTGTCTCTACGAGTTTGTTTCTGTTTTGTTTTGCTGTTCAGAGTCCACATATAAATGAAATCATATGGTACTTTTCTTTCTCTGTCCAACCTATTTCAAGAGCATAAAGCCCACTAGGTCCATCCACACTGTCTCAAATGGCAAGTTATCATTCTTTTCTCCTGGCCAAGTAATGTTCCATTGTATGTATGTACCACTTCTTTTTCCATTTGTCTATTGAGGGACACAAGGATATTTTGTATCTTGGCTGTTGTAATGATGCTGCAATGAAGATACGATGCATACAGCTTTGTGTATTAGTGTTTTGGTTTTATTGGGATAAATATCCAGAAGTGAAATTGCTGGGTTGTATGGTTGTTCTATTTTTAATATTTTGAGGGAACTCTATGCTGCTTTCCATAGTGATTGCACTAATTTATAATCCCAACCAGAGTGCACAAGGGTTTGGAACAATTTTTTTTACAGCAGTGTACCTGATTGTTCATTTGGCTTAAAAGGAAATATAGCCAGATATATGATTATGTACTGATTTATGTGCTGGGACCTATCGTTTGGATGGATGATGAGAGACATGGAAGAACATGATTAGAAAAGTGGTGAGAAAAATTTTACCTAAGAGGTATGTCTATAGATCATTCTGAATGGGGAAAAAGTGAAGATATTTGCATGCCATGGGAGTCCCTACCAAAATGTGCCATCAGCAGAGAAGTTTAGCATCAGAGGGTGAGGATGCCCCATTCTGTGGGTATCGGTCGGTCACTTTCCCCAGCTACCCCTGTCACCACTTCACAGGCACATAGACAAAACGGCCATGCTGGCAGGTGTAGAGGGTGATCAGGGACTCAGCAGCGTGGATTCCGTTCTCTGACACGGGTCTGCTCCACTGCTGAGTGCCGAGCCAGCCAGCAGCAGAGACCCACACTGAAGCCCCGCGACGGTGCCCTTTCCTGGGGTGATCATTCTTTTTCTACCCTGATGTCTCTGCTGTTTCTTTTTCTGTCTGTTTTCCTCTACCACTAACCTGATTTTTGGAGAGAAGAAAATGACTTTCACAATGTAACTTCGAAGTCATTCTGTATTGCTTAGGTTTGTGCTAGCCTTGCATGCTTGCTCTACCACCTCGCTTCAGGGGGCATGTCCGGTCATTCTTTACAAACATGCAGTTTTCCTCTACCAGAGAAAAACAGCAAAAATAGAGTTAGTATTAAAAACAGAGCGATGTGAAATGGGGCCAAGAGGCCTCTCGGAAGCTGAGGTAACATGTGAACGATGTGAAACTGAACTTTTGACCTGGCCTAAACCAAACTACCACATCCTGGTACAGTTCTTGGAGCTAGTCGGCATCACTGAGCTCTCGAAATAAAATAAGATGTTAACCCAGCAACAAACATTGATCACGTACAACATAGTGTAAATCTGCTTGCGGTCACCAATGTCATCTCTTTCTAAACAACTTGTGTTAACTCCTTTGAATTTCCCATTTTCTGTCTTCATAAACTCTGTCCCTAACTTTCCCTCTTGGATTTCTATCATATCTTTGTCTCCTGGATGGCAATGTTTAAAAAATCATTTGTTTGCCTTCAGATCTTGGTCAAAATTGATTGACACCACTCTAGAAAGAAATTTGCAGGAAGGTGTTACAGTAACAGAATTTTGTTTTAATTGATATTCTAAAACTGAGCATGTTCAATAACTTATTTTTCGTGCTTTCAGTTTCCATCTGAATTATGTTTTATGAAATTCCATTTGAAGTAACCTGGAATTAAACTAACAGACTGTTTGCCTGACTTAAAAAACATTGTATGAGGTCATTTTAAACAATATCTGGATGTGCATTCGATTTGAAGGGATAAGGAGAGATTCCCACCCCTCCCTTCTTGTTGCTTTTCAAGAGCAAGTATGTGACATTTATCTCCTTTACATCTTTTTAAAACAGGCTGGTCAATATAAGAAGCTGCAGGTGGGCCTATTACTCGGGCTGATGTCATCACTTACAATCATTAGTTTTGGTTGTCTTCAAGTTATGCTTCATGCCATAAGGAACAATTTTTTGAAACACATAAATTGAACCCTGTGTTTTTTTCTGCCAATAAGCCTCAATTGACTCTTGTTGCAATTATTGTAAAGTCCAGTCTCTTCCCTGACCTGCAAGATAACATGTAACACCCTGGCTAGAGCCTGCCCCTCACTAAACCTAGGCTATCTCTGTTTCACCACATGAACCTTCATTCAAGATTAAATTACCCAACCTACTCTCCAATCAATAGTTTTGCTCAAGCCCTGGCCAGTATGACTCAGTGGTTAGAGCCTCAGAGGGTTGCAGTTTTGATACTCCACTCTGACCCCGGCACCTGTGGGAGGCAACCAATAGATGTGTCTCTCTCATTTCTCTCTCTTTATCCCTCTGTCTCTATCCCCCCTCCCTTCACACCATGTCCACTCTCTCTAAAAATCAATTGAAAAAATATCCTCGGGTGGGGATTAACAACACAAAAAAGTTTTGCTCCAAATCCTTCTGCTTACAATTCATTTCCCTCATTTTTTTCTCACTCCATTGTACTCATTAAAACTTCGTTTCAAATCTCATTTACTCTGGGAGGTGTTTCTAAAGAACTAATCTGGATTGGGTCTCCTCTCTATATTAACCTATGCACCCTGTACTGGTCCTTTACCGTGCTTATCAGAAATTAAAATATTACACCTGTTGGTAGGACACTTTGTTAATGTCTTACTTATGGACCATTAACATGCGTGAGTGTGCAACCATGGCTATTTTGCTAACCATGGATTCTCTGATGCCTTCCCCAATGCCTTCCACAGGGTCACATGGTCAATGTTTGGTACATATTTGTTGAATAGCTAAATGCAATCATGATTGAACGTGCATTCTTTATCAGTCTGGTCTACATTTGCGTTTGACTCATAGCACCTTGGATGTTCGATCTGGTAAAATAAAATGTGGAAACATCCATCCTTCAATGCTGAGACATAATTTCAAGAATGTGAGCTCCTGTTAGTATTCTATTTATTACAATCATTGTAATCATCCCCACCATTGTCATCTTATCCTGTGGGGTGAAACTTTGCTCCAACTGTGAACCTGGGAAATCAGATCCATTACCAGCTTCCAATAAGCTGGTGTATTGTATATTGCATGGGCAGACATAAGATAGACATTCACATTCCAAAAGGGAGAAATTGGAGGAAATGAATAAATTTTGAGTACCAAGCAAATTAGAACCCAAGTAGAGCAAGTTCTACCTGATTTTCAAGTTTGAGAATATTCTGTTCTGGCTCCATAAGCTTTCCTTCTGGCCACATTGGAGTGGTGGACCTGTTGTCCAAGTTCACCTGGGCAGCGGACCCATGCCTTTGCTGTAAGTGGCAGCTCTGCCTTCTGGAACCAAGCAGGAGATGACTCTGACCCATGGGCTTGTGTCTTTTGAAATCATGGTGGCAGCAGCACGCTGGCTCTTACATCGGTGGCTCTTCTCTCATAGATCTCCTCCCTTCATTTGGTCATATCTCTGTCACGTTTGGTGTGGGCTGTATTGATTTTGCTAGTGTAAAAGTCTCAGAAACATGTTGGCCTCCTGGGGGTCTATGCCATCAAGAAGGTCTTCCATAGGTCTTTCCAGGACAGCTGCCTCCCTACTCCTAGCTTCTACCGAGATGATCGAGTAGATCCACAAGCCAAACACCTAATACCTTTAGCAAATGGTTGTCCAGCCACAACCTTGGCACTATTTCCAGAGCGTGCTATCGGGATAGGCTGAGAATCATACAAATCAGGTGCTCGTTTCACACCTCTAGCAACATCTTGTTGGTGACAATGCTCATGTTCTCTAAGGTGACAGAAGCCTTCTCCACAGCTCCCCTCTTATCACTGAGCTGTCAATGGAATCACCTTTAATGGACTGTTTCTATCAGTAGTCTCCTCAAGACAATCTAGAATGTTCTATTATTCACCTCAAAACTCTTCTAGCCTCTGCCCATCACCCACTTCCAACACCTCCACATTTCTAGGTATTTGTTACACCTTCCAGGTACCAATATCTAATTCCACCGAGCCTTCTAGAACAAAGTACCACACACTGGGTGACTTAAATATCAAAAATGCATTGCTTCACAGGCCTGGAGGCTAGAAGTCCAAAGGCAAGGTCTGGCCGAGTTGGTTTCTTCCGTGGACTATGTGGAAAAGACGTGCTCCAGGCCTCTCTCCTTGGCTGTATGTGGCCATTTTCCCCCTATGTTTCCCCATCTCCTTTTCTTCCTCCTCCACCTCCTCCTCCTCCTTCAATTTTTTTCTCCCCTCCAAATATGAATTTGGAACTTATTCTTGAAATTTATTTTATGTTTGGTTATACCCCGGTTGATGATCACATAATTCTCAATATCTAGAAATGTCATTGCACTATTGTCCGACTGCCTTTGATACTGCCAAGAAACCAGCATTTGATTTTTAAAAATATTTGTCCTCTCTCTGTAATCACCTTTACACAATTCACATTTGCATTCTATTATTTTGCCCTGGTTTCTCCAGATGTGAATTTACTACTTTTTCTATTTTGATTCAGTGTGTTTCTAGTATCTGCTGAGGGTGATTTTACAATTTCTAGACAACTGTTGGCCACTATATCTTTAAATATGGCCTCTGCCCCATTTCTTTGTTCCCTGAACTATATTCACTGATTAGCTATACATGGGATCTTCTTGTTTTATTCTGTCTATTAACATTTCTTCATCCCCCTTATTATTTTTCCTGATTTGTATTCCAGATCATTAAATCTGTTTTCAATAGATTCTAACCTGCTTAAATTAATCTTTTAATATTTTACATTAATTATGCTAATTTTAATATTAATAGTTCTACATGATCATTTGTAAGTGCAGTATGCAATTTTTGTAGATTATTAATTTATTCAGATATATCAAAGCTTATCTTCTATTTACATAGGCCAAGGAAATCATCCAAATTGCTTCTTCTTCCACAACACAGTTGTTTAATAATTCATTTGGTAAGTATAGTATATCAGTCAGGGTTCTCCAGAGTTGTGTATGTGTTTCTATATATAGACTGCACATACACACTCACACACTCACACACACACACACACACCCACCCCAATACAGAAAGAAAAAGAAAGAGACAGAGACAGAAAGAGATTTATTTTCAGGAATTGGATTAAATGTAGGGCTGAGAAATTCCTGCAGGCTAGGAATTTAGGGAAGAACTTATACTGCATTCTTTACTTCAAAATCTACAAGGCACCAGGTTGAAAACCCAAGCGTGGTTTCTGTATTACAATCTTGAGATTTCTTCTTGAGGAAATTTCAGTCTTTGTTTTTGAAGTCTTCACCTGATAAGTTGAGAGCCATCCACATTCCAGAGAGTAATCTGCTTTATTCAAAGTTTACTGGTTAATATGTTAATTACATCTAAAAAAGATAGATTTTACATCTGGACTAGTGTTTTACCATATAGCTGGGCACCATAGCCTACCTCAGTTGACAGAAAATTAATGTCAAGAATGTGACACATTTTACCACCTGATACACTGTTACTAGTAGGAGCAGTTCCAATGTCTGGAGGATAAGAAAAAGCATTAGAATGTAGTAGTCCCAGGATGTCAACACACTGCATGGTTTGTAAGTGTCATGGTCTTCAGGAAAGATACAACTCACACAGAGACCAGATCAATTTCAATAGTAAGCATCAGTCTTGGGTGGCCAGCAAGTCTTGCTCTGCAGCTAATGCAGACCAATGATTTGCACACATCTCTTTTATGCAGCAAGTGAAGGACCCCCTTCCCTCTCCTCCAGGAACAGAGAAAGCAGCGGGTTGGCAAGGCACCACATGACACACTCTTTAAGCAGAATGAAACAACACTCATCAAGTCCACAACAGGGAAAGATATTCCCAAACAAGGCAATAAGCCCAGCATGGGCTGTGTGAGCTCCTAATCTTCAAGTAAAGGAATGTTCCAGGCCAAAGGCTGCTCTTGTGCAGCTCTGTAGGGGTCAAAAGAGTGTATACATTAGACTGCCTTTACCAAACACTGCTCAGCTGCTAAAATAGCAGAAAAAGCACATCGAATCTGGCAAGACAACTGCTATCGTTTTGAGACAGCACTTCATCTGGATCACCGAGAGAAACAGATCCAGGGGCATGATAAGGCCTCCCTGGAGCATGATACTAAACTAAAAGTTTCATATGTCTGGACTAAGACAACTAAAGTGGTAAAAAAAAACAAAAAAACAAAGAGTCTAGGAGGTACCATGGATAGAAACATCCCACCTGAGCACGAATCTTCTCCAGATCAGTTCCTATGTTCTCTGAGTTGTTCACGTCTACACTGCAAAGCTGTAGGCAACAACACACCTGTTCTGTAAGCATATAATTGGCAGCCGTTCAGTTATCCATCACCACCCTGGCTACTGAGTTTAGCAGTCTTGCTAGATATGAAGCTTCAGGAAGGTCTGTCATTGTGTACTAGCCAGGTCTTTACAGTAGAGGTGTGTGAGATGAGACAACCGTCTGTGGGTGGTAACAATTCCAACATGGTTTCAGGTTGCCTCCTCTCACCAAAGCTGTGCCGATTTTATGTTAGGGCATTGTTTGCTATGTATGCCAAAGGCTTCTGTGGAAATGATAAGGAGAAGCATTAATGCTCCCCCACTGAGCTTCTGCTCCAAGAATCTCCTGAGGCAGCAGATCCTCTTGTCCAATGACCATGGGTGAGGATTGCCCAGCTACAGCTATAGTTCTGTGTGCAAGTTCTGAGGCTACAATTCCCATGGGGACACACTGACCACCCCATTGCATGACCCAATATTGCCCACCTGAATTGAGGGTTTAGGAGTTCCAAGTGTGACTGTTGATATTCTGTTGCCCTTTTCCCCATCTGCACTGGATTCTACAGAAAGGAGGTACGTGAAGGTAACAGCCCCTTGAAGTTTGAATCAGGAGGACCCATTTGGTCATACCACTGTGGCCTGGATCACTAACCTCCCCTGGGTATTATGCTTCACTGGACAAAAAAAAAACAATGGTTGGGTATAATGGCAGAGATTTTGCAGGCACAGGCTGAGCAGGTGAGTAACTGGTCCTCCATGCCCTTCAAACTCAGTATTACCCAACATGCAGTGCTCTGCTTAACATCCAAATGGCTTTTTTAGGGAAGGGTACCACCTGCTAACTTATCCTTCTTGATGGCCTTGGCATACTTGTTGCTTTAGCTGCCCATAATTTCATTTTATCACCTTGTTTGCCTGAACAAGGTAGGATCCAGAAACGTCCACCTTATGCCAGAGAGCACAGAGCCATCGCTGGGTAGAATGTGCAGGGAAGGCAGTGCCTTGATTGGATTGAAAACTTCTGGATGTTCCAACACATGGATGAGGTGCTTTTCTAAAGCCACAGAATAGTCTACATAATGCACTGGAATGGCAGTCACTTATCCAGAATATGTGTTCACGGCAGTTAGGTAGCATGACTCTGTGATTGGGAGCTACTGGTCCGACGTTGTCGATTTGCCACGTTCCTGTGAGGCTTATGCCTGGTTGCTAGGATTTAGTGATCCACACTGCAAGGTCCGGGCACACTGGCAGCAGTCACACAACTGTGCTGCACCGTTGGCGTCTGTTTCTTCTGGGGCTAGTCTTGTGATCTGGCCCATTCCTGAATCTGAGGCTGGCTTCTGTGTCCTGTTGTGCTGTAGAGGCATAGGGAAATCATGGCAATTTGCTGAGTGGATGGGAGGTCAGCTTGGGAGTTCCACCTGTGTTCCCTTTTGAATAGCCCTTCGGTGCCAGCATGAGTGATGGATAGGTTTCCTTTCCAGTCCTGAAGCTGCTGCCACAGGATGTTCACAATGATTATTTCTTTCTAAGACTATTTCTAGTTCTGGTAGCACATCATCTGTAGCTCGCCATCCCGGTTCAAAGTTATGCAAGGAACTGGTGTGCAGAACACTGTCTTCATGCATGAAACATGATAAAGAACAGAAATCAATCCTGAGACATCTGGAAAAGAGTTTTGTTTCTTTTCATAGGAATTGACTCTCAGAGCTCATTTCACGTGCTAAGTCATGATAGACTTATTCACTCTATTAAGAACATTCATTATAAGAAAATTCATTTCTGTAACTCAAACCTATCGCTTCAAAGAGCATGCTCTCCCAAAAAGGAAAAACAGATCAAAGACTGATTCCCCTAATTTGCCATATGATTTGGGTGGTTTTCCAGGGCTAGCTGAGACCATGCTTGGTCATTTTCTGATTCGTATAGCATGATGGTCATCTCTCAGCTTTGGGTTGTAATTGAATGAGAGATATAGCTCGTTAACTTCTCTTATAATTCCCATTTCCAAAGTCAAGACTACCCCAAATTTAGTTATAAATATAGATTTTACTGAACATGTGAGGTGGAGGTAAGTGTTTACTTAGATATCTTTGCCTATCACTTTTGTGGGGAACAACAAACCTCCCACTCCTACAAAGACCATCTCTTTCTGTCATGTGAGTTCATTCTTCCTCTTCTCAACCTATGCTATTTCTCTTCTCTGTTCATTACCTTGCTTTTAAGTGCAAGTGCAAATGTAACAAGGCAAGATAGCAGTCATTTTTCATTGTTTAGCTCTCTGCTGAGACTTACACCTGGTGGTCTGTGCCTCTGTTAAAGTAGGCATTTCAAAGTGTTTTTTATAAACATACACTTTTCGTCTCTATCAGGAATTTGGGGACCTGTTGTTAAGATAATAAACTGTTGTTTTCCAATTTCATATGATACCCAGTAGCTATTCTGCTACAAGAGAGAAGGAGGTTATAGGTTAAAATCTGAGCATTGCACAGGTACCTTTGTTTTGGAAATTCTGGGGCAAAGGGTACCACAAGGTGGACAGAGGTAAAAATTTTCATAAACATTTTGTGGGCACTGGAGCTTTGGTGAAGTTCCTATCCAAGCCTTAGGTGCCCATGCCATCGAATTTTTCTAGACCATGAAACTCAGGTGTTGCCAATGAAAGAAGGAGGTGCCTGCAAAGGCATCCTTACGGGATGGTGGTTTAGGTGTCCTTGGACACTTTTTATGCAATCTGCTATGAGTTTGGAGCTTAAAAGAATTAGTTCTTATTATCCTAGAACTGAAAAACAACCGATTTCCAAGAATTGAGCTTATTATATAAATAGCTCTTCATTGTTTTCTGGTTCAATCTAAATTACAATTATGGGAAATACCATTTCAAGTGGACTTGAATGGCCTGAGACATTGTTCTTCTGTCTCCAAAATCTTTATAGGAGCTAATTTGAAAAATACAAAGATTTGTCACATTTTTAGAAAAGGGTTAAGATAATAAAAACCAGTGATTGAAAGTGAGTTCAATATAGAGGGTAAGAAAAGAAACTTCATAATTGGAAGTTACAGTAACTTCCTTTTTTGTTTATCAAGGGAAAGTGTATAGCACTTAGCATCTGTTTTTAAAAATATTTTTCCTCTATTGATTTTTTAGAGAGAGAGAAAGATAGAAACATCGATGAGATAGAGCAATCG
Organism: Molossus molossus; assembly: GCF_014108415.1. Lineage (NCBI taxonomy): Eukaryota > Metazoa > Chordata > Mammalia > Chiroptera > Molossidae > Molossus > Molossus molossus. The sequence continues at coordinate 34,107,742 of NW_023425347.1, read as the reverse complement.
ATTGGCCACCTGCTGCATGCCCCCCACTGGGGATCAGGCCCTCAATCTGGGCATGTGCCCTGACCGGAATCATACCGGTGACCTTTGGTGCACGGGTCAATGCTCAACCAGTGAGCTACACTGACCACGCTCCTTTGTAAGTTTTTTAATTGAGTATTTAAGCAAGGGTTTACTTCTGGACTTTCTATTCTGTTCTGTTGATCTATGTGTCTGTGTTTGTGCCAGTACCACAATTTTTTTGCAATTATTGTACCTTTTTAGCATAGTTTGAAATCAGGATACATGATACCACTTTGTTCTTTATTCTTAGGTTGCTTTGGCTACGTCGGGCCTTTAGTGTTCCATATAAATTTTATATATATTTGTTCTAGTTCTGAGAATAACTTTTGTATTTTGATAGGGATTGCACTGGATATGTATATTGCTTTGGGTAGTATGGATATTTTCACAATATTAATTTTTTTTAACCATGAGCACAGTACCTCCTTCCTCTTATTTTAGTACTCATCAATTTCTTTCTTCAATGTCATAGTTCTTTTATCTCTTTAGTTGAATTTATTCCTAGGTATGTTATTTTTTACTTTATTTTTTCATTTTTTTATTCTCCCCACAGACCCACCCTCACCCTTTCATAAACCCCAGATGTTTCTGAGTCCTACAGGGACCCAGCTTATAACTCAGACCTAATTTTTTAAATGCAATTGTAAATAGAATTGTTTTCCTACTTTTTCCTTCTGATTGATTGTTATTAGTGTCTAAAAATAAGACAAATGCATTATTTTACAGTTCTGGAAATCAAAGGCCAAAAATGGGTGAGCAGGGATGTTTTCCATATAGAGGCTCTTACAGAGAATCTTTCCTTACCTTTCCTAGCTTCTGAAGGAGCATTCCGTTCTTTGGTCTTCCTGCATTTTCAAAGACAGCAGTGCAGTATCTTTCGATGTCTCTCACTTACTATAGTCAGTTGACTTTTTCCCTTACTTTTCCCTTCCTGCCTCCTTCTTATAAGAATCCCTATGATTACAAGGGCCCACCTGAATCATGTACCCACCTCAAGATCCTTCACTAAATCACACCTGCAAAGTCCTTTTACCACATAAAGAAACATTCACAGGTTCTGGTAATTATCTGTGGATGTCTTTGGGGAGCCATTGCTCCACCTTCCATAGAGGATGTCTGTAGTCTGAGATTCAAGCTCTTAAGAACAGATATTTCTATAGAATAGCTTGTTTTCCCATTGAACCCTTCCATTTATTGGCCACATATTCGTTACTGTAAGTTTCTCTCTTTAAAACATAAAGCCATTTTTTTTTTTTCTTCTGAACACTTGAAATCACTGCTGGATGAAGTGGTTTAAACTCTCTAATGTGTTAACATTCTCATGGAGGCGGATACCGTAACACCCAAGGTCATAGAGGAGGAGACTTCACCAGGAAAGTTTCTTTTGAACTGTGAGCTTTTAAATCACTTTAGAGACAAAAATCTGGTTTCTAAAATGCAAACTACCTATCCTCAACATTGAAAGAGTTCGTCTACTTTTTGCAATTGAAAATACTCATGTATGAATCATTTTTTTGTCTTGACAATGGAAGCTTATTTAGTACATTCCATGTCTTAACATATTTTGAAGGGATGCACAAAAAAATTGACAAATTGTCCTCAGATGAATTTACTATCTAATTGGAAACAAATACGAGACCCCAGTTAGTTGTAATTGGGCAAAGACTGTTATTACCTGAATTCCTGTGTCCCTAGTTTAATAGGAGATCTATGAGTGTATCCAGTATTTAAGTATCAAAGCCAAGTAAGATTCTGAGTCAGGATTTCTTAAATGTTTGAATATTCCTCTTTCTCTAATGCATATGGACTTGAGTAAATGGTCAGTGGGCCCCTAGAGGGAGGGCAGGAGGAATCATTTTCATTACTCTTCTCCCAGATTTCCAGGGTCCTTCTTCCTGAGGACCTACCTTCTCCTTAAGGAACTCCTTCCTCCAAGTGATGGGCTTGAGGTCTGAAATTGGCTCAGATCAAGGAACTGTACCAATTCATTGAGGCTATAAGTCAACAGCCTCAATAAACCATCCTTGACTTCATTGATTATTTTCTCCCTATCCCTCTTGACCATGTTCTATTCATCATCTTCTGAATTTTTCATGGTCAGGCCCAACAGGCTGTCACTCCAGCCTTGGTGCTCGACTATTACGGCATCAACTTGGCTTCTAACATTTAATGGCAACACCTGGCCAGCATGCATCAAGATCTATCATCCTCAATGCTAACAGGAGTCCAGTTCTGCAATGGCACATTCGACTACATTCACTAGCATACAGCAGAGAGGCCACCACTGAATTTTTTTAACTTTATCTTTATTGTTGGCACTATTACAGATGTCCCCATTTCCCCTCCCTTTGCACCCCTCCACGCAGCCCCTGCCCACCCTTCCCTCTGGACATTACTGCACTGTTGTCTGTGTCGGTGGGTTATGCGTATATGTTCTTTGGCTAATCCCATCACTTTCTTTCATCCAGTCCCCACCCCCTGACAACTGTCAGTTGGCTCCATGTGTCCATGTCCCTGCTTCTATTTTGTTTGTCAGTTTATTTTGTTCATTAGATTCTCATATATGTAAAGATAAAGGCATCCTTCTCACCAGTACATGTTCTTATTTTTCGATAATTCTGTTTCTAACATCTTAAAGATATGATTCAGAAAAAGAAAATAGAGGACACTCTTGCTGAAATTTCAAACAATCACCAGAAGTTTTATAGCTTAGTTTTGAAATAAATATAGGGATTAAAAACCAAAGCCACAATGAAAACATTAGGATGCAAATTTTGTGCTTTCCAGTATTCTGATTCTTAGCCTAAAGCCCTTCAATGACCTGGCTAATGTCATTTCTAGAATCAATGAACAATTTATCATCTAGTGGTCAATTTTACATCCCTATTAATATTTTAGTAGTATTATACATTTTTTTCTTATTCATGACTAGGTAATACCTGTTTTCTTTACAAAATTCAAAGGATAGAATATACAGTGAAAACTATGGCTCCCTTCTATTCCTGAAGAGGTTACCTAGAATTCCACTACATGTATATACTAAACTTTATATTAGCAATCTTTCCATTAAAAACAATGCTGCAACGAATCTCATTTGTGTGTATACATAATTATGCACATGTATTTCCTAAAAGTCAACATACTATATCAAGGCCTAAGTACATTAAAGTGTAAGGAATATTAAGACAATTTTGCAACAGAAATTGTACATTTAACTTCCATATGACACTTTTTCCATGCCTTTCTAACACAATTTGCTATCCAATGTATTGATCCTTGTCAGTCTGAGGAGTGAAAGATTATATCTGGTAGTTTTAGTTTCATTTCATAATTATAAGTAAGGTTGAATATATTTTATTTCTTTCTGTGAACTAACTATTCACATACATTGAGTTTTATCTCCTTTATATTACTTAAATAAGTTAGGTCTTTTTATGTGATAAAGATTGAAAATATATTTTCAGAGTGATATTTGTCATTGACTTAGATTTTTTTTTTAACAACCAAAAAACCCTACCACATTTCAGTTTTATGAATTTTTGTATGTATTTTATGTCTTCTGGGTTTTACAAGATGTTTAGAAATAACTTCCAAGATTTTTTAAAATTATTTGCAATTTCCAAATTTTTTAACTTCAATCTTCATGTTTATAGTAAATCTGGAATTTATTTTGCTCTAATATCTATAGGAGATTCAATTTCTCATCTCCTTCAATGTCTATAAAGTTGTTTTAGTTTGTTCCACAGTTCACTACTTCCTACTGACTTGAAATAAAATCTTTAGATAAATAGTTCCCGGAAGTACTTGTTTCTCTCTCTAGACTCTGTGAACTATTCTATAGCTCTGTCTCTGTTGCTGAGTCAGTACTGTGCCGGTCTAACTATGCAGTTCTGGTCAGGTGTTTTCAGGTGGAGCAGACTCGGTTCCTCTCTTTACTCTTCTGTATCACCCTGACTATAGTTGAAGCGTTGGAGCATTTTCATTTAAACTTGTACAAAGTAGCAGCCTACCTATCTTTTCAAATTGAGGTATAATTGACATACACATAAACAACACATTCAATATTTGTTTATATTGTGAAATTATCACCAAAATAAGTCTATTTAACATACATAGTTACAGAATTATTTTTGTAATGAGAACTTTTTAAGATCTACTGTACTAGTAACTTTCAAATATGCAATAATACAATATTACTAACTAGTCACCATGCTGTACGTGACATTCCAATGACATACCTATTTTACAACCGGAAGTTTGTTCTTAGTGACTCCCTTCACCATTTCACACATCCTATCGTCATAAAAATATCCTTTTATTTTATTTTTTACCTCAGAATATGTTACATTTATAAATGAATTAGGGAACAATCGACTTGAATTTATATTTCTTCTTTTGGATTTTCTAATGCATTCTTGATAAGTTTTTTTCAAAGATAATTTTTACCTCTACTGCAAATTTGGTCTCTTTCTATCTCCTAAACTAGTGGGTGAAAACCTTTTTCTATAAAGTGCCCAAGAGGAACTATTTTAGGTATGGTGGGTCGTACAGTGACTGCTGCAACTATTTTACTCTGCTACTATGGCGTGAAAGCCACCTGAGGCAATATGTAAATATTTGGGTGTGGTTGTTCCAATAAAACTTTATTAACAATAACAGTCAGCAGGACAGCCTTAGACTGTAGGCCCAATTTTGCAAATTTCTGTTACACATAGATGCTTTTTAAAATTTAAATGCATAAAACCAGTTCTTAATTTATCTAATGTATGTCAGGCGCTAATATCCTCCAGTAGGCACTTTTTGTTTAAAACTTTTTTTAAGTGAAACTAAAAATACATACACACCATACATAGGGCACAGCATATATGCATATTCTATAATTTCCTTTACGAAAAGCTAATCCTATTTGAACAGTGAGCTCAGGGCACGCAGACCTTTACCAATTAATACAGCAGGAGCAGAGAGAATTGTAGTGGCTTCATTGGCAAGTGTGTCCAGGGCCTGTGATATCCAGGGTCCTTTATCCTTCTTATTATTATCAATTGCATTTCTCAGACGATTTATCTCTGCCTCCATCTCTTCAGATTTCTTCCTAAATCCTTCTTTAATCAATTTCTCTTGGGCCTAAAACAAAGGGTGTAGAGAGATGGAAAAGTAAACTTTTGAAAATCCCCATTTCTCAAGACTAAGATTTTATATGTAAGAATGTTATTAAATTTATTTTGTACATAAAAGTATTCTCTATTATCAGATCATCAGAGGATAATATTTGAAGCAGACAAAATCTTCTGGGTTGGACCTGCACAGTGAGAAGAAGGGTAGTCTTCAACCTTACTTATAATTATGCACCATTAGGGCCTTGCTAGGGTACTTAGTCAGGCATGAGGGATATGCAATGATATGTTCCAACCAAAAGTACGGATTGGGAGGGAGCCATTACTCCATCTGCACAAATTGTCAGTCTCACTTGGATGGCATGGTTCCCCATTTTGTAGAAATAATAGGAATGCATAAGCTGATCAAGAAATCTGATGTAAGCACTTCGAGATGGGAGAAAAGAGAATTCCTCCGATGCTGTGTGGTGACTTAGGCAAACTATCCTTACCCGGAGACAACTGAAGCAGGTATAGAAGGCGTCAGTTCCCCATATTTCCATGTCTGGACATATATGATAGTTCTAGGCCAGCATGGATCCAAATCAGGGTCACTGCTGGTAGTAGGGTTCTGGATGATTGACAATGATCTTAGAGAAGTACCCATTTGCTGCTCATATTAAAAACACCTGGTTGGAATATGTACTTGATAATCTATAGAACCCTGTTTAATTAGGGCTTCGTGAGATCATTCTAGAAACACACTAATGTAGAAAACTCAAACTTTGGAGGTTATTTCTATTCTCCAAGGACTTGGAGGAGCCAAGGTCATCTTGGAATCTCCAGAGTCTCAGTGTGGAGCAAAACGCCAAGCCTCTTGGAAATCCAGGATTGGGTGCTTTCAGTGAAGCAAATGCAATAAATCGCAGTAGCGATTCTCTTTTTAATTTTGCTTTAATTTTCACCCATTCCTTCCTCGTTTACCGGGGCAGTGACCAGCAGCAACTACTGAGGGCATGGCCAGACTCACATCCAGCTTGTGCTCCAGCGCCCTTGTCAGTTCTCTCAGAGCCTCTTCTCTTTCGCCCTCGAGCTTCTTCTTCAGTTGGTCCATGTGTTCCTGCCGACTCCTATTTTGCGCCTCCATGTACTGCTGCTGCTCCTGGTATTTCTGTCTTAGGCACTCCTGTTCCTTCTCAGCTTCCTCCCTCCTTGCCCGCTCCTCTGTCCCAGGAAGTTTTTAGAAAGAGAGAAAGTACAAGATCAGGCCTGAACTCTACCATCTTGAGATTAGAGAACAAATCAAATTTGAAAGAGAAGATGAGGAAACTCAGATTTCACCCAAGGGCTACACCATCAAGAGCAGATTTGAGAAGGTGGTGGAAAAGGCCACAGCTGTCTGGCTGACATGCATACAACCACAATTGTGCTGGTTATGTTCAGATTTGGCAGCATGTGAATTCCACAGAAGGGCAAGTTTGTTGTTTTGGAAAGACCTTCATGCGATCTGTCAGAGCACTGCGGGAACCTCCCCGCCCCACTGAGAGGTGCATCATGCCCCATACCTGCTATGGCCTTCTCACGTTGGCTCAGGGCTTTATCTGTCTGCAGGATGGATTTCTCTATTGACACCTGTGACTGCAGGAAGTGTTGGAAGATCTCTTTTGCCTGAGTAATCAAGAGGGAACAAAGAACTTAAAGTTCCACTGAGATTTGTTCTAGGCAAACAAATTAATTCGTACTATTTTTACTCTGTTTAAAATGCTTCATAAACCCCTACAAAGTCCCGAGCACCATACTGTGCCCAGAGGCTCTATATCTTATTCCAGTCCCTGTTCCAGCCCTAGTTCTCTCCACATGCCTTTGGTTTCAGCCACTCAGAATTATGTGCAGTTATACAAACCCGTAATCTTTTGGTGCTCTTATAGATTTGCCTGTTTACTTGGGCACTTCCACTTGAATAACATCTCAACTTGGACAACATGCATAAATATTTCAAAATGTATATCCCCTTCCTTTCATGGGAGGTTTTATAGAATATATGTCCAACGTGACATGCAGACTCTATGCTGCTGTTCTCCCCAGCCACTTGCTAGATGTGCAACCTGAAGCAAGTTATATAACCTGCTTCTGCCTCCTAATTCACATCTATAAATGTGGGTAATGAAGTTAATGTTTCATAATATTTTTTGGACTAATATATTAGAATGTTAAGAGAAAGAGCTTAACACTCAGCCTATAGATAGTAACAGTTCAATATGTTCACTGTATTGTTATTATTATATTTATTGATTTATGTCCGTATATATTTAAAAATATGATGTTATTGCTTTTTTCATAGACAAAAGAAGGGAGAGTGAGAATGAAACATCGATGTGAGAGAGCAACATCGATCTGCTGCCTCCTGCACTCACACCACTGGGGATCAAGCTTGCAACCCAGGCATGTGCCCTGATCAGGAATCGAACTGGGACCTCTTAGTTTGTGGGATGATGCTCAGTCTACTGAGCCACACTGGCCTGGCAGTTATTGTTACATTTATTACCATCACCAGTGCACCCCAGTCACAGGTTCATAAGTTTTAGCACTATGTAATTGCCCATTTATTTGACTCTCTCTCTCACTTTGATCAGCTTTGGGAGCAAATATTCTGACTTTCCACCATGAATCCCCCACCCTTATTATACTACATGTCATGTTGTTAAACAATAAAATGTATCATTTTTATTCTGTCTCTCACAGATTTCAGAAATTTAGCCTCATGTTTGAGAATGAACATTTCTACGCAGGAAGAAAGAACAAATAGTGGACTTTAAAAGCTAAAACAGCCATAATATCCCCATGCTCTCAATTTACGCACAACGGATGCTGTGCTCTCAGATGCTCAGGGGACCCTCTTGACTGTCATCTGTAGTATCTCCATGTGTCCCTACATCTCACCTTCACTCCTTTGCTGGGTACTTCCCAGTAGCGCCGTTCAATCCTTTCCTTTGCTCTCTTGTATTTCTCGTGTCCTCCAGAAACAGAGAAAATTCCTGCTGAAAAACTTTCCATTAGGGGCATCGTAAGCTGATCAAGTACATGCTGGCAATATTTCTCAGAAGCCTCTTCATTCTGCATCAAGAAACTCTTCTTCTTATTGTTTATGATTTCCTGCAAGGGAAATGTAGACATGCATCACCGGAAGAAAGGAACAGAGAAAGTAAAACTCCAAAGGATCTATTAGCTGGGTACTCTGTGGTCCTCTTACGAAAGGCATTCTAGTAAATGACACAAGTAATGTAGCAAGAATAAAGAGATTTATTTCCAACTTTGAAAACTCTGTGCAAGACTCTGCTAAAGCTTCTTAAACTGCCTGGGCCTCATCTTCATTTGTGAAATGTTGAGTTTACATTATATAGTCTTTTACATAATAGAATCCTGTGATTCAATTTTCAATAAATAGTGATACAACTAAAATAATGTAAATAATGACCTGTTAAGTGAGTCTGCTAAGGAAGTCATGGATCTAGAAATGGGAGGGCAAACACCTAGAGAGCAACCTGCTCAGGAATGACTTTGAGGAGTTCTGGAATCATGCCACAATTCACTAAAGGAGAAATTGGTACTGATTTTGCTTGAGAGATCAGGCAGATCCTGAATAACTTTCCTAAGTTTGAGGAACAAGAAGTAAATATCCTCTCTCTCAGGAGAATCCAGACTATTCTACCCTGAGTAGGAGATGAGCTGTGAGATGGGTATGTAGAACTGCAAACATCATTCCAGAAGGACAAGAATTAGGAAGGATAAATACTAAGACAAAGTACCATGAGCTTCGTCTGAAACCCCCGCTTGTCATCCTTGAAGGAGCGCTCCATGAAGATGGCAATGGCTTCCCTCTCGCAGGCTGCGTGCAGGTCCAGCAGCTCCTGGAGCGAGTCTGTGGGGAAGCTCACTCGCTGGGCCATCTGCTCAGTGTAGTGATCGGCCGCCTTCTGCACGGCTGCTGAGTTCTCAAGCTCAGCCAGTGCTGTCACCGCGTTCTCCAAACAAGGCACAGCTCCGCTGTTGATGGTATCCACATAAGTCACCACCAGAGTCCCCAGCCCTGAGTAAAGCAGGAAACAAAGATCAACATCAATTTACCTCTCAGTGAGATCCAAGATTCTGAGATTACAGTTTTGAAACTACTCCCATACAGACAGGCACACACACACACACACACACACACACACCCCTACTTATTGCTATCGTAACTTTTATTTTTACATTTATTTGTTATTCTAGTGTGCAACAGGCCATCATATTAAATATTAAATACCTACCTTTGTCTAACATAATCAGAAGTGTCTGTGAATAACTATTACACACTACACAAATAAAAGTTAAAATACAAATAAAGAAATAAGAAGGATAATTCAGATAATTATTCTTAATTCTTATGCTTTCAGTAGAGTTTCAGTTACTCAGAAACTACTATTAATTTCAGACTGGTTAAACTTCCAAGAAGTCACTGTGAGAAAAACACTTAATGTATAGGACTTCCCCTGAAAATATAACATACTCCATTTTTATATCCAGTTAGTGGTTTTATAATCAGTGGTGGGGTTCTTCTTAAATATGGGACTACAATGTATCAGTGATAATATCTGGAGTTTTGAAAAGGATTTGTCACTACCATGCTGAGATAATTACTGAAAACACATACATATTTTTCTATAGAGTATGAATATTTATAAGTGCACATTTTTATATAAAATAAAACAAAACTACTAAAGAACACAAATACTTGAATAGTTAACATGCATTAGACTACTCAGAAATGTGGTTTTGGAAAAGGAGACTCACTATTCCCAGTGACCTTGACTCCTTCTCTGAGCAGCTTGGTCTTTGCATGGTTGAAGATATAATAACAGAATTTATCTGATTGTTCCCGGAATTTAGGATCCAGTTGGCTTTCCAAAATAGTCTCAAGTTTGGCTAGGAGCTCTGTCTCTTTTGTTGGCCGGTCAAAGACAAAACACTTTCGCTTTGGAAAATAATTCCTGATACACTCCCTGGGTATGTTGGAATTTTTAGCTCTAGGATTTAAACCTGGAGAAAAGGATAAACACAGTTGCAGTCAGCATGGTCTTGGGATAAGACAGCTAAAGGTTTTTTATGACTGGGGATTTTAGATTTTTGGAGACTTCTATGCTTATAGAACTCCTTTAACATATTCATAGAAATTAAAAATTAAATTTATATGAATGACATGTTACTGGAGAGTAACTTTAGGAGAGTAATTTTAGGAGACATGTGCCCAAGAAAAAGAAATGTATGGCTGGTATCCTCAAAATCAAACACGTTGACTGTTTTATTAGATGTTTATCAAATGAATGCTTTACTGGGTGACGGTCATATTTCAATTTCTGGTCTACTGCAACCCATGTTGGAAGTAAACAGTCGGAACAAAATGAAGAGGAGCCACAAACAAAGACAATGGAGTCATGATGAATAGGACACAGGAGAGCTTGTTCCTTTAAGAAAAACCCTGCATTGACTGAATTCACATACTACAAATAGCACTAGCTATTTTTTGTAGAAACTCCAAAGACTAAACACTACCTAAATATAATCTGAAAAACTCACCACTATTCCAAAAACACATTGGTTTTGTCAAGTACTCACCTACCAAAATGCCATTAATTCAAATAAATTATTAACTTAAAATAGTGACAAAGTGAATAACTATGTTAACACAAAAAGGAGGCTGTGATAAGGAAAGTAAAATGAGGAATCTGGTTATTTTAAAAATTAATAAAGAAAATTGTTCTAGTTCAAAATGGTGATAGAGGATATCCTCAGCTTACTTCCACTGACGCACAAAATCTACAGCTATGTATGGAATAATTTTCTCTTGGGGGGAGGAAAAAACCTAAAAACTAGTGGAACAATCACTTCACATTGGGTAAATCAGAGGGAAACCACACTGAAGGGGGTAGGAGACCTGAGACATAGTCTCACCATAAACACCACCCCTGGCACAGTGATCCCGAATCTGGAAGGCACTCAAAATCTGGAGCGTCTCCCTGAGGAGTGAAGGGTTTGTACCCCACATCAGACACCCAATAATTTAAGCCCAGCACTTGAGATGAGCCCCAAAACATCTGGCTTTGAAAACCAACAGGGCTCACATCACTAATCATCAGAGAGATGCAAATTAAAACAACAATGAGGTATCACCTCACACCTGTCAGAATGGCCGCCATCAACAAATCATCAAACAACAAGTGTTGGCGAGGGTGTGGAGAAAAGGGGACTCTAATACACTGCTAGTGGGAATGCAGACTGGTGCAGCCACTATGGAAAACAATATGGTGTTACCGCAAAAAATTAAAAATTGAACTTCCATTTGACCCAGTGATCCCACTTCTAGGAATATACCTTAAGAAACCTGAAACACCAATCAGGAAGAATATATGTACCCTCATGTTCATAGCAGCACTATTTACAATAGCTAAGATCTGAAAAGAGCCCAAGTGTCCATCAGTAGACAAATGGATAAAAAAGCTGTGGTACATATACACAATGAAGTACTATGCAGCTGTAAGAAAGAAAGATCTCTTATCCTTTGAGACGACATGGAGGGACCTGGACAGTATTATCCTAAGTGAAATAAGTCAAGCGGAAAAAGACAAATACCACATGATCTCACTTATATACGGAATGTAATGAACATAACAGTCTGAGGAATGCGGTAGACCCAGAAACATGGAAGTAGGGCACAGACTGACAGCCCTCAGAAGGGGGTTGGGGAAGTGGGAGGAGCTAAACCACAGAACTTACATGCATGTATGCATGACCAATGGACATGGACAACAAAGCCAGGGATGGGACGGGGGTGGGATGGGGGGTGCCAATGGGGTAAAAAAGGAGAAACATCTGTAACAAAAAAATAAATTAAAAAGAAAGAAAGAAAGAAAGAAAGAAAGAAAGAAAGAAAGAAAGAAAGAAAGAGAGAGAGAGAGAGAGAGAGAGAGAAAGAAGGAAGGAAGGAAGGAAGGAAGGAAGGAAGGAAGGAAGGAAGGAAGGAAGAAAGAAAGAAAGAAAGAAAGAAAGAAAGAAAGAAAGAAAGAAAGAAAGAAAGAAAGAAAGAAAGAAAGAAAGAAAGAAAGAAAACCAACAGGGCTCACACTCACGAGACCTGTGGACTGTGGTGAGTGAGCTCTTAAAGGGCTCACATGCCAACTCACTCACCCCAGGGCTCAGTGCAGAAACAAATCCTAGAGAACACTTAGAAAAATAATTATTTTCTAATTTTAAAGCATTGGCCCGAGGGCACGGGGCTGTTGGTGTATTCTGGGAGTGGAAGCTGATGAGTGCCATCTTCCTGTTCTCCCTCTACCTTGCTAAAGCCCACAGGGGCCGTCACTTTTTTCTCTTTTGATTTATTTTCCTTTTCCTAGTGGACAGTATCTTTGTGCTCTCCCTCTGCCACACTCCAGGCCACAGTTATCTCCATGTGAGGAGCTTCTAAACATTTCTGGTGCCTGGTTTTTATGCCTGGTGACTCAATCTTTGTGGCTGCCATTCAGGAGGTGCCCCACGATTGTCTGGCTTTAGAGGCCAGGGGTTTACATTACAGGACCCCATGGGACTAATAATTGAAGAGGCAGTTCTTGGCAGACTACCACTCTCAGGGCACTGCACAGATGGACTGAAACATATCCCCAGACTTTCTGAAAAGAGTCTTCTTTGCTTGTTCAGGAACTTAGGCCTCAGGGGCAGTCTTCTGATTTGGCACACTTACAGTGTTTCAACATGGTGCATAGGAGGACTCTAAACTCACCTCCTCCATTGACAAACTGAATATACACCTACATATAAAGCAATTCTTCCTGGAGAACTGAAGGCTGATTGAACGGCTTTTATACAACATAAAGAGAGGCCTCATACAGAGAAGGTTAGGAGAGATGGAGAGGTGGTACCCTTGCGAACCGTATCCATACAGGAAGACCTGCAGTAAGAAATATCACTGTGGGGCCCACAAAGGCAGACCTGCCTACTCTGGGGCAAAGAAAAACACAATGTTTTAAAAAGCATTTAAACTGCAAATTGAAGCATTAAACCATTTACTAATGCCTCGATGCCTGTCAAATGTGTGGGGAACTTCAGGAACTCTCCTGTGTCCATGGGAACTCCCTGAGATCAGAGGTATCAGCAAGCACCATTGTCTATGTTCCCCCTCATTAACCTCCTTATAGATAGTAGGGGCAGAGCTGAGTACAAGAGCTCTAGCAAGCATTCAAGGCCTACATGGCATGCCCCAGGAGCACTGCTAGAGCCCTGGCCAGTGGCCCCCCAGGGCACACCAAGAGTCATGCAGCCAGGATCATCCCAGAAAGTGCTCACTTCGGCCCCAGTCAGCTCCCCAGAGTACCCAACAACCCCACTCCCAGGATGACCTCAGGCACCATCCACTGATGCTCTAGCCACCCAGTTCCATAAAACACCCCAAAGCCCCATGTCCCATGCTGCCTCAGCCAGCATCTGTTATAACACCAGGGCACCCTTAAAGCCCTGCACCCTGAATCAATTCAGTCAATGCCTACTGAAACACCAGCCAGATAGACACCCAGAAGACCTCAGGCACTGCACAGACTCACTTCAGCTGACCTGCCAAAACTACTCAATTCATGCAATCTACACTGAAGTCACTCCTATGCAAGGTCACTCCTTGAAGAATAGGAGAGATAACTCTTCATCTAATTCATTGAAACAAACACATAAAGTCAACCAAAAGAAGAAGATAGAGGAATAGGTTTTAAAAGGAGAATTTAAAAAAGTAAAATTTAGAAAACTGAAACAAATCCTTATGAAATGTATACGAGTATTTGCCTAAGGAAGAATTCAAATTAATAGTTATAAGGATGCTCACTGGACTTTGGAGAAGTCAGTGAAAACTTCAACAGTTAGAAAAAATAATAAAGAATGATTTAGAGCTGATGAATACAGTAACTAAAATGTAGAATACAGTAGAGGAAATCAAAAGCAGATTAGATAATACAGAAGAACGAATTAGTGACCTAGAAGAAAGAAAAGTGACAATCACCCAATCAGAACAGCACAAAGAAAAAAAGAATGTTATAAAAAGAAAGGATAGTTAATGGGACTTTGGGGACAATGTCAAGTGCACTAATATTCACTTTATAGTAATTCTGTAAGGCTAGGACAGAAACTTATTTCTTTAAAAATGGTTAAAAACTTTCCTAACTTGGGAAAGAAAACAGAAAATCAGGTCCAGGAATCACAGAGAGTTTCAAGCAAGATGAATCCAAAGAGACCCACACCAAGACATATTGCAATTAAAATGACAAAACTTAGAAGAGAATCCTGAAAATAGCAAGAGGAAAACAATAAGTAACATAAAAGGGAACTTCCATAAGGTTATCAGGCAATTTCTCAACTGAATTTTTACAGGCCAGAAGGCAGAGACAGTGTATATTTAAATTGCTGAAAAGAAAGAACCTACAACACAGAATATTCCATGTAGCAAGGTTAACATTCAGAACTTAAAAACAGATTGTTTCCCAGAAAAGAAAAAAATTAAAGAAGCTCATCATCTCTAAATTGCTTAACAAGAATGTTCATGGGTCTTCTTTAAGTGAAAAACTTAAGGCCACAATCAGAAATTTTAAAAATACACAGGAAAAAAAGATGGCATAGAGATCGGCAGCTGAGACCCATCCCCACTGGCATCAGCAGAGGCTGATCAGGAGAAGTGGCCCAACCCAAGCAGCAGTGAGGCTCAGGCAGCCAAAACCCACCCCTTGCAGCAGCCAATTTAAAGTGGAGCCTCTTCCCCACCAGCAGCAAAGTCCCAGGAATTGAGTATCCTCAGTCCCCAACAGCAACAGAGGATTGGGAGCTGAAAGCACCCCCTGGCAACAGCAACAGCAGTAACAGCACAAACCGAGAGCTGATACTCGCAACCAGAAACATCAGCAGCGAATGATCAAGATCCAAGCCCCACCAGGCAGCAGTGCACCACAGCAGTGCCCCAGTGGGACTGATGCACCCCAGTAATGCACTAGTGGGACCCACACACCTCAGCAGGACACCATCTGGAATCATGCACCACAGAAGCACCTACCATGACAGACCAATACTAGCCACCAGTTGCCAATCCAACAGGACCCACAGTAGGCAAGAGGCACCACATACCAAAACAGACTGGGAGGCACAGCAGCCTTATTTGCCACACACTGACCTACCTACACATTCCAAGATCCATCACTGGGCCTAGAACAACCAAACTGCTAAAATGGTGAGACAAAGAAACAACACCCAAATGAAAGAAAAGGAGAAATCACCAGAAAAGGAACTATAGGAAATGGAAGAAAGCAATTTGTCAGATAAAGAATTCAAAGCAATGGTTTTAGGGGTGTTCAAACAATTTAGTCAGAACAACAAGCAGGTTAGTAAGAATTATGAAGAACTCAGTGGAAACTGCATCAGCATAAAAAAAAAGAGGTAGAAGTTTTGCATAACAATCAAGAGGAAATAAAGAATGACATAGCTGTTATGAAAAATACTACTTCTAATAGTAGATTAGAAGCTGAAGACCCACTCAGTGACTTAGAAGACAAGGTAGAAAAAAACATTCAAATAGAGCAGCAAATGGGAAAAAATAAAATAAAAAGCAGAAGGAGAGTTTAAGGAAGCTTAGGGACAATACAAAACATAACAACATTTGCATCATTGCAGTACCAAAAAAGAAATCAGAAAAAAAAATAGAGAACTTGTTTGAAGAAATAATGACAGAAAACTTTCTAATGTGGTAAAGGAAAAAGTCACACAAGTCCAGGAAACACAGAGATTCCCAAGCAAGATAAACCCCAGAAAATGCACAGCTAGACACATCATAATTAAAATGGCAAATATTAAAGACAGAGAAAGAATCCTAAAGGAAGCAAGAGAGAGACAAAGTTGCTTACAAGGGAACTCCCATTAGATTGTTAGCTGATTTCTCAATAGAAACACTGCAGACCAGAAGGGGATGGCATGAAGTATACAAACCAATGAAAGGCAAGGGTCTAAATCCAAGACTACTTTATCTAGCAAGGCTATCATTCAAAATTGAAGAAGAAATAAAGAGCTTCACAGACAAAAAAAAAATTTTTTTTTAAAGCTAAAGAATTTTACCACAACCAAACGAGCACTGCAAGAAACGTTAAAAGGACTGTTGGAAGAAGAAGAAGAAATAGAGAGAAAGAGAGGAATACAGGCATAAAATAAAAATAACAACTAATCAGTATTTATCAAAAATAACCTTAAATGTAAATGGCTTAAATGCTCCAATGAAAAGACATAGGGTAGATGATTGGGTAAGAAAACACGACTCACATATATACTGTCTACAATAGATCTACCTCACACACACCAAAAAAAACACACACAGGATGAAAGTAAAGGGATGGAAAAAAATTTTCCAAAAAAAAAGCTGGTATAACAATACTCATATCTGATAGGATAGACTTCAAGACGAGGAGCATAATAAGAGACAAAAAAGGTCACTACATAATATTAAAAGGATGACTCCAACAAGAGGATATAACCCTGGTAAACATATATGTACCAAATACAGGACCACCAAAATATATTTTAAAACTTCTGGAGGACTTCAAGGGAGAGATCAATAACACTGCAATCATAGTGGGAGACTTTAAAACCCCACTGACACCACTGGATAGATCTGCCAGACAAAAAATTAACAGGGACACAGGATCCTTAAATAACAAACTAGATCAGCTAGAATTAATTTATATTTACAGAACATTTCCCACAAAGCTGCAGGACACACATTCTTCTCAGGTGCACATGTGACATTCTCAAAGATAGACCACATGTTAGGACACAAAGTGAGTCTCTACAAATTCAAGAAGACTGAAATCATATCAAGCATCTTCTCAGATCACAATGGCATGAAACTAGAAATCAATAACAACAAAAACACGCAAAAAATTCAAACACATGGAGGCTAAATAGCATGTTATTAAACAAAAAATGTGTTAGGAAGAAGTTAAAAACTTCCTGGAAACCAATAAAAATGAACACACAACAACACAAAATCTATGAGCTGCAGCAAAAGCAGTCCTGAGAGGGAATTCATAGCACTACAAGCCTACCCCAAGAAACAAGGAAAATTCTTAATTGACTTTCTAACCCGACAACTTAAAGAACTAAAAAGTCAACACAAAGAGAAACACCCAGAGCAAGTAGAGAAAAGAAATAGTAAAGGTCAGAGTAAAAATAAATGACATAGAAACATAAAAAACAATTCAAAAGATCAGTGAAACAAAGAGCTGGTTCTTCAAAAAGATAAACAAGATTGATGGACACTTAGCCAGATTCACCAAGAAACAAAAAGAGAGGACCCAAATTAACAAAATGAGAAACAAAAAAGGAGAAGTAAAAATTGACACCACAGAAATACAAAGTATCATAAAAACATACTACAACAATTATACATCAACAAATTGGACAATCTAGGTGAAATGGACAAGTTTCTAGAAACACGCAGTCTCCCAAAATTGAACCAGGAAGATGTAGAAAACTAGAAGAGACCAATAACAACTGAGAAAATTGAAGATGTAATCAAGAGACTCCCCACAAATAAAAGCGGCTTCACAGGGGAGTTTCACCTAACATTTAAAGAAGATCTAACACCCATTATCCTCAAACTATTCCAAAAAAGCCATGAAGAAAAAAGGCTTCCAAACTCATTTTATGAGGCCAGCATAATCCTGATTTCAAACCTGGATAAAGATACTGAAAAGTGCCCTAGCCGGTTTTGCTCAGTGGTAAGAGCGTCGACCTGTGGTGCGGAGAGACCCGGGTTCGGTTCCCGCTAAGGGTACATACCTCGGTTGCAGTTTGTCCCCGGCCCTGGTTGGTCGTGCGGGTGCAGCCACTCGATGTGTCCCTTCACATCGATGTTTCTCTCTCTCCCTTCCTCTCTCTTCCTCCCTCTCTATCTGTACAAAAAATGGAAAAATATCCTCGGGTGAAGATAAAAAAAAAAAAAAAAAAAGATACTGCAAAGAAAAAAAAACTATAGGCCAATATCGCTGATGAACACAGATGCCATAATCCTTAACAAAATATTACCAAATCAGATCCAGCCATACAACAAAAATGTATTGATCATGATCAAGTGAAATTCATCCCAGGGATGCAAGGCTGGTACAATATTAACAAATCAATAAATTTGATACACCACATAAGCAAAAGATCAAAACCATATGATCATTTCAACAGATGCTGAAAAAACATTCAACAAAATCCAGCACCCATTTCTGATAAAAATGCACAGCAATGTAGAAATTGAGGGATCATATCTTGACATAATAAAGGCTATATATGAAAAATCTACAGCCAACATCATACTCGATGGGCAAAAATTAAAGCATTTCCCTTAAGAACAGGAACAATACAGAGATGCCCACTTTGGCCACTCTTATTTAACATAGTATTGGAAGTCTTAGCCACAGCAATTAGTCATAAAGAAAGAATAAAAGGGATCCAAACTGGAAAGGAGGAAGTAACACTGTCCTTATTTGCAGATGATATGATATTGTACATAGAAAACCCTAAAGCCTCTACCAAAAATCTACTAGATTTAATAAGTGAATTTGGCAAAGTAGCAGGATACAAAATTAACATCAAGAAATCAGTGGTGTTCTCATTCACCAATAATGAACTCAAAGAAATAGAAACTAAAGAACAATCTCACTTATCATTGTAGGAAAAAAAAATTAAGATACCTAGGAATAAACTTAACCAAAGAAGTAAAGAACCTCTTTGCAGAAAACTACAGGTCATTGAAAAAAGAAATAGAGAAAGATAGAAAAAAGTGAAAGTACATACCTTGTTCATAGATTGTAAAAATTAACATCATTAAAATGTTCATACTACGCAAAGCAATCTATAGAGTCAATGCAATCCCCATCAAAATACCAATGACATACTTCACATAACTAGAACAAATACTTTAAAACTTCATATGGAACCAAAAAGAGACCCAGAATAGCCACAGCGATCTTGAAAAAAAAAGAACAAAGTAGGAGGGATCACAATACCAGATATCAGGTTATACTACAAACCACTATAATCAAAACAGCCTGGTACTGGCACAAGACCAGGCATATAGATCAATGGAACAGAACAGAGAACCCAGAAATTGATCCAAGTCATTATGCTCAATTAATATTTGACAAAGGTGGGAAGACCATACAGTGGATTAAAGACAGTTACTTCAATAAATGATGTTGGGAAAATTGGATAGCTGAGTGCAAAAAAATGAAACTACACCACCAATTTACACCACACACAAGAATAAACTCAAAATTGATAAAAGTGATTCATGAATCCAGAAAAATCTAGAAAATGTAG
This sequence comes from Molossus molossus, assembly GCF_014108415.1. NCBI lineage: Eukaryota > Metazoa > Chordata > Mammalia > Chiroptera > Molossidae > Molossus > Molossus molossus. Next base: position 34,088,174 of record NW_023425347.1, on the reverse strand, counting down.
GCAACAAAATTTCAGACATCACTCACAGCAGAATTTTCACTGATACAATGCCTAGCAAGTGAAACAAGGAAAAAAATTAACACATGGGACTATATCAAACTAAAAAGCTTCTGCACAGCAAAACAAACAAGCATCAAAATGAAAAAGGAACCCACTAAATGGGAGAGCATAATTGCCAAACATACATCAGATAAGGGGTTAATTTCCAAAATATATAGAGTGCTCATACAACTCAACAAAAGGGACACAAAGAACCCAATTAAAAGGGGGCAGATGACCTAAACAGACACCTCTCCAAATAGGACATACAAATGGCCAAGAGACAAAAGAAAAAATGCTCAACATCACTAATCATCAGAGAGATAAAAATTAAAACAACTATGAGGTATCACCTCACACCTGCCAGAATGGCTACCACCAACAAATCATCAAACAACAAGTGCTGGTGAGGGTGTGGAGGAAAGGGGACTCTAGTATACTGATGGTTCGAATGCACACTGGTGCAGCCACTATGGAAAACAACATGGTGTTTCCTCATAAAATTAAAAATAGAACTGCCATTTGACCCAGTGACCCACTTGTAGAAATATATCCTCAGAAGCCTGAAACACCAATCAGAATGAATATATGTACCCTTATGTTCATAACAACACTATTTACAGTTGCTAAGATCTGGAAACAGCCCAAGTGTCCATCAATAGATGAGTGGATAGAAAAGCGGTGGTACATATACACAATGGAACACTATGCAGCTATAAGGAAGAAAGATCTCATAGCCTTTGAAAGGACATGGAGGGACCTGGAGAGTATTATGCTAAGTGAAATAACCCAATCAGAGAAAAACAAATACCACATGATCTCAATTATTTGTGGAATGTCATGAACAAAAGAAGCTGGTGAATAAAATAAACCCAGATACATGAAAGTAGGGAAAAGACTGACAAACCTGGGGTGGGGGCAGAGGGTAAGAGGCAGGAAGACATAAACCGAAGAACTTATATGCATATATCTATCCGTAATCAATGGACACAAACAGCAATACTGTGAAGGTGTGGAGGGAAGGGGATTGGGAAGAAGGGTGTCAATGATGGAAAAAAGATGGACATCTATAATATTAATTAATAACTAAACAAACAAACACTGGTTATAAGGATTCTCAGGGAACATATTGAGGACCTCAAGCACATAAAAAAGGACCAGTCAGAAGTGAAGGATGCACTAACTAATATAAGGAATTATTACAGAGAATCAATAGTACAGTAGGTGAACCCAAGAAAGAAACCATTTATTTGGAATATATAATGTTAAAAACACCCAATCAGAACAGCAAAAAGAAAAAAAAATCACGATTGTGTAAGGAGCCTTTGGGACAACTTCAAGCATACCAACATTCACTTAATGGGGCTGCCAGAAATGGAAAAGAGAAATCAAAAAATTGAAAACCTATTTGAAAAACTGACAGAAAACTTCCCTAATTTGGTGAAGGAAACAAACATACAAGTCCAGGAAGCAGAGAGAGTCAGAAACAAGATGAAATCAAAGAGGCCCACACTAAGACACATCATCATCAAAATGCCAAAGGTTAAATACAAAGAGAGAATTTAAAAAGCAGCAAGAGAAAATCAGTTCTTTTCCTACAAAGGAGCTCCCATAAGACTGTCAGCCAATTTCTCAAAAGAAACTTCTCAGGCCAGAAAAAGTGGCAAGAAATATTCCAAATGATGAAAAACAAGAACCGACAACCAAGATTACTCTATCATGCAAAACTATCATTTACAATCGATGGCCATATAAAGAGTTTCCCAGACAAGTGAAAGCTAAAGGAGTTCATCACCACCAAACCAGTATTATATGAAATGTTGACAAGTCTTCCTGAAGAAGATCAAACAGATGAACATTAAATGGCAATAAATACATAGCTATGAACAACTGAATTTACAAACAAAAAGAACAAGCAGAATGAAAATAGACTGATAGAGAGAACTCTTTGTTGGTTGCCAGGTGGGAGGGAATTGGAGAGATGGGTGAAAAGTGAAGGGATCAAGAAGTACAAATTGGTTGTCAGACTAAGGAACCTCAAAGGGAAGAGGGGAAGTAGGGTGGGAAGAGATAAAACAAAGAACTTATATTCATATATGTATAATCAATGAACACAGATAATAGATGGGGAAGGCAGGAGGGGGGTGGGAGTGAAAAGGAAGGAGTCAATGGGGGAAAAGAGAGGTGACATCCGTAACACTTTCAACAATAAAGATGTTGAAAATAAATAAATATATACGTAGAAAGAAAGAAAGAAACAAGTACCTTAAATGACACATTAAATCTGATGGACTGAACAGATATGTACAGAACATTTTATCCAAAAACATCAGGACAATTCTCAAGGACACATGGATTCTCCAGAATCTATCATAGATTAGGTCATAAAACAAGTCCTAACAAATTTAGGAAGAATGAGTTGATAACAAGCATCTTTTCTGACCACAATGGTAGAAAACAAAAAAATCAATTACAAGAAGAAAACTAAAAATTTCACAGGTATGTGGAGATTAAACAACATGCTACTAAACAACCAATGGGTCAATAAAGAAATCAAAAGAGAAATAAAAATAGCCCTGGCCGGTTTGGCTCAGAGGTTAGAGCGTCGGCCTGCGGTACAGAGAGAAATAAAAATATATCTTCAGACAAATGAAAATGGAACTGCATGCCAAAATATGGGACTCAGCAAATGTTCTAAGAGAGAAATTCATAGTGATAAATGTCTACCACAAGAAACAAAAAAAATCTCAAATAAACAACCTAACTTTACACCTCAAGAAACTAGAAAAAGATGCAGGGGCATGAACACACTGAATGTGCACCTATATTTAAAGCAATTCCTCCTGAGAGACAACTGAGGGGTAACTGAAGAGCTTCTGCACAACAAAGAAGACAGAGAGAAACCATGCAGAGAAGATATGGGAAATGTATGAGCCTCCCCAAATCTGAAGGAGACTATCAGTAATGAAGGAGGCAGTGAGGACCATTGTTTACATTCCCCCTGCACTTGAATAGTGCGGGCAAAGGTTCTACCCAAGTTGTGTGTCAATTATACTCCAATTTACAAAAATGAGAAATAATAAAAACATATGCACTGGTAGTAGATCATCAGATTTATTTAGGGTTTAAATTCACTTTTTGGGCAAGATCCAACTATCCACACACTGGAAATATATTCCTCCTTGAGAAGAATAGGAATTAAGTAAAATGTGTACTTCATTGTGATTTTAGGCCTAACAATTATATGATTCATTGTTTTCATCAATATGAAAAGAGAGAAGCATAATAAAGAACAAAAGTGTCCGGTCTTTTAAAAGTTTTAGCATCCATTGTATTTGAATGTTAAGGTATAATTCATCTTAAGTGAAATTTAGTTGTGAATAAGTTTTACTCTATATTAAGCCCCAGTCTTCTTGGGTGAGCTTAACTACAGTCATTAGAACTGACCCACAGTAGCAACCTAGGTCACAGTAACCAATTCTATGGGGCTCGATCTAGTCTTAATATACAAATGCAATTCCTAGAGATGATAGTGTTGAGAACCTCCCACCTTGTATTGCAACATCACTGCCCAGCCATGCTCTGTTACCTGGAATCAGTTTCAAGGAATTCTCCAGGTATTCATCTTCTGTGATAGGGTGACCATTTAACTTCAGCTCCAGGGTGAAATCCCGTACAGCCCAGATAAAGTCCGGAAAGAAACTCACAAACTCTGAGGAATCTTCTTCACTGCGTGTAGGGGAGGACTTTGCCCTGATGAACTCTGTCAGCTCTGTCACATAACTAGAACCAGGTTAAGGAACATACCCACAATTCCTACATTTCCCTCAAAAAAATTCTTATACGCATTAACTTTTGTCCTGGGTTTCCTCTGCTCCACCAAAGGCCACTCAGCAACAGTGAAGGGGAACTTAATTTGATGTCCATTTCCATCAATTTCTCAATAAAATTGGGAAGGATACTGGAGTTTCTCCAAGGCATCATTGTTGATAGTGCTCATGCTGTTGTAGACTAATGTGCTACTCAGAAGCACAGACAGGGCAAAGATCCATGAGTCGTTCTTAGAATCACCCTAGAAAACATGTTAGAGAAATCACTTAGCGGTCTTCTCTTCAGAAACTCATTCAGTTATTTGTGCAATCACTTTTTATTTGTTATTTCAGATCATACTGTTTGGTACAAAGCAAAAACCCTGAAATCAGAATTAAAGTCAAATCTCAGCTCTGGTAGATTACATTGACATTTCTTATGACCTCATTTTCCTCACATATAAAAGATTCTAATAATACTTTCCTCAAAGTGTCCCTATTTTCCATAAGTGGGAGTAAATAAAATAATTCTGAATAATTCATTGTTCATAAGTGACTTCACATGTTCATTTAACAAATATTGAACTACAAAATATCTACTATGCTGGTCACATTTGAACTCTCAAAATAAAATCAAGTAAATTAAACATTTATAAACTTTATAAAATGTTATGTATTTTTCTTAATTATAGGGAAGCAGAGATAAATATGATAATTGTTATACTTGAGATGACTATTTCATAGTATTTACAAACATTTGAAAAACAAATGCAATGGAGATGACAATATAAGTAAAAGATTACATAGTAATAGTGAATGTTAGTAAAAGCAGTAGCCATTATATCAAACAGAAATAATTGATCTGTCAAAGGAGAACAAAATACACTGGAGTTGGAGAAAGAGTGTGTATGTAATTTGAAACATTCCTACAAATGTTGTGTTGGATGTTAAGGGATTGTAAAATCTTGACTTGGAGAAAGAAATGGAAGAAGCACAGAAGTAGTAAGACCTGCAGAAGCAAAATGAGAGTGAGAATGCAATAGATAGAACTATTGTTCTGACTGGCACAGAGCAGAAGACAGGTAGAGAAGATTAAGCTCAAAAGCAAATTCCCGTGCAGAATGATGAAGAGCCTTGAAGATGGGCAAATTTTTCTTGCCTAAATTATTGCAGAAACCAGCATTTAGTCATAGTATAAACAGTGTTTAACTCCACTCAAGACCCTTAAATTCAGCTTCTTAATAGTTTATTAAAATGAATAAAATTATTCACTTCATTGATCAGCAATAAAAGATCTTAGAAAATTTGTCACATTATTTTCTCTAACCTAGAAACACGTTTCAAAGAGATCAAAGTCTGCTTCATTCAGCATTTCAAGAATAGATCACATCAGTTAAGTAACAAAGGATCATAAGAGATAAAGAGACAATCCAGGATGAAAGATACCTGTTTGTGACTCTCTGCCATACCTTTTCTACGTCACCCAGGCCCTCAGTGTCCAGAAGGACCAGGGTGTGGTCATGTTTGGAGGGGTGAGGCACACACCACATCCAGATACCTTTGGTTTCAGACTGCACTGTAGAGCCCAGAGGGAAACCTGCAAGAGAGTGAGAAACGCAACGTAAAGTGACAACAAGGAGTCCAAGAAGCCCATGGGCTACAAAATGAGACTTAGAGTGTTATAAATGCCCTAAGATAGAATAGAGTGCTGTCTCCATTTCAAGAATGCCCAAATTTGTATAACATCTAACTACTTTTAGAGGTCATGTGCTATCACATAAGTTTGGATTATTCAGATGACTAATTCCATTTTGCAATGTAAAGATATCTCTGTTCATGTCTCTGTGGCCTACCCACACATTAGGCGAGAGAAAGGGCATGCTGTACACGAGAAAGCTTTGCTTTTTAACTGTTCAACTATCATGACTCCCTAAAGAAGTTAAGTGATTTGAATATATCATAATAGATCAAGACCTTTCAATAGTCTGAAGAATGAACAGGACAATATACTCAATATTTTTTATTAAGTACCATTATGTTCTTAGCACTGGGGATATGTTCAAGGCTCAGGAGATACAGCAGTGGCTAAAATAGACAGAAATACCTTCTCTCTGGAGTCTTATAGCATATGAGTCCTAAGACCTTGCTAATTTATAACTGGTTTATGGGTCAGCCGAGTGAAACCTGGTCTTAATGGATGGAACTATGGAGAGACAGGAATGGGTAATACATAAAAAAATAAGCATACTTTTATAAACCCTCATAAAATATTATGGCTACATCTCACCTCTTCTTTTAAATATGATGTGAATCACAACTAATTCAAGGAATCCCACAAACAATTAAAACATTATGTAAGAGAAATATTATCACATCATATTCATTCTGTTTTTTTTCTATGTTGAGGAAAAACACAACTTTTGAGGGCCCTACATAGAACCAGAATAGAAAAAGTGTTGATGTGTGGTTGATGCTGCTTCTATAGTCTCATTTTCTGCCCGTGAAATTCAGTATGTTCTCCTCTATTTTTCTTATGACCTTTTTTATATTCCTGGTGTCAGCAACTCTTTATATTAAATCATATTTGTGGGCTTTGTAGGATTTGGATATGCTGGTCTATAAGATATTCTGCAACACCAAGGTACTGTGTTCTAATCAGAATTTTTATGAAAGCTAGCTAAAGCCCCACAAAAATTATAGTGAGCTGAAAGATAAATATTCTAATATATTTTGTCTTATTCCGTTAAAGTGTGCTTACCATGTTCTACATACTATCCTTGCTGCTGAGAATTTGTCAGTAAAGACTCCAGGTTCTTTTCTTCTACTGATATTAATTTTAATATAAAAAATAAATAAGTAAATATATAAAATATGTTCATATTGTGTTAAATTTAAGTGAAGGGGCAACATGAGACAGGATGATCAGGGAAGACTTCTTTGAGAACTGACATTTGTGCAGAGCCTTGAATAAAAGGAGCTAGATGGGTAAAGAAGCAGCAAGTATTGCAGGCAGAGGGAACCACAGGTTCGGTGACATAGAGATGGGAAAGGGCTTGCAATTTGCAAGAACCTAAAGGAAGCTAGTATGGCTGTATCATAACTAGTGGTGGAGAAAATAGAAAAGATGACTTTGTAGCAATAAGAAAGACTAGGTCATAGTGAGCCTTTGAGGAATATAGATTTTACGTAAGAATAATGCAAGCTTAAGGACGGCATTAGAAGCAACTACAGTAAACTTTGCTTGGTTGCTTTGAAGGTGATTTATTAGAGAGGATCAAAGTAGAATAAAAGAGGACACTATAAGGGAAAAAAAGTATTTCAGGCAAAAAATGAGACTGACTTACCTCATAAATAAAAATGGTAAAATACAGTGTGGGTTTGTTGGTTGGAGCATTGTCCTATACACCTGAGAATAAAAGTGTCATTTAAAGTGCAGAGATCGGATAAGATCACATTGATGGGGCATAAATAGAGGAGAGAAAAGACCCCAGGACCAAGACCTGGAGTGACCTACAATTCATATAAATAAATGAAAAGTTAGAGGCTGATTAAGAGAATGAAGAGAACTAAACATAGAGGTAGAAAGAAACCTAGAAGAGCATGGTGCCTCAGAAGCCAAGCAAGGATCGAAGTTCAAGGAGCAGAGAGAAGTCAGCTATGAGCTATGATGTCAAACAAGGAACTAAGATGGATCCAAAGAACCATCCACTGAATCATACAAATGGAGGTCAGTGGTAAATATAACAAGAGTGAGTGTTCAATGGACTGTTAGAGCTAAAACCAGAAAGGAGTCAAATGAAGAGAGAGGTGGGACAAGAATTGGGAAAAGGAAACTAAGACAAATATTTTAGCTTGAAGAGGAGTACAAAAAAACAAAAAACAAAACAAAACGGGATGGTGGTCATAACAAGATATGAAGTCCAGGAAACAATTTTAAGATAATATTCAAGCATATTGGTTAATTAATAAGAACACTATAGTATAGAAAGCAAAATTTCATGTGGGAGACATGACTTCACGAGCTTAGTGCTTAGCTGGTTAGAAAAGATGTCTCTGAGAGCACTTGTTTGGAAGATTTTCCTTTTTTATTTAAATATATTTTTATTGATTTTTTAGAAATGGAGAGGAACTCCAATATGAGAGAGAAACATCCATCAGCTGCCTCCTGCACGCCCCCTACTGGTGATTGAGCCCTCAACCCCGGCATGTGCCTTGACGGGGAATCGAACCAGGACCTCTCAGTCCTTGGGATGATGATCAATTCACTGAGCCACACCGGCCGGGCTGGGAGATATTTCTTGTATAGGAAGCAGAATCATAATTGTAAGAATTAGGAACAGGAAAAAATTGCAAGTTTTCTGGTGAGAATTAGAATCAGGAAATGTGTTTAAAAAGAAATTTGGAATATCCACTCATGTGACCCTAGAGAAGTGGAGAGAGGCTGATTCAGCTGGCGTTAAGCAAATAGTCTGTCACAGGACTCCACTCACCAAGCTTTTCTCCTGCAAGACAGTTCATCAGGTAAGATTTTCCTGTACGATACACCCCAACGATAGCCACCACCACCACTGGTTGAGAAATCTTGTAAAGAATCTTTAAGGCTCTCTGATTCACCGACATCTGCTGGTTCTTGTTTTCCACCAAACACATGGGGGCCGACATGATGGGTTCAGATGCCATGGCAACCTGCAAACCCAAAAGAGTTTGTAGAAATGAGGTCACAAAATCATTCTCTGCCTCAAGGTTAATCAAAGCATGTGTACAGCAGAGGGTCTGTGGGACCTCTGTACATACTTTTCTATGACACAAAATGTAGAATAGCATTAGCAGACCACAAGACAGAAGGCTTCCTTCACCATAATCTTTGATGATGATAGTGATAAAAGACCAGATAGACCTCCAAAGTTTTACTTCCATTATAAAAATTCAAGCAATGTTTTTCATCCATTTGGAGTCTACATTTGATGAGCTCTGAGACATGTGCATTACAGAGCTGACCTCACTGCTATTTATAAGAACCTTGAAAATTTGCACCTACTACCCACTTTACATATGTAGTTGATGAAGTTCAGAGAGACTGAGGAATATGCTCAAATTTATATATGAATAAGTGGTAGATCCTGGATTTCAAACCAGGGAAGTCTGGTTCACCATACTTCGCCTTGCAATCACTTATCTGGTGGAATAATCTTTCTCAACATTCATTACTCCATATTCTCCTCGATGAGTGATGTATAGGAGTTTTCTATTGACTATCCTATACCAACAATACATTCTCTAGTTTGATGAAATGGGTTCCTCTTATCCCTGCAGAGTTAGGACCTCATTCCACAATCCACTCCGCAGCTCCCAGACCAGGCTCTTTCCTTGCATGATTAGTTTTTCATCAAGGGCTCCAGGTCACTAGTATTTTTTGAATTATATACTTTCATGTTTTCACTCCTGATAGCCAGTAGTATCAATACTGTCTTTAATTTATTTAAATGCATCGGATTAGCATCTACTATGTACCTGAAACTGTGCTTGCTTACTGGGTTAAAATTATTGACGAACTGTGGCCCCTGGCCACAAAATCATACTAAAGTAACTGTATCAGTTAGAGTTAGGTTTAGCTGTGAGAAACAAACAAACAAATAGTTCATAAAAAATTTAATTCTACTATTCTTTTACAAATCTTCCAGGATTAGTAGTCCACAACTAGTAGGGTAGATTTGCTTCAAAGGATTGGAGCCCAGAAACCTTACTTACATCGTATGCTCAGCCAACTCTGAGAGGCAGCCCGAGGTCTAAGGTGGTGTGCCATCATGTTTGTAGTAAGAGCAGATTAAAGAAGGAAAAGTAGCAGAGGCCACAGCTCTAAGAATTCATCACTTCTACTTAACAATAATAAATTTTAAGTTATCACATTACCATATCCAGCATCAATGTTCATCAGGGATATTGATCTGTAGTTTTCCTTTCTTGTAGTGTCATTGTGTGTTTTGGTACCAGCATAATACTAGCCTCATAGAATACTAGCCTCATAGAATGAACAAGGAAAAATTTCCTCCTCTTTAATTGTTTTAAATAGTTTAAGAATTGGTGTTAGTTCTTCATATGCTTGGTAGAAATTAACAGTTGAGCCATCAGGTGTTTTCTTTTTTGTTGTTTTTTGTTTTGTTTTGTTTTGTTTTACTAATTAAATATCCTTACCAATTGTAGGTCAAAAATAATTTTCTTTGTAATTTAGTGTTGGAATATTTTATTTTCCTAGGAATTTATCCATTTCATCCAAGTTATTTAACCTGATGGTGTGCAATTGTTCATAGTACTCTCTTATATCCTTTCTTTTTTTTTTTTTTTTTCCTACAAAGTCAGTAGCAATCTTTCTGGAATTATCCTGAGGAAAAGAGTATGTGAGTGACTTTCCTTTTTAATTTCAGTATTTGTGTTTTCTCTCTGTGTTTCTTAACCAATCTAGTTCAACGTTTTTCAATTGATTGATCATTTCAAATAACCAACTTTTATTGATTTTCTCTATTGTCTTTCTGTTCTCTAATTTATCTCTATTCTAATCTTTATTATTTACTTCCTTCTGTAACATTTATGTTTAGTTTGTTCTCCTTTTTCTAATTCTTTAGATTAGAAGAAGTTAGACTTTTTATTTAAGACTTCTTTTTTTTTTTTTTTTTTATCCTCACCCGAGGACATTTTCCCATTTTTTTGTTCAGGTAGAGTGGGAGGGAGAGAGAGGAACAGAGAGAGAGAGAGAAACATCGACGTGAAAGGGACACATCGAGTGGCTTCCACCCAAACGACCGACCAGGGCCGGGGATAAACTGCAACCGAGGTACGCACCCTTAGCGGGAACCGAACCAGGGTCTCTCAGGACCGCAGGCCGATGCTCTAACCGCTGAGCCAAACCGGCCAGGGCAAGACTTTTCTTTTCTTTAATGTAAACATGTATACCTATAAAATGTCCCCTTTGCACTGCTTTCACTGCATACCATAAGTTTGGTATGTTGTGTTATCATTATCACTTGTTTCTAAGTATAAGTATTTTTCAGTTTCTCTTACGATTTTTTCTTTTATATATTGATGTATCTAGTGTGTTGTTTAATTTGCACAAATTGGTTGACTTTCTAGTTTCACTTCTATAATTGATTTCTAACTATATCCACTTTAATCAAGGGAGGTGTTTTGTATGATATCTATCTTTTTATATTTATTAAAACTTAAATTATGGTTAACATGTGATCTATTCTGGAAAATGTCCCATGTGTACTTACTTGAGAAGAATGTGTATTCTGCTGTTGCTTATAGAAGGTTCTGTTAGACCTAGTTGCTTTACTACATTGTTCAATTCCTCTGTTTCTTTATTTATCTTTTGCCTGATTTGTCTATCCATTATTGAGAGTAGGATATTGAAGTATCCAACTATTATAGTAGAACTGTTTATTTTCATTTTGATTTCAATTTTTGCTTTGTATGTTTTGAAGGTATGTTACTGGGTGTGTAAATGCTTATATTTATTATACTTTTTCTATATTGAATCTCTTCTTAATGTATAATGTCCTTCTATGTATTTTGTCACTTTTTTATTTTAAAGTCTAGTATATCTGATATTCATATAACCACCCATGATCTTTTTTTATAAATATTTTCACAAAACATCTTTTTCCACCATTTCAATTTCAAGCTATTTGTGTCTTTAAATTTAAAGAAAATTTCTTATAGACAGCATATATTTTTATTATGGGTTTTTTAAAAAATAAATTCTACCAATCTCTATCTTTTGATTGTGGAATTTAACTCATTTACATTTAGAGTAATTACTGAGAAAGAGGAATTACTTTTGCCATTTTGCTATTTGTTTACTATATGCCTTATGGTGTTTTTATCACTCATTTCCTGCATTACTATCTTCTTTTATATTTAGTTGATTTTTTGTACTAAAAGATTTTAATTCCCCAATTATTTCCTTTTGTATATATTTTATAGCTATTATTTTGTGGTTACCATGGGGATTATATTAAATATCCTAAAATTATGACACCCTAATTTTTTTTTTTTTAATCCTCACCAGAGTACATTTTCCATTTTAGTTCAGATAAACTGGGAGCGAGAGAGAGGAAGATATGGGGAGAGAGAAGAACATCAATGTGAGAGAGACACATCGACTGGCTGCCTCCTGCAAGGCCTTTGTCAGGACCAGGGACGAACCACAACTGAGGCAAGTGCCCTTTACTGGATTCAAACCCGCAACTCATTGGTCCGTGTGCCAATGCTCTAACCACTGAGCATACAGGCCTGGGCATATCACACCCTAATTTAAATGTATACCAGTTTAACTTCAATAATATATAAAAACTCTCTCCTTTATAGTTCTGTTTCTACCCCTTATAGTTGTTGATATCACAAAATGACATCTTTATATACTGTGTGTCCACGAACATAAATTAATTGTTATAAATCATCAGTCTTTTAAACTATACAGAAAACAAAATGTGAACTTACAAATTAAAACTAAAATAAAACTAGCTTTTAAGTTAAGTTTTCTAATGAAGTGGTTTCTTAAATATAGCTGAAAACAAAAGGTAGAGTGACTGACTGTTGTTACAATAATACTAGCTGTTATAATTGGCCATATATTTACTTTTAATGAGATAGTTATTCTGTTGGTGGTGCTGCCATGAAGCAAATGGACAGAGAAAGGCCCTGAGAAAAGCCCAGCTATTCCAAGCTCTAAATACTGGATTTATCCTTGGTCACCTTAATGTGCATAGCTCAGGGACCCAAAGGACCAAAACACAGGTCTGTTGTCTAAGCCACAGACTAACAAAAGGAGAGCGTCCTTCCCAAAGCTAGACTCGGGTAATCATAAACGCTTGCCCCCTTCCCTTCAAAAGTCCATCTATGCCCTCGTGGCTTCTAAGGCTAACCCACTCTGCAGCCCACAGTTTGGTCCTGGTAGAAACTCCATCCATTAATTATGTTTTAAGGAAACTATGAAGAAAAAGATGCAAAATGAGTAACCAAAAGGAAATGCTAATATCAACAGCTCCTCCTGGAGGTCCCCAATCTCCATTCCAACAAAAACAGTGATAATCATCACCTTGTGCTTCTCTGGAAGTAAGGTTTCCATATGAAACTGCTCTCTAGCAGTCTCTAGTTTAGTTGTCCTTTCCTGCTACATTCCTGGCACAGCAAGCATAGGCTGATCCCTGCAATGAGAAATTCATCTGTTTTTGGTTCTGCCCTTACAATTTCTGCTAAGGCCAATAGTGCTCCCAAACCATGAGGATTTTGGATTGAATGTTATGACAGCCACATCTTCTAATGCAGTAGAGCGGCTCTATCTAAAGCAGGGGTCATCATCAGAGAGAAGCAAAGTTGTCACCTCATCGATGTCCTCTGCTAAGACCTAAAGCTTAACCAGCTGTTAAGAGAGTATTGTGGCTTATAATGAGGAAGGACCTGGCAGTAGGACAACCTGGGGACACAGCCATTAATTGTTAAGGCACAGACTCCATGCATCTCTCCTGTCTCGTGGTCCTAGTTGTTAAGAACAGCTATGGAACTAGCAATGAGTATGGCAAGTTTCATCAAAATCTGAGTTTTAAAACTGACTGCACTCAGGCAGCCCATTTATTTTTGGCTCTCTCTTATTATTTCCCCTCTAATAAATAAAGGCAGCCAGGGATCCCTGAAGCAGAATGCTCTTGAGGCCAAAAGAGAGAGTAGAGGAGGTGAATCTAATCTAATGTGGAGTCAAGATTGAGAAGCATAAATCCTAATGCAAATTATGAGAAACATGAAGAAACTGCCTTCACCTCCCTCCCAGCTTTAAAGAGCCCAGAGAAGACCCTAAACTCTCATCTCTCTATGCACCCATCTTGGCCCCACCCCACTTGCCGCTATCTTGGTCATGAGACATGTTGCAAGGCTGTCACCTCACAGGGACCACTGCTCCCCATGGAGAAGCTGAGCCTTCTCAGAACCAAAGGCAGCAATGGACCCCTGAAGCCAAGACTACCAGGCGACAGGGGCCCTCGCCTCTCTATTCCTCAGAGTCCAAATTGGGAGGTTTAAGCTCAAGACCGGTTGCATGCAAAAGAAAGTTGAACTAGCATTTCTGCCGGACAGCTCCTCAGGTCCCTGGGTCCAAGTACAAGCTCCCAGTTTTTTCCACTCCTCCTCTTTCCACTTTTCTGTTGTCACTTTATAGAAGATAGAAAGGAAATGAAACAAAAATCTGAACCTAATAGTAAAAGTAATTTCTGTCTTTTCTTGGGTGGGTGGGTAGGGACCACACAGACGAAATGGTACAGGGTAAAAAACAGACTTGGACCGTAAAGTTCATAACGGTTGTTTAAAGAGACTGTGAATAAATTAGTTTACATAAATAGAGCTTGTTAGAATTTTTTGAATACTGAATATCGTTAATACAAGAGGAAGTTTTAAATATCATCGTGTATGTTGAGTACTGCCTTTCACTCTTTTCCTCCAGTGTCTAGCAGAGGCCAGTCAGAAGTCTGAAGCAGAGGGAGGAATCAACTCCAAGCCTCACCTGCGCAAGAGGATTAGGGTTTAGAGCCTCAGCCCCGGAGAGGACTTCAGCCCCTTCCCACAGACGAGGTGGGCACTCCTCCAGTGTAGGACTCTGTGCAGCCCTGAGTGGGTGCCCGAGGAGAAGCAGCGCTCCCGGGGACACGCTGCGCTCGCTGCCGCCTTGCAGCGGCCGCGGGTCATAATGCACAGGCTAAGGTGCCCTGAGCAAAGCGCCCACCCTCTCGGGCTCCAGCCCTCTGGGGCCCCCGAGTCCCGCTGCTCCCGCACCTGACAGGGTCTGCCAAGCCTGCGCCTCCAGAGTGGGAAGAGCACCTGGATACCCCTTGCTGTTGTTTGACGAACGTGTACGTGGAAGACCAAGTCCAGGAGCGAACTTACGTGCTGTGGGTGCGGCAGACAGGGAGCAAGTTCTCAGCTGTCCTCTCCTTCCCTGGCGCGCTCCTCCGGCGTCTGTCTCCTCCCGGTGCTGACTCCTCTTTAGAGGTTGGAAAATTCAGCGGATGTTATGGCCAAGATTCCGGCTCGGGCTGAGAACTGAAACCGAAAGGACGCGACGCAAGTTGTCTAGAGGTGTTAACTGCTAAGGGTGTTCTTGTTTGTTAACGGAGACTGGAGGTCCGAGGGCGGGGGCCGACCTGGGATCCGGGGTCCCTTCACTCCTGCCCTGGGAATCCCGAGCTGGTGCCCCTCCTCGGGTGGGTGCGGCCCCTGACCCCGCAGGGAACCCAGAGCCACAGGCTGTAACAGCAGGCTGACCAAGAACTGCAGCCTGTCTCTTAGGGCTACTTTTGTGGACAATTTGGGTGTTTTGTTTTGTTTGTTTTAATTTTTCGTTTAGACCATCTCAATTCTTTCGCTCTTTTTAAGTACTCTTGTTATTAACGTAAGTGATTTTTCATTAATGAATTTTGCAGTCCTGAGATAATCGCTATTTTGAAGCATGCTCTTCCACTTATTATTATTGTGTGGTGGCTTTGTGGGGGATTATAAAGGCCCTGAGTTTATATATTTTGAGTTTATACTTTAAATAAATAAAATGATATAAAAATGTAAATTCAAAAGTATTTATTTTAAATGAGCAAAGAAGTCACAATCATCAGTGCGTTTTTAAAAGTTGACAATGTATATTTTCTCTCAGTTCTCTGGTTTTATCTTCTATTAAGGTTTCCCCTTCATACTTGAATTTTAGTATGAGCATTAATTCAGAAAAAATAAATATATAATTTTAAAGCATTCCACTATATTAAACTACGGACCAAAAATTGTATATTCAATTAGTCATTTGCTCTAGCTGTTGCCTTCTTGATGGATATAAGTAGGAGTTGTGTTATTGGAACTAATTTGAGTTTGTTTCATTGACTATTTTTCTCTGCCTAGAATATTCTGAGTTAGTTTCAAAGACATTAGCCCTGGCCGGTTTGGCTCAGCGGTTAGAGCGTCGGCCTGCGGTCTGCAGAGCCCCGGGTTCGGTTCCCGCTAAGGGCGCGTACTTCGGTTGCAGTTTGTCCCCGGCCCTGGTTGGTCGTGAGGGTGGCGGCCACTCGATGTGTCCCTTCGCGTCGATGTTTCTCTCTCTCTCTCCCTCCCACTCTATCTGTACAAAAAAATTGAAAAATACCCTCGGGTGAGGATAAAAAAAAAAAATTACAAAGACATTAAAATGTTAATTCCACTTATATCAATCTGTTTGGTTGAAATTAACTCTTTGAAAACATGATAAAAACTAAGTAACAACAGCTATGTGTCAGATGTTCATTTTTATAGCATTATCAACAATATAATACTAAAATGAAAATCTTGTTCCAAGAAAGCTGTTACATTGAATACAATATCAGGAAATACATTTAAAATTGAACATTTTAAATTCCTTTATTTTTTATATGTGATGTAATATTACCAACCATATTTTTATTGGAATGTTTACCTGTTAATGAGTTGATATCCTAGACATCCCATTTTCAGAGTTAAAATGTATTCTTATTGTGTCATATTGTTGGGCAATTTTTATAAATTGTCTTTATTTGGTATTTTTAATTTGGGTAATGTATGGTTTTTCTGCAGCACTTGGTGGTGCATTTCACTGGTACAAGTATTACAATTGTGAGGCCCATTGACTTTCCATATTTAAAGATGAACAAAGTAAGGTTCTCACCTTTAGACAATCTAAACCTTGCAGATGGCAAATATAAAATGAAACAAGAAGTAGTGGGTGCTAAAATGATGTTACAGATAAAGTGCTTGTTACTACAAAAGTAATCATTGTATTAGGAAGGCTTATAGGTGGCTTTACAGAGAAGGACCCATTTTTGTTGAATCTTCAAGAATGACTCACTTTTGAAAAAGGAGTGATTGAAGGCAAGATATTTTAAAGGAAGGAAAGAAATGAGCAAATATAGAGAAGTAGGAACTAGATGCTAGGAATCAGTCCAGTTCAATGCAGCCAGTATAATGGGCTCACTGAGAATAATGTAGAAAGATCGACTGAAACCTGTATCATTGACAGCATTGCACAGACAGATAGAGACTTTGAAGGTTACTAGGCATGCTCAGAGCCAAATATTTGAATTGTGTTTTTCTGATGGCACGAGTAGGAGTGAATAGATTGAGGACATTGGAGATCAAGATTATTTCAGAGGCTGATGCTCCAGCTTAGAAAGCATATTATAGTCCCTCCACTCTAGGTTCCACAGAGTTATTCAAGGGTTCAGTTTCCTTCTATTCTGTTGTTCTATATCCAAGACATTGTATACATTTGTAAGCACTCAAAGGTTGAGTGCTGTCATATCCAGACAGTTAGATGGAAAAAAGAGACTGGCAGAGAACTGACCTAAAGCTCTCTGACCCAGACCCACCAGTTATATGCACATACTTCTGGTTATATTCCATGTGCTCATGGCCACACTTAGATGCAAGAGCAGCTAGAAAGAGGTAATGTCTACCTGGGTTGCCATGAGCTCATCTTATTATATAGAATAATATAATACTTGGAGCCAAAAATTCTGTCATAGATCTAAAAATATATGCAACAATATCAGAATAAACTTTATTAAAAGACGTTTAATTTAACTTGGCAATTTGTAGAGTTGAACATAAGCTGCATTAAGTATAGTGAACCTATATGACTGAGATACAGAGATCTGATGATGCAGGATGAGAGGTGAGGAAGAATATAAGGCTAGTTAGTTCTTTTGACCTTTAAATAAATATTTTATCATTGTTATTTTATTATTTATTATTTTAATGTTTAAAATATTATTTTATAGTTATTTATATTATTATATTATATTATATTATTGATGAAAAAAATATATTTGGAGTCTTTCTTCATCTTCCATGGTGGTAAATAGTTGCAAAATCTGTGTCTATATCTTTAAAACATATATTCTAAAAGTGTAAGTTACAAAGAGTAATATTAGTGAAAGAAGAACTATAAAAATGATTTCCAAAACCAGTGGCGGTTAATGAGACTGGATTTAACTGAAATGAAAGTTTTGCATGTTCTATTAATTTATCTCCAGAAAAGATGACCTAGCAATTGCTTTAGAAAGTATGTTTATGGCATCAAATATTCGTAGTTTTGGGGACTGGTAGGAATTTTCAGACAGAAGGAGTCTCATTTTAACATGCTGTATGCAGTTTGGCAGAAGACCATAAAGGTGCTGATATACCAGCCTTTCCAGAGAAGCACAATCTTAAAGCAATTTCAGTTCAAAAGTCTGTTGAGCTTAGCTCTTCAACAGAGAAAAATGTAGGTACAAAGGAATAATGGACCCTAGAAGACAAGATTCAGAAGATTGGGAAATTCTAGAATCAAAGACAGTAGCCCACTGTAACAAAACAGTAAAAACTAAGCAAAATTAAATGCACTTTGGATATTGCTAGGCATTGAAATATACAGAATAAAAGACCATGGTTTCAGAATTGTACAAAATGTAAGCAGTGGACCCTCCTTGGTGGGTTGGCTGTGTAAATATGTTACTTTGCTCACAAACTGGACTAAGATTTTATCACTGTAGGAAGAGTACACTCCCGTTTGTTCTTCCTGTACCTGGAACATAGAGCTTAATGAGAAAACTGAAATTACAGACATTTTTAATTTGTAGGATGCACATCTTGGGGAAGACAGAACTTCTGGAAAGACCTCCTAGACACTGGAATGCTAGGGTTACATTTAGAGTTGTACAAATTTAGCTTATCTCATGTCACATTCTGGGAGGCCCTTGGAAACTCATTGTGCTCCTTCTCCAGGTGTGTTCAAACCATGACACTTCATTTCACTCTTACATGAGACTTAGCTTTGTCCCTGGTTCTTCTTCCTTCAAGAGACACATCATAGACACTGCTCTGAGTCTCCTAGAGAACAGTTTAGTGACCTGGACATGTGCCTGATGTGAAAAGCACCTCATCCTTGTCCTGGAGACATAATTTGAAAACAACTTCCCAAGAGTCAGCTGGTGTGGCCCTTCCATGCCTATCACATTTGTTTTGATATGAAGACGTATGTAAAGTGGGCTCTTCTTGGCCCAGACCTCAAGAAGCACCCCCTTTCCACATTTGCAACACTTGTCAGGGCTTGTCCATTTAAGTTACATATAGGTAAATTAGAAGAAATTTAAAATTTTTTACTGGTTTCAGGTCTCAGGTTAAACAGTGCTCACTCTAAAGCCTCTTCAAATCCCATTTATAAGTGGGAAAGCATTCTTCATGGCTTTTTAAAAAACTTTTATAACATTTCTTTGGTATCAGAGAATTCACATAACAAACTTAAGAGACTTTTAAATTGAAGGAGTGTGTGTGAGAGAGGGGACACTGTCTTTTAGAGCTACCCCAAAAAATATATCATAAAGCCATATCAAAATATGTAATATGTATACCATTGGAAAAGCAACATAGAAGAGGGAAAGAAAAGAAATATGTAATTTTTTCCAAATGAATGAAAGACAAGAAGCCACATATCCAGAAGTTCAGAGAACCCCATGTAAAATGAGTAACAAACAAAATCACACCTATGCAACCATAGCTAAATTAAGACAGTCTTAAACACATAGAAAAAAAAAAAAGAAAACATTACCTACAAAAGACCGAAAGAGTGGATGTCAGAAGACTTTTTCCTAGAAACTATGCCAATTAGAAGAAAGAGGAATAACATTTCCAAAGTACTGAATAAAGAAGAATATCAAACCAGAATTCTTTCCCCACTAAAAACATTTCTAGAAGGAACACAAAATAAAGACTGATTGAATTTATTGTAAGCAGACTTTTATTAAAGATTGAAAAAGAAGGTTTCTCTCATTCCTACAAAAAATGAGAAATCACTGAAATAATAAAAATGTCAGTAAATTTAAGTAAAATAAAACACATAAATAAATCTATATCAGGAATTTATAACAAACCCAAAAGTGAAAACATAAGATGATATGAACAATTTTATGTGAATAATTTAAAAGCTCAGTAAAATAAACAAATTCTGTGAAATGTAAATTACTACAATTGATGCAAGGAAGAAATAAACACATGGAAATGTCTAATAACTATTATCGAAATAGAATCAGTGAGAAATGTCTTTCTATAAACAAATCACGAGGCCTAGATGTTCCCATTGTGATTTCTACGAATACTCAAGTGAAAATAATTTCAGTTTTATATATAGTCTTTTTTTTTTTTTCCAGTTTTTTGGTTTTTACTATTGACACTATTACAGTTGTTCCCACTTTCCCTCCCTTTAACCACCTGCCACCCAGCCTCCATCCTACCTTCCCTCTGGCCATCACCACACTGTTGTCTGTGTCTATGGGTTATGCATATAGTTCTTTGGCTAATCCCTTCACTTTCTTTCATCCAGTCCGTCGCTCCCACTGCCCATCTGACAGCTGTCATTTTGTTCCATGTTTTATTTTGTTCATCAGTTTATTTTGTTCATTATATTTTACATACAAGTGAGAGCATATGGTATTTGTCTTCCACTGGCTTTTTTCACTTAGCATAATAATCTCTAGGTCCATCCCTGTTGTCACAAAAGGTACGATTTCCTTCTTTTTTATGGCCATGTGGTATTCCATTGTGTAAATGAATCACAACTGTTTTATCCATTCATCTCCTGATGGACACTGGGGCTGCTTCCAGATCTTGGCTATTGTAGATAACGCTGCTATGAACATAGGGGTGCTATAGTTGTTTGAATTGGTGTTTGGGGGTTCTTATGATGTATTGCTAGAAGTGGGATTGCTGAGTCAAAAGGCAGTTCCATTTTTAATTTTTTGAGGAAACACCATAGTGCATTCCCAGTAATAATGCACTATGGCTCCCCTTTCTCCACATCCTTGCCAGCACTTGTTTTTTAATTTATTAAAAGGTAGCCATTTTGGCAGATGTGCTGTGAAGTCTCATAGTGGTTTTAATTTGCATCTCTTGGATGACTAGTGATATTGACCCTTTTTCATATGTCTTTTGGCCATCTGTATATCCTCTTTAAAGAAGTGTCTATTGAGTTCTTTGCTCATTTATAATTGGATTTTGTCTTCCTGATGTTGAGTTGTATAAGATTTTAATATATTTTGTAAATTAACCCCTTATCAGATGTAACGTTGATGAATACGTTCTCCCATACAATGGGTTCCCTTTTCATCTTGTTGATGGCTTCTTTTGCTGCGCAGAAGATTTTTAGTTTGATGTAGTTCCACTAGTTTAGTTTTTTTGTTGTTGTTTCCCTTGCCCTAGGAGAAATATTGGCAAAAATATTTCTGTAAGAGATGTCTGAGATTTTACTATCTATGGTTTCTCCTAATATTTTCATGGTTTCACAACTTATATATGTGTTTTATCCATTTTGAGTTTATTCTTGTGTATGGTGTAAGTTGGTGGTAGTTTCATTTTTCTGCGTGTGCCTGTCCAGTTTTCCCAACTCCATTTATTAAAGAGACCGTCTTTACTCAATTGTCTGTTCTTGCCTCCACTGTCAAATCTTAATTGACATATAGGAGTGGGTTTCACTTCTGAACTCTCTATTCTGTTCCATTGATCTATATGACTGTTCTTGTGCCAGTACCAGGCTATTTTGATTACAGTGGCTTTGTAGTATAGTTTGACATCAGGTATTGTGATTCCCTCCAACTTTGTTCTTTTTTCTCAAGATTGCTGAGGCTATTCATGGTCTTCTTTGGTTCCATATAAATTTTTGGAATACTTTTTTTAGATCTGTGAACTATACCACTGGTTTTTTAATAGGAATTGTGTTGAACCTATAAATTGTTTTGGGTATCATGGACATTTTAATGATGTGAATTCTTCCAATCCATGAACATAGTATATGCTTCCATTTATTTGTATCTTCATCTGTTTCTTTCTTCAATGTTTTATAGTTTTCTGAGTACAGGTCTTTTATATTCTTGGTTGAATTTATACCTAGGTACTTTTTTTATAATAATAAATGGGATAGTTTTCTTAGTTTCTCTTTCTGATAATTCATTATTGCTTTATAAAAGTGCTGCCAATTTCTGAATATTAATTTTGTATCCTGCTACTTTGCTGAATTCATTTATTAGATCCAGTTGCTCTTTGGTGGGGTCTTTAGAATTTTCTATGTACAATATCATGTCATCTGTGAATAATGACAGTTTTACTTTTTCCTTTCTGATTTGGATGCCTTTTATTTCTTCTTCTTGTCAGATTACTATGGCTAAGACTTCTATTACTATGTTGAATAAGAGCAGTGAAAGCAGACATCCCTGTCTTGTTCTTGATCTTAAGGGAAACATTAAGGTATGTTCCCTCTATTCTCATTTTTTCTGAGAGTTTTTATCATAAATTAGTGCTGGATTTTATTGAATGCTTTTTCTGCATCTATTGATATGATCAGGTGATTTTGTGGGGGGGTTTTTTAGCATTTATTTTATTTTATTATTTTTTTTATTCTCACCCGAGGACATTTTTCCATTTTTTGTTCAGATTGATTGGGAGGGAGAGAGAGAGAGAGAAGGATCGAAGTGAAAGGGACACATCGAGTGGTTGCCACCCGCACAATCCCACCAGGGCTGGGGACAAACTGCAACCAAGGCATGTGCCCTTAGAGGGAACTGAACCCGGGTCTCTCTGGACCACAGGCCAATGCTCCAACCACCAAGCCAAACTGGCCAGGACTGATCAGGTGGTTTTTATTCTTCATTTTGTTTATGTGGTGCATCACATTTATTAATTTGTGGATGTTGCAATAATCTTGCATCCCCAGAATAAATCCCACTTGATCATGGTGTCTGGTCTTAATGCATTGCTGGATCCAGTTTGCTAATATTTTGTTGAGGGTTTTTATATCTATGTTCATAAGAATTTTGACCTATAATTTTGTTTCTTTGTAGAGTGTTTATCTGGTTTTGAAATTAGGATAATGCTGGCTTTGTAAAATGAGATTGTGTGTCTTCCCTCCTCTTGAATTTTTGGAATAGTTTGAGAAGAATAGGTGTTAGTTATTTTTTTTTTTAATGTTTAATAAAATTCATCTGTGAAGCCATCTGGTCCAGGACTTTTATTTGTTGGAAGTTTTTGTTGTTTTTTTTAATAACTGCTTCCATTTCATTAGTTGTAATCTGTCTATTCAGATTCTCTGATTATTCTTGATCCATTTTTAGATGATTGTATATTTCTAGGAATTAACCCATTTTTCCAGCTTGTCCAATGTTTTGGCATATAGTGATATTTTCTTACAATGCATTGTACTTTTTTGATTTCTGTTGTTACTTCTCTTCTTTCATTTCTGACTTTATTTATTTGGGTTATCTCTCTTATTTTTTTTTTTCTTTTTTCTTTTTCATCCTCACCTAGGAACATGTTTTTACTGATTTCAGAGAGAGACTTAATGTGAGAGAGAAACTTCAATCAGTTGCCTTCTGTACATGCCCCTACCCAAAATCAAACCCACAGCCTATGTATGTGTCCCAAACTGAGAATCAAACCAACAACCTTTTGGTGTGTGAGACTAGGCTCCAACCAACTGAATCACCTGGTTAGGGCTCTTTTTCTTGATCAGTCTGGTCAAAGGTTTGCCAATCTTGTTTATCTTTTCAAAAAATTAGCTCCTGGTTTTATCGACCTTTTGTGGGTTTTTTTTGTTTTTTTTGTTTTTTTGGTTTTTTTTGGCTTGGTTGGTTTTTTTTAGGCTGCATTTTGTTTATTTCTTCTCTGATCTTCATTATTTCCTTCCTTCTACTCACATTGAGCTTTGTTGTTGTTGTTGTTTTCCAGTTCCTTTAATTGTAAAGTGTTATTATTTATTTGAGATTTTTTTGTTACTTGAGGTAGGCCTATGTTGCTATGAATTTCCTGCTAGGATGGCTTTCACTGTCTCCTATGGGTTTTGTGTTGTTATGTTCTCATTTTCATTTCTTTCAAGGTAACTTTTGATTTCTTCCTTGATCTCATTGTTAACCCATTTACTGTTTAGTAAAATATTATTAAACCTCCATGACTTTGTGTTTTTCAGATTTTTTTCTTGTGGTTGATTTCTAGTTTCATACCATTATGGTCAGAAAAGATGCTTGTTATGACTTCAATATTCCTGAATTTGTTGAGACTTGTTTTTTGTCTTAACGTTTGTTCTATCCTAGGAAATGTTCCATGTGTACTTGAAAAGAATGTATATTCTGCTGCTATGGAGTGAAATGCTCTGAAGATATCAATTAAGTGTATCTGATCTAGTGTGTCATTTAGGGACATCATTTCCTTGTTGATTTTCAGTATGGAAGATCTATCCATTGATGTCAATGGGGTGTTAAAATCCACTACAATGACTATATTACTGTTGATTTTCCTTTTATGTTCATCAGAATTTGCTTTATATATTTAGGTGCTCCTGTGTTGGGTACATAAACGTTTACCAGGGTTATATCCTTTTGTTGGATTGTTCTTTTTATCATTATGTAGTGTCCTTCTTTGTCGATTACTATAGCTTTTGTGTTAAAGTCTGTTTTTTTCAGATATAAGAATTGCTACTCCAGCTTTGTTTAAATTTCCATTTGCATGAAAAATGTTTTCCATCCCTTTACTTTCAGTTTGTGTTTGTCTTTTGTTCTAAGGTGGGTTTCTTAATGACAGTGTGAGTCTTTCTTTGTTATCCATTTAGCTACCCTACATCTTTTGATTGTAGCATTTAAGCCATTTACATTTAAAGTTATTATTGATAGCCCAGCAAGGGTGGTTTAATGGATTGAGCATCTTCCCATGGACTGAGAGGTACTGTTTCAATTCCCAGTCAGGGCACATGCCCAGGTTGTGGGACTCAATCCTCAGTAGGGGGCATGCAGGAGGAGGCAGCCCACTGATGTTTCTCTTTCACATTGATGTCTCTCTCTCTTTCTCTCTCTCTCTTTCTAGCTCTCTCTACTCTCTCTAAAATCAATAAAAGTATTAAAAAATAAAGTTATTATTGATAAATACTTATTTATTGACATTTTATTCTTTTAATTCTGTTCCTATCCTCCTTCTCCTTTTCCTCCTCTTCCTCCTCCTTCTTTTCCTTCTTCAAGTAGTCTCTCTAACATTCCTTGTAATACTGGTTTGGTGGTAACAAACTCCTTAAAGTTTTTCTTGTCTGGGAAGCTTATTATTTCTCCTTTAATTTAATTTTATTTTTTGTTTGTTTTTTTCTTATGGAAAAATAGTTTATTTCAATATTATGGTTAGCCAATTTTGAGGAAGGGTACACTATTAATATTTTAAGTATAGTTATTTTAAAGCTAGAGGGGAGACTAGGGCAAGAGAGCCAGAAGGTACAGTTGCAAAATCATTAATTTTTGCTTCTTTTTGTTCTTCAATTCAAAGGCAATTCTTGGTAAGAAGTATGTTTTATAAGTGCATTAAAATTCACAAATTTTGACATTTTCTGAGGAGAGAGACAGAATTTGTAATTAGAGCAAAAGTCTTTACTAAAACTAAGAATTTCTTTTAGGATAAGAAATGAAAGTATTTATAATAGCTGATGAATTGTTTGCAAATATTTGATAATTTTGATGGCTACCTGGAGGGTTATCAGTATAGTCAATGAAAATGAATATATTTCTGATGAATTACTTTTTTCATATTCCTTCATATATAGGTTTGTTCATTCATTCATTCATCAAACATTTATTGAGGGTCTGTCTTCTCCTAGTGCTCTGCTTGTCATAAGGATACAGACTTGAAAAAGGCCTGCCTCTGTCCTCATTCTTAGGTAATTTACAGCCTGAGTGACTATTTGTGAGATTGTCATTTCCATTTGGAGAGAGGATCTCTATATGACTTGATGATTCTTGACATGTCTCCATTCTGCTTCTCATTTACCACAGATGCTCTTCCAGATCTTTCCCACTCTCAAGCCTCCTATTCCATCCAGTTACTTCACTCCCAGCACATGATCTTGCCTCCTATTTCATGAAAAATGAAACTGGTTACTGATTTATTATTCTCTCTCTCAATCAAGTGTATCTTTCTATAGTCATCATGACCTCCTCACCCTCCTGTCTTAGACAAAGAGATATCAGAGCTGGTACTTCTAAAGGACTCTCCATCCTTCATTTCTTACCTTT
This sequence comes from Molossus molossus, assembly GCF_014108415.1. NCBI lineage: Eukaryota > Metazoa > Chordata > Mammalia > Chiroptera > Molossidae > Molossus > Molossus molossus. The sequence continues at coordinate 34,062,223 of NW_023425347.1, read as the reverse complement.
TCTAAGACCTTGATTCATAAGTTCCTTTTGGTTATCTTTAGTTTCTCTTTACTAATTCTTTTCCTTTTGTCTGTAGATACACTCATCTTACTCATACACTGAAAAATATAAATGTGTATTTGTTGGGTGGTGAGTGAATGAATCAGCAGGTCTTTTTTAAACCCCTGATTCCCTCAAACTTCTTTCTTTTGTTTCTTTTCCATTACAGCCATACTTGAGAGAGTAGTCTACACTGGCTGTGTTAGTTTACCCAGTTCTTATTTCTCAACTTCTGTAAGTTGACTCCTTATAACATACTATTGAATTTCCTCTCCTGGTTACTGACTATCTGCCAAATATATGTATTTGTTCCCTTTCTTTCTCGAATCTACTTGATTTCCTGCTGCATTTGATAGTGCTGATCACAGGTGCTGACACCTCAGAGAATATTTGCCTGGCTTTCACAACATCATTCTATCTTGATTCTTCTCTTTTTCTCTGACCTTTTGATTTTTCTCTCTAACTCTTTAGATTACACCATTCCTATACATTCTCATTTTTCCGTTTCATACTTATGTCTTCCCTTTGCCTTTATATTCTGCTTTTTCAGCATGTATCTGTTTTCTAAAGTCCAGATCTTATTTTTAGTAGTGTACTCAACATCTCCACTTGGTGTTCTATAGATATGTTAGATTTAAATGATCAAAATGGAACCACCATAATTTTCTTCCTCTCCAAAACCTGTATTCCTTAGTAATCCACTTATATGTTACCATCACCCATTTCTGTTATGTATCAATGTGTAACACACTGCTCTAAACTTAATGACATAAAACAACCACCATTTTATTATGTTCACAAATTCTATGGAACAGGAATTTGGATAGAGCACAATAGGGATGGCTTTCTGTGTTCTTTGACCTTTGGGATTTCACCAGGGAAGACTCAAATCGCTAGGGACTGGAATTATATGGAGGCGTTCACTCCCATGCATGGTTCTTGGACTGGGATTATTTGAAGGATGAGTTCAGCTGGGATTGTTGTTAATTGGGTTACCTTTCCATGACCTTTCCATGACATATGGGCTTTCTCACAGCATGGCAGCCTTAGTGTAGTTGAACTTCTTACTTGTGGCTCAGGACTCCAAGAGTTAGTGTCCCAGTGAATAGTCTCCTTTAATTTTAAATAATAGCCTTTGCTGGGTAAAGTAGTCTTAGTTGTTACTTAATGTTCTTTATCACTTTCAATACTTCATGCCAACCCCTTCTGGTTGAAATATTTCTGTTGAGAAATCAACATACAGTTTTATTGGAGCTTCTTTGTAGATCATTAACTGCTTTTCCCTTGCTGCTTTTAAGATTCTTTCTTTGTCTTTAGCCTTTGCCATTTTAATTATGATGTGTCTTAGTGTAGACCTCTTTGATTTCATCTTGTTTGAGACTCTCTACTCTTGCTGGACTCCTGTTTCTTTTGTCTTCACCAGGTTAGGGAAGTTTACAGTCATAATTTCTTCAAATAGGTTATCAATACTTTGCTCGCTCTCTTCTCCTTCTTTTACACGTATGACGCGGATGTTGTTATGCTTCATATTATCCCAAAGATCCCTTAAACTGTCATTCTTTTAAATTATATTTTCTTTTTACTTCTTTGATTGGGTGTTTTTTCCTATCTTGTCTCCTAACTTCCTGATTTAATCCTCAGCTTCATTAAACTTACTATGTATTCCTTCTGGCATAGTCTTGATGTCAGATATGGTATTCTTTGTTTTTTATTGGTCTTTTTCATGGTTTTTCTGTCCTTTACATGCTGTTGTTCTCACTAAGTTTCTCGATCATCCTTATAACCAATCTGATCAAATGTTTGCTTCTATTTCATTTCACTCTTATCTGGAGAGTTCTCCTGTTCTTTCATTTGGGGCACGTTTTTTGTCTCTCTATTTTGGCTGCCTCTTTGTGTTTGTTTCTGTGGATTAAAATGATCTGCTATGACTCCCAGTCTTCATGGCATGACCTTATATAGTAAATGACCTGTGGGACACAGTGGCACAGTCTCCATGATCTCCTAAGCTTGGTTTTCTAGGAATGTCCCTGGTGTGTGTTATGTGAGCCTTCCTGTTGCAATTGAGCCTTGATAGCTGGTGGCCCATTTGTGTATGGGATTGATCCCCAGGCTGGTTGACTGTTACGCTCAACTGAAACCATGGCATGTAAGTTGTAGTGTTTGTGCTAACCACACAAAAAAAAAGAAAATGCAATTTTCCTTAGCAGGGTTTGGTGCCTGCTGTGATGTGCTGTTTATAAAATTTATTGGAACCTGCTCTGATGTCTGAAGCTGGTGACTTGATGTGTTGATTCTGGGCTCCCCAGGTATAGATTTTGATGCCAATTGTAATGAACATCTTCATTCAATTTGTGAAATTAAAACTACAGATTGGCCTCCCTGCAGTGCCTGTGACATCTGGTTTGAGATAATGATAGTATGTATGTACATAGACTGTTAAATTCTACTGCTGGAAATGCACCTTAAAACATGTGTCCCAAACTTTTCATGGAAGGTTCATTTTAAGCTAAAAAATTTTTAAATTGGTGACTCTATGACCAAAAGCTACTGATTTACATATGTTGTGGTTGTCAGTTTTATTTTAACTCATCTTTATTTTTGAATGTATTACAGGTGTCCTGTCTTTTTTTCCCCATTGACCCCCTCCTCACCAATCCTGCCCCCCTCCTGCTGGTGTCTATTGGATATGTATATATGCATAGAAGTTCTTTTGTTTATCTCATCCCGCCCTCCCACCCCCCTTCCTTTAGAGGTTCATCAGTCTAACAACCAATTTGTACTTCTGAAGGATAAGTGAAAAAGATGTAGTTGTCATTTTATTTTGCCAATATCTGCAAAATGAGCAGGGGCGGATGGAAAAGACCAGATGTCACACAGTCTCAGAAATAAGGCTCACTCCACAAAGTGTACAGGTCTTCACATTCCTTGATCCAGGCTCCTCTTGAGCACTCTCTGCAGAGTCCCAGGTCCCAGAATGTCCTGAGTTCTGTATGTAGATGGGCTTCTTCTGTATAACTAGAGGTCCTCTTGCCCCAACTTAAATACCTGAGTTAGGTCAGTGAGTGGACACCTACTCAGGAATTATTCTTCTCAAACTATAGAATATGACCAAACCTGAGGAAAGACATCAAGTCTTGTAACTGAGAAGCTGTTTTTGTTGTTGTTTTTTAAACTCTTACTTAAGGATATTTTCCATTTAGCTTCAGATAGGGTAGGAGAGGCATAGAGAGAAAGAAACATCGATGAAAGAGACACACATCGACTGGTTGCTTCCTGCATGACCCTGACCAGGACCAGAGACCGAACCAAAACTGAGGTATGTTCCCTTGACCAGAATTGAACCCATGACTCTATGGTCCATGCCCAATGCTCTAACCTCTGACCCAAACCAGCCAGGATGAGGAGCTGTTATTTTTAACGTAGTGCCCAATTTTTTCCAAGATTATATGTCTAGTACATTTCACCAAAGAAGGCAGAAGCATCCTTTGTTCTTTTCTATCTGTCACTTTTCCTTGTCCTGTCTTCTCTCTTCTTCCTCTCTCCTCTCCAACCATTTTATGCCTCTTGTTCCTTGGGATATTATGCAGAGCCTGTTGAATCACACATTTCTGTTTACCACCAAGTTCATTCCACACATTATTCTGCTCATTGTCATGGCTTCATCATTTCCAAACAAATATAAACTATATGTCTTATCTGCCACTATGAACAGGTAGAATCATTAAATATACACAAACTAGTTTAGACTAGTAAGACTCTAGAAAAGCCATTTCTCTTTTAGTAACCATTGTAAGTGTCATGAGGATTTGAAGTACTCTCAGGAAAACTATTTGGAAACGTATACTGAAGTTGAACTGAAGTTCCCTATGACCTGGATATTTCATTCCTAGCATATGTCCTGCAAAAGTGTGGGTACAAGGGCATAAAAAACATTCAGAGAATGATCATAGGAGCAATATGAATAATAGCTCAAAATTGAATATAATCAAATGTCCATCTAAAATAGCCAAATAAACTGTGGTGTATTGGGATATGTAATAGTAATGCAAATAATCAAACTATACTTAAACCTAACAACATGGATTTATCTGACAGTCATAATGGCGAGTAAAATAAATGGCACACTACTCAATACATCTTTTTTACTCCATTTATATAGAGTTAACAAACAGGCAAACATAGTCTTTGATGAGAAAAGTAATAATAGTGACTATCTTTGAATAGGGTGGAGTGGTTGTTGAGTAAAATGGGCCCAAGAAAATTTCTAGGATTTATTTGGCAGTACTCCTTCTTTTAGCCAAGATATTAATAACAGGGATGCATTCATTTTGTGTGTTTCACCTACTCCTTACATTTGAGCTCAGAACTTTTCAGTTTCTAGGTTATGCTTTACTTTAGAAGGTGAATTATTTTGGTAAAAGTTTTTATACTAACAAAAACACCACAGGACAATTTAAAATCTGATATAAAATTCAGATTCTTTCCCAAGCTATCACTAATATAGGATCAGATCTGAAAATGTCCACTATGCCAATACATTTGGGGGCTATATGCAACTGTCATCTGAGAGGAATTAGGGAAAAATCTCACCAATTCTGCCTGTCTCTCCTCTTGCCTTTCCTAACTTTCTGTCTGATTAATATTTTGTAGAGGTAAGGTCTAAGGTTCATCCCCACCTGCTTGTGAATGCAAAATTCTGTTGTTGATCTCAGGACAAAATATGATACCTAACTTTCAATTAATAAAAGTGAGAATGCACGTAAAGTAGAGCAGGAATACTTTGAAACCGGACTAATGCTAAGAAATCAGCTGCTTGCTCTTCTGACCAATAATGTCTTTGTTTATGTCAGGGAAGCAAAAACAAGCTCCAGGAGCAACTGAATGTTTTTGTGAACTTTGCGAACTGATATTCTTGCCAATCCTCCAAACCATTTCAAGATAAGCTAGAGTTATTTATTATACGCAGACCAACTTGGAAAATTACACCAGATTAACTTAACTCATGGTAGGTAGAGTAGAAGTCTGTTTTTTAAAATTTGTAAGTCAATAAGGTGTAGATAAACCCTAGAACATGTATACTAAAATTAACAATATTTCTAGGTCATCAAAGTAATTAAAGTTTATTTTTATAGTTTTGTGTGTTTTATGAATTTATTTTCAATGAATGTGAATTATTTTTAATCATATAAGTATACATATATAATAAAAAATTTTCCATTTTAAAAAAGAAAATAATTTTTCTGACTACTGCAAGTCAATTCGTCATTCATATGTTAGACAACGTTTTAATAAGCACTGACTAAATCAAAACTCTGGCACCCTATATGAGAAAGGAAGATGGTGGCGGGCAGGACTGGAGCAATGGGTGAGTATGTGAGAGTGTGAGCGAGTGTGAGAGACAGTGTGAGTGGACGTGAGTGTGGACAAGCAACCTCGAGCCATGCAGAAACGTAGGGCAGAGGGTTCCTGTGCTGTGAACGGGGAGCAGACGGCTACCCCCCTTAAGAGGCTTGTCAGGGTGCTTCTCCCAGCACACAATAGTGGCACTGTCAAAGTGTCCGCTTGCTGAAGCAGCAAAGGGCTAGGAGGTCAGCCGACATTCTACATGGCAGCAGCCTGATTGGAGCCAAGCACCACCCCCAGCAGCAGTAGCCCCAGCTTAGGGGTCTGGCACCTTCCCCCACAGCAGCAGTGACTGGGCAAGAGTGGAGCCCTACCCCCAACAGCAGATGAGGCTCCCAGCCCAGACACCCAGCAGCAGAGCTTCAGAGCCAACATCCATCCCCAGGCAGCAGCAGCTTACAACAGTCCCTTTAGCATTTCTTGCAGTGCTCGTTTGGTAGTGGTAAATTTCTTTAGGTTTTTTTTTTTTTTTTTTTTTTCAGTCTGTGAAGCTCTTTATTTCTCCTTCAATTTTGAATGATTGCCTTGATAGATAAAGTAGTCTTGGATTCAGACCCTTGCCATTCATTGGTTTGTATACTTCATGCCACTCCCTTCTGGTCTGCAGTGTTTCTATTGAGACATCAGCTGACAGTCTAATGGGAGTTCCCTTGTAAGTAACTTTCTGTCTTTCTCTTGCTTCCTTTAAGATTCTTTCATTGTCTTCAATGTTTGCCATTTTAATTATGATGTGTCTATTTGTGTGGTTTTTGGGGGGTTTATCTTGCTTAGGACTCTGTGTTTCCAGGACTTGTGTGACTTTTTCCTTCACCACATTAGGGAAGTTTTCTGTCATTATTTCTTCAAACAGGTTCTCTATTCCTTTTTCTGATTCTACTCTTTCTGGTAACCCTAAGATGCAAATGTTGTTATGTTTTGTATTGTCCTAAAGCTTCCTTAAACTCTCCTTCTGCTTTTTAATTTTTTTCCACTTGTTGCTCTATTTGAGTGTTTTTTCTACCTTGTCTTCTAGCTCGCTGATTCAGTCTTCAGCTTCTAATCTATTTCTAAGGTATTTTTCATAACAGCTATGTCATTCATTATTTCCTCTTAATTTTTATTCATAGTTTCCACCTCTTTTCTTAAGCTGATGTAGTTCCCACTGAGCTCCTCATCATTCTTATGAATTGCTTATACTTCTCACTAAATTGTTTGAGCACCCTTAAAATCATTGCCTTGAATTCTTTATCTGACAAATTGCTTTCTTTCATTCCCTGTAGTTCCATTTCTGGTGATTCCTCCTTTTCTTTCATTTGGGTGTTGTTTCTTTGTCTCACCATTTTAGCAGTCTGGTTGTTCTAGGCCCAGTGATGGATGTTGAAAAGTGTAGCCAGGTCAGTGTGTGTCAAATAAGGCTGCTGTGCCTCCCAAACTGTTTTGGTGTGTGGCACCTCTTGCCTGCAGTGGGTCCTTGCCAACTGGTGACTGGCAGCTGGTATTGGTCTGTCATGGTAGGCACTTCTGTGGTGCATGGGTCCAGCTGATGCATTGCTGGGGTGTGTCAGTCCTGCTGGGGTGCTACTGGGGTGTGCTGCTGCCTGGTGGGGCTCATCTCCTGATCAGTCACTGCTGATGTTACTGGGAGTGAATGTCAGCTCCTGGTTTGTGCTGCTACTGCTGCTGCTGTTGCTAGAGGGTGGGCCTCTCATCTCCCAACATTCTGCTGTTGTTGGAGGCTGAGGATGCTTAGCTCCTGAGACTTTGTTGCTGCTGGAGGAGGAGGGCAGGCTCCAAAGCTGCTGCTGCAGTTGTCAGGGACAGGTCTCAGCTGCCCCAGCCTTGCTACTGCTTGGGCTGGGGCACTGCTCTTGACCATCCGCTGCTGATGCTGCTGGAGATGGTTCTCAGCTGCTGATCTGTGCTGCTGCTGCCTGAGGTTGGATGTCAGCTCCACACCCCTGGCTCCAGAGCCTCAGTTGCTGTTGGGGTGGGGCTCCACTCCCACCCAGTCACTGCTTGTGGTGGAAGGTGCTAGGCTCCCAAGCTGGCACTACTGCTGCTTGGGGTGGTGCTCAGCTCTGATCAGGCTGCTTCTATGGGGAATGGTACTCGGCTCCTGGCCGGTTGCAGCTACCATAGCACGTACCTCAATAACCCCACTACTGTGCGCTGGTCCATGTTGACACTATGGGGTCCAATTGTCCGGTGGTGCAGGGTGCTCTGGTGGACACAGGTCACTCAACCCTAGCCACTCCTGGCTGCCTCCTCCCAAAGAAGACCAGGTACCTTCCAAAATGGCAGGGCCTTCTGGCTGCACAGGGAGAACTGCCCTGACAAGCCACTTACCATGGTAGCTGGCTGCTCCCTGTTCACAGCGCAGGAACCCTCTGCCCTACATTTTTGCATTGCTTGAGGTTGTTCATCCACATTCGCATCCACTCACACTCTCACACACTTGCTCACACTCTCACACACTCACCCTTGCTCCAGTCCTGCCTGCCAGCATCTTTTCAACCAACCTCAATACTTCCTTCTTTATTTTAGTGACAGTGTAGTATTCTTTTATACATACAGCCTATGGCTTACATTACTAGTACCTGACAGATGACTTTAGATTTGTTTCAACTGTTTGTCATTTCAACAATATTGCAACTAACATCCTAGTGCATATGTCATCTTCCTCTCGGGCAAATGTATCTGTAAGATAGGTTGCATATGTGGACCTTCTGGGTCAGAGGTTTAGGTACATTTACATTTTTGATATATAATTGTATCAATTTGCACTGTCACTAGGAAATATAAAAGATTCTCCAAATCCTTGCCACCCCACTGTCCCAGCAAATATGTGGGTTTGGGGGTTAATTTTTTGCAAATTTTAGAAGTGAAGCAGCTAAGTCACAGGATTAATTTGCACATCTCCTTATTATCAGTAAGTGTAAATAAATATGTTCATTTTTATTTACTATATTTGCCCATTTTTTAATAGGCTCATTGCTTTTTTTCTCACAGATATATGAAGGGCTCCTTATAACATTAAGACATTATCTCGTTGTCTGATACAAATAGCACATTTTGTTTAAGTACTATTTGTCTTTTGGTTTGTGTGTATGTGTGTGTGTGTGTGTGTGTGTGTATTCTTACACAAGGATATGTTTATTGATTTTAGATATGGGCAGGTAGAGAAAAATCGAGAGAGAGAGAGAGAGAGAGAGAGAGAGAAATATCAATCCCTTACCTTCTGTCATGCCCCCACCAGGGTCAAACTCACAACCTAGGTATGTGCCCTGACCAGGAATCAAACCAACAATCTTTTGGTGTATGCGAAGATGCTCCATCCAACTGAACCACCTGACCAGGACTTACCTATTTTTAAAAAACATGTTATGCCCTGGCCGGTTTGGATTAGTGGTTAGAGCATCAGCCTGCGGTCCTGAGAGACCCAGTTTCAGTTCCCACTAAGGGTATGTACCTTGGTTGCAGTTTGTCCCTGGCCCTGGTTGGGTAGTGCGGGTGGTAGCTGCTCAATATGTCCCTTTCACAATGATGTTTCTCTCTTTCTTCCTCTCTTTCCCTTCCACTCTATCTGAACAAAAAAAATGGAGAAATGTCCTCGGGTGAGGATAAAAAAAATAAATAAATAAAATAAAAAGCATGTTATTATTTTATGTAAGTGAATGTATTAAATATTTAATTTTTGTCTTTTTTTTATATCATACTTAAAAGTAGCCTCTTTTATACAAAAGTATTTTTTAAAGCTCAAGTATCTTATCTAAACTTTTAGTTCAATATTTATTTGAAATATTTATTTGAATCATAGTAAATGTATTCATTTATTTATAAAGATTGACATTTTTATGTCTATACAGCTTTACACATTTTTTAAACATTTTAGCAGTTCTTCATATAAATCATACCTACTTCTTGATCATTTTATTCTAAAGTATTTGTTTTGATGATATTGCAAATTTGGTCTTTCATTATATTTTCAAACTTGTTTTCTATTTCTTTAAATTAATTATTTCAATCAATATGTAATTTCTTTTCTGTATTACAGGCCCTGATAATTTTTGGAAATTATGTCTTACTTTTAAACATTCACTGACTAAAAAAAAGCGTGGCAGATATATATTAAAAGTGAGCCATGGCATTAAACTATTAAAACAAACAAAAAAAAAGCCTCGTTTTATAATTTATTAAGAATCCACAACTGTCTTAGAAGGACCATGTAGACCTATAAAGAACACGCGCTAGCTTTATTGAGGGACTGAAAACAACAAGCTTGCATTGCATTTGTTCTCTCCATCTATTTTTGAGTTGATATATTTCTGTTACTTTATTCCTCAGATTTCTTTCTAAATCTTTCATTAAGCAGTTTGTCTTAGACTTCTAAAAGAGAGAGTTTACTCTTAAAAGTCTCCAATTATCAAGAGTTGGGGTTTTGTATTTTGCAAGGTCAGCCGCTAGGCCACTTCCCTACTACCTTAGAGTACCTTTCATGAGGCTGTTCAATATTTCCATATGTGTGGACACAGATACTGAGAATATGCACGGTTTGAACATTTCTAAGATTCCTTCACCATCTTCTCACTGGGAGTAAGAAGCTTGTTAATAGGTTAAGCCTATAAACTATCCCTGGAATATGTGTCAGTCAAATGATGCTCTTTGAGATATAATGTAAGTATGATGCAATTAATATTCAATCACAATTGAGGTTGCTTAGCCACTTACATCTAAAATATAATGTAAAGCTGATCCTGTAGGGAAAACTCACTAACAAGTTCCATGTTGGATTAAAAATAAATAAATAAATAAATAAATAAATAAATAAATAAATAAATAAATAAATAAATTTCTTCTGTAATTTTTAGGGTGATAAAGGCAGACCTAGAAACAAACCCACAACTTCTGGGTTTTTAGCATTGTGTATTTCATGTCAGGTTACATCTGATACTTTGAAGAATAAATGGACCTATCTCAGATTTCTTTGATGATTATTGCAAGAATGCTATTAAATGGTTTTATATAGATCAAGAAGACTAAATGTCTAATCAGTTGGTATGCAATGAGACCATCCTAATCACTACCACTTCTTTTTTCCAAACCATGCTTTTACCATATTTCAATGAGTCAGGGTTATTCTAGCAAATTCTATTTTGAAGACCAACAAGAGTCTCCAAGACCACACCTCTTTTTCAATGATCCACTAGACAGACACTCAGAACTCAGAAAAGATTTGTGCATGATGTGATGGTTCATTACAGTGAAAAGCTACATGTTAAAGCCCAGCAAAAGCATAAGGTGCCTGGGCTAAACCCAGGAGAGGCCAAGCACAGACTTTCAGTTGTGTTCTCCCAGGAGAGCTTTACGGGCAGCATCTAATTCTCTTAGAATCAAAATGTGCCAACATGTACGAGATATTGCCAACCAGGACAGCTCACTCAGGCCTTGATATCCAGTGTTACAATTAGAGGCAGTCAAGTCAGCATGGAGTGCTCAGTGGCTGAACTTAGTGACTTAGACCCCAGGCCCTTTAGAGACCAAACTGAAACTGTGTACCAAGATCTTCACCATAAATCACATTGTCAGCATAAACTACTGGATATGGCCCAAGGCCACCATTGATTCAAATCTTTTCTTAAGCAGGATATTCCAAGGGCTTAGAGGTTTTCTTCTAGGAGCCAGTCAAAGGCCAGATCTTTCCCTGGAATGTAAAGGAACCCAAACCTTCTGGGTTAACCTTTATGGGATGTGTTATAAGAATGAAGAAAGTGCCCTGGCCAGTTTGGCTCAGCGGTTAGAGCGTCGGCCTGCGGTCCGGAGAGACCCGGGTTCGGTTCCCGCTAAGGGCACGTACTTCGGTTGCAGCTTGTCCCCGGCCCTGGTTGGTCGTGCGGGTGGCAGCCACTCGATGTGTCCCTTCACGTCGATGTTTCTCTCTCTCTCTCCCTTCCACTCTATCTGTACAAAAAATGGAAAAATATCCTCGGGTGAGGATAAAAAAAAAAAAAAAAGAATGAAGAAAGTGATGTCTTTAGAGATTTATAGTGAAAGATTTGGACATCTTGTTGGAGTGTGAATACTGATTTAAAAAAACAAACAAACAAACAAACAAAAAAAAACACCTACAAAGAAGGGCTCCTGATAGCTAACCTGGCTCAAATATTGTTAAAAACAAAGCCCAGCAGTCATTTCTGCTCAGGGGTCTCTCACTCAACCTACACTCCATGGAGAAGCCTGTGCTCAGCTGCCTGCCTGTTCCGTGTTTCTGCCAGCTGAACCAGCCATTATTAAGTTCTTCTGGAATCCTTTTTCAACTAATAGGATTGAGGTTTTTCCCATCCAATTAAGAGCTGCACAGCTCTAGCCTATCAAAGTGGTTCTATTCTGAAATCAGGACAGTACCTATTGGACCAATCAAACTGCAATGATTTGGAGTCCTCATTTGCATGTGGTTGGACAAGTCGGGTACCAAGGATGGAGACTCCTGTCCATATAAGCCACTCTCCTCTGACTCCAGGAGCCCATTTTCTCTTTCTACTGAAGAATGAAGATTGCCTCTCCCTGTCTGAGCTGAAACACCAAAGCTCTTTCACTAGAGCAGAGTAAGTAAACCTGAGCAGAGAGTAGAAGAAAAAACATATCGCAGAGTGGGGCAGACCCTTACAGCACAAAGCAGACTGGCAGATAACAGAGCAGAGCTGCCTAATCCGAGCGGGGCCAGGCCCCAGGCCTATCCTGCAGCCTTCACAGCCCTGCTGTACCACAACTGAGCTGTTTTGCTCTGAATAAAGTTTTCTTCTTCACAGCACCTCAAATTGGAGATCCTTGTTGGCACTGAATCGATGCCAATCATCAGTTCATAGAAGGGTATGTCATAACTGGATGCTTTTTTTTTCTTTATTGATTTTTTTTAGAGAGATAGGAAGAAAGAGGGAGAGAGAGATAGAAACATTGATGAGAAAGTACATCAACAGGCTGCCTCCTGCATGCCCCCCACTGGGGATTTGACCCACAACCTGGTCATGTGCCCTGACCGGGACTCAAACTAGCGACCTCTTGATTCACGGGTCAATGCTCAACCACTGAGCCACACCAGTCAGGCAATATATGTGTTTTTTTTTTTATTAATTAGATCACTTTGTTTCATTATGATTTTTTTGCTTAGTAAATTCTAAACTTAAAAACTAAATTTCTCAGTATGGAGCAAAAGGAGCATTTGATTAGGAAGACAAAAATGCAAGCCTTGGAATATAATAGTACTTATTGTAACCTAACATTTTGTTCATGGTAGAAATTGGTCTAAGATCATTTGGACGTTGAGCCTAAGTTTCCTTCATGAGATTAAACTCTAGTCTCTAGAGCTTTTCAGGTGGTAATATCCCATATAAAGGAATTATGGATTACTTTTCAACAATCAACAATTACCATTATAATATCAAATAACAATTGACATTAAGTGCTGAATCCCCCCTCCTACTGAAACTCCCACAAACCAGGTCATGCTCTGATACTTGGATTTATTTCAATGTGTCATTTAAGTACCTATCCAGGGTGTCCCCCCCAAAAAATGTATACACACCTAACAGCGGAGAGTTCAATTTATGTTTCTTTTTTTTTTTTTCAGATTTAACCCATGGGTATTTATAATTATTCAAAGTGTGTATACATTTTTTGGGACACCCTATATATTTGGTCTAGTGTTGCTTCTCTATCTTCAGTTTCAGTAGGAAATCCCACACAGTCTAAGCCTACAAAGAAATTCATAAACTTAGTGGAGTCTTCTATTTTATCAGGTCCTAGAGAGGATTTTGCCCTGATTAACTCTTTTTAGTTTAGCCACATAGATACAATCTTATCTAAGGAACAAGAAGCATCTGCCAAAACAATTCCCAGATCTCACTAGGAACTGTAACAGTTATTGAAAAACATAACATACTAATCAGGTGGTAACTATAGAATAGGGTGTACTAACAAACTCATAGAAAATTCATGTATTTTGTAGACATCAGCAGTAGTAGTTCCTGCCTGACCAAAGAGAGACCCTGACCCCAAGAATATGGCATGTGTCAGAAATTCACATCAGAACCAGCAGGAAGGCTGCCTAAATGCCCTTTCTCAAGACATCATTGGTAAAATTACAAATGGAGCACTGAAACTGCGTGCAGGAGATAATATTAAAACGACCTAAGAGCAGAGTTGAGAAACTGCACGTTGCCAGAAATTCCTTAGCTGCTCTCTTCCTATGGCTCCCCTGTATAACCCAGCCAGGATGCCTGAGATGCTGACAGAGCTTTGAAAGCATGAGCCAGCTGTTTCCTCAGGCTGTTGACTCCTGAATACATCTCTTTCCTTATCAGCCAGAACCTGTCTCATGAGTTTGACTTTTGTGGCATCAGGCATCTGGACCTGCATGCCATTTTTCCAGTTTCAAAACCAGTTTATCAACATTCCCAGTAGCTTTCTATCACCTTATCTCCAGCCAGATTTTGAGTGACAGAAAAAAGAAACAGTCTTGGTTACCATTTTCCTTGACTAATAAAGTATGGTAGCTACAGTTTCTGTAAGGATACTGTAGCTACTTCAGAGCCTGGTGGCTGATGGTGCTCACACTGTAGTGAGCAACAGTGCTGCTCAGAAGCAGTCAGTGCAAAGACCTAGGAGACATTCTTACAGTCAACTTTGAAATTATAATGCAGAGAAGGATTTAGGGGTCTACTCTACATTTACTCATTTGTTCACTCACTAGTTAAACTGCACTGTTTACAGCTAAATAGTAAGGCAAAAATGAAAGGTTTAAAGAAAATCTTCAGTTTAAACTGTAACTGATATTTACTTTAACCCAATTCAGGGTATTCTTTAGCTAATGAAAGAAGTAATTGTGTCTGTCTGTATGGGTTTCAGTATTCTTGAAGAGTTATATTTGTGAATACAGATATAATATTTGGGTTTACCCATTGAAACACATTTTGACTGCTTTCATTTTTTAAGTTTTGGTTTTTGGCAGTACATAATATGCAGCTGATTCTCCAATACTTATCTCAGAGCCAATCTTATTCAGGGAGCCCAGGCTCTAAGACACTGTCTGTACACATGAGACATAGTAAAGAACTTGAAACAGTGCAGGAATACGTGGCTGAACTTCCATTTCCTTCCCTAGGAATCCACTCTCAAAGCTCTTGCTTGCTAGTTCACATCTTCACTCTGCAGAGGTTACTTATTAGAATAAAAGCCCATTACTCCAACTCAAACATACTGTCTCAAATTAAATGGCATCAGAAAGGGGAAAGCAAATCAAGAAGTGATGCCCATTGTTTCTTGTGACATTTGGATAGTTTCAAGGACTAGCTTAGATCATGCTGTCTCACTGTCTGATTCCTGCAAAAGTCTTCTTCAGAAATAACCTCACATTTGGGATAGTAATTTAATCCTATATAGAGCTGCATATATCACCCCCTATGCCCTCCCTGACAAATGCAAGACTATCCAAAAAGGTTATGCGAGTATAATAGATTTTACTGAAAATGGGAGAGGGCGTCTTTTACCCTAAGATTTATTTGCCCATCATATCTTTGAAGGGAACTGAGCTCTTCAATCCACTGAATCCCAGCCCCTTTCTAGCTTGCTGGCTCCGCCTTCCCCGTCCTATTCTAGTGTGTCCTTTACTCACTACTTTGCTTCTAGGAGTAATTAAACGTTCTCCCACAAAGCAAGTGTGCCTCATTCTCTTGCTTGGGTTTCTGCTGACACATCCTTGTAGTTTCCCCTCTGCTCCAATAGGCAAATTAGTGAAATTTACAAACACACCCATTTTCCTCTCTATCAAAAGCTGGGGGTCATGCCCTGGCCAGGGTGGCTCAGTTGGTTGGGAGTCATCCCGTGCACCAAAAGGTTGCCAGTTTGATTCCTGGTCAAGGCACATGCTAGGGCTTCATCCCCAATTCATGTTAAACTATCACTTTGTTATTTTTCTCTCTGTCTTCTTCTTTCTTCCTCTCTTTCTAAAAATAATAAATATCAATAAACTATTTTTTAAAGAATTTCTACCTATCTAAAACAGAAAGAGAGAGAATTGGAGGTCAAGTGTTAAAATAAAAAGCACTTTCTTTTATCTTTTTATACTATGTTATCCCAATATCTATTCTGCTATAAGAAAGAAGGATGCTATGTGTCAACAATTCTAAGAGTTCATATAGTGCCCAGACACTTCTATTTTGAAAACTCTGTGGCAATGTCCAGCCGGTGTGGCTCAGTGGTTGATGCACCAAGAGGTCATTTGTTTGATTCCCCGCTCAGGACACATGCCCAGGTTGTGGGCTCAATCCCCAGTGGGGGGCATGCAGGAGGCAGTCAATCAATGTTCTCTCTCTCTCTCACTTCATCTTTCTCAAATCAATGAAGGGCGGGGGGGGGGAAGAAACTATGGCAAAATGCACCACAAGAAGACAGGCACACACACTGTAAATTAAATTCTCCATTTTCAATTACATTATCTTGGAATTTTATTCAAGTTTCCAAACGAGCAGCAGTTGCACATTCCATGAAATGTTTTTGGCCCATAAAATACAAGTGGACCCAGTGGAAGAATGTGGTGTCCAAAAATTATGCAAAGCCCGTGAGGAAGATACTGTGATTGTCTGAACACTTTTTATTTCCACATTCTAGTCTGCACTTAGTCAGAATCAGGCGCTTGGATTGCTCCTGCGGAAAGGCAGCTGCCTTCCGGGAAATGAGCCTGTGATAAAAGTAGCTCTTCACTGCTTTCGGTTTCAGTAGGAGTTAGGTTGCCAGCTCATCCCGTTTCTGGTGGCCTGGGATGACATAGAGATGGTTTTTCTGGCTGCAAACCTTTGAACTAGATCATTTTAAAACCTAATTACTGTTCACCTTAAACTCATACAGTGTTATATATACGTCAGCTATATACTACTAAAGCTTGAGGGGGTTGTTAATGACTGTAATGTTGTGAAATATGAAGGGAGCATAAGGAAAAGATCATATTAAGAGTTCCTGCACCTCTCATTGTTGTTCTCCAGAGCAAATATATGGCATTTAGCAAATTTTATTTATTTATTTATATCTTCGTTTATTTTTAGCATTTTAAATCTTTAACAGACAGGCTGGTTGTCTTAAGAAGCTATTGGTTGGCCTATTTTGGGGTCAGAAAACATGGCCAGGAAAAATCAGTTTTGGCAGTCCTAATTTATATTTACACAATAGTCACAATGAGTTTGTTAAAACAAATTGTCACTTTTTTCTACCCAAGTCCTAAAGCCAAAGCAAGGTCCTGCACATGCTGGCTCCCGCCGGCCTTCTGCACACCACGTTATCTCAGCTCCAGACAACACACCCACGTCTTCACCCATCAGGACTTTGTACACAAACTATTCTTCTCTTATATTTTCTCTAATTGTGCTCACCAAAAATTCAGCTTAACTCTCATTTTTTTAGAGAAGGATTGCTGACTGACTAGTCCAAATTCAGTTTCCTTTCTACACTTCCTCATAACCCTCTGTAACATTCCTTTATAGTGCCTACTAGCATTCAAATATTACATTTTTTTGTACATCTTGTTTTAACGTTGTCTTTATGAAATAAAAAATAAATGGATAAGCACAGACACCCTGGCTGTTATGCTGACCACAGAATTCTCAATGCTGTTCCTAGTGCCCAGCTGACAATTGGTGGTAAATATATATTTATTGAGTGATTAAATTCACTCATGTTTAAAAGTACCCATTTGCTGTCCACCAGGAATACATTTAAGTTTTTCTTTCTGCATGGTAACTGTTTTGCTTTTTGTTTTTGTTTTTGTTTTCATTTTTATTTATTTATTAATTTTTAACTTTTTTTTTATTTTGTTTTATTTTTATTAATTAATTTTTGTTACAGATGTTTCTCCTTTTTGCCCCATGCTTCCCCCCTCCCCCTCCTTCCCTGCCCCGTCCCCAGCTTTGTTGTCCATGTCCACTGTTCATGCACACATGCATATAAGTTCTGTGGTTTATCTCTCCCCACCACCCCCCTCTTCTGGGGATTGTCAGTCTGTACCCCACTTCCACGTCTCTGGGACTACCCCATTCCTCAGACTATTATGTTCATTATATTCCACAAATAAGTGAGATCATATGAGACTTGTCTTTCTCTGTTTGGCTTGTTTCACTTAGGATGATACTTTCCAGGTCCTTCCATGTAGTCTCAAAGGATAAGAGATCTTTCTTCCTTACAACTGCGTAGTACTCCATTGTGTATATGTACCACAGCTATTTTACCCATTCACCTACTGATGGACACTTGGGCTATTTCCAGATCTTAGTTATTGTAAATAGTGCTGCTATGAACATGGGGGTACTTACATTCTTTCTGATTGGTGTTCCAGGCTTCTTAGGGTATATTCCTAGAAGTGGAATCACTGGGTCAAATGGAAGTTCAATTTTTAATTTTTTGAGGTAACACCATATTGTTTTCCATAGTGGCTGCACCAGTCTGCATTCCCACCAGCAGTGTACTAGAGTCCCCTTTTCTCCACACCCTCACCAACACTTCTTGTTTGATGATTTGTTGACGGCGGCCATTCAGACAGGTGTGAGGTGATACCTCATTGTTGTTTTCATTTGTATCTCTCTGATGATTAGTGATGATGAGCATTTCTTCATATGTTTCTTAGCCATTTGTATGTCCTGTTTGGAGAGGTGTCTATTTAGTTCCTCTACCCATTTTTTAATTGGATTCTTTGGCTTCCTTTTGTGGAGTTGTATGAGCACTCTATATGTATTGGAAATTAACCCCTTACCTGATATATCATTGGTAATTATGCTCTCCCATACAGTGGGTAGCCTTTCCGTTTTGATGATTGTATCTTCCGCTGTACAGAAGCTTTTGAGTTTGATGTAGTCCCATGTGTTCATTTTCTCCTTTGTTTCTATTGCCTTAGGTGATGTATCAGTGAAAATTCTGCTGTGTATGATGTCTGAAATTTTGTTGCCTACAGTCTCTTCTAGGATTTTTATGGATTCATGAGTTACATTTAAGTCTTTTATCCATTTTGAGTTTATTCTCGTTTAGGGTGTAAGTTGCTGGTCTAGTTTCGTTTTTCTGCAAGTAGCTGTCCAATTTTTCCAGCACCATTTATTAAAGAGGCTGTCCTTACTCCACTGTATGCTCTTGCCACCTTTGTCAAATATTAATTGAGCATATTGCCTTGGGTCCATTGCTGGGTTCTCTGTTGTGTTTCACTGGTCTATATACCTGTTCTTGTGCCAGTACCAAGCTGTTTTGATTACAGTGGCTTTGTAGTATAACTTGAAATTTGGTAATGTGATTCCTCCAACTTTGTTCTTTTATTTCAAGATTACTGTGGCTCTTCAAGGTCTTTTTTGGTTCCATATGAACTTTTGAAGTATTTGTTCTAGGTCTGTGAAGTATGCCGTTGGTAATTTGATGGGGATTGCTTTGAATCTATAGATTGCTTTGGGTAATGTAGACATTTTAATGATGTTAAATCTCCCAATCCATGAACAGGGTATGTGCTTCCACTTTTTTATATCTTTCTCTATTTCTTTTTTCAATGACCTGTATTTTTCTCTGAGTAGGTCCTTTATTTCTTTGGTTAGGTTTATTCCTAGGTATCTTAATTTTTTTTGCTGCAATGGTAAATGGGATTCTTTACTTAGTTTCTCTTTCTGTGAGTTCATCCTTGGTGTATAAGAATGCCATCAATTTCTTGATGTTAATTTTGTATCCTGCTACTTTGCCAAATTCATTTATTAAGTCTAGAAAGATTTTGATGGAGTCTTTGGGTTTTCTACGTATAGTATCATGTCATCTGCAAATAATGACAGTTCCACTTCCTCCTTACCAATTTGGATCCCTTTTATTTTTTTCTTTCTGTCTGATTGCTGTGGCTAAGATTTCCAGTACTATGTTAAATAAGAGTGGTGGAAGTGGGCATCCTTGCCTTGTTCCTGTTCTTTGGAAAAATGCTTTTAATTTTTGCCCATTGAGTATGATGTTCACTGTAGGTCTTTCATATATGGCCTTGATTATGTCTAGATATAATCCCTCTATTCCCACATTGCTGAGCGTTTTTATCAGAAATCAATGCTGGATTTTGTCAAAGGCTTTTTTGGCATGTATTGATATGATCATGTGGTTTTTATTCATTTTATTTATGTCGTGTGTCATGTTTATTAATTTGTGAATATTGTACCAACCTTGCATCCCTGGGATGAATCCCACTTGGTTATGGTGGATAATTTTTTTGGTGTATTGCTGGAGCCGATTTGCTAGTATATTTTCAGGAATTTTGTGTCTATGTTCATCAGGGATATTGGCCTTAATTTTTTTTTCTTTTTCCTTGTAGTGTCTTTTTCTGGTCTGGCATTAGAATTATGCTGGCTTCATAAAACGAGTTTGGAAGTCGTCCTTCTTTAAGTTTTTGAAGTAGTTTAAGGAGAATGGGTGTTAGTTTTTTTTTTTAATATTCTGTAAAACTCCCCTGTGAAGCCATCTGGGACTGGGCTTTTGGTTGCTGGGAGAGTCTTGATTACAACTTCAATTTCTTCTGTTGATATTGGTCTGTTCAAGTTTTCTATCTCTTCCTGGTCCAGTATTGGGAGAGTATGTGTTTCTAGAAATTTGTCCATTTTGCTTAGATTGTTGAATTTGTTGCCATATAATTTTTCATAGTAGCTAACAATTATATATAAAACTATATAACAACTATAAAAATAGTTGTTAACAATCTATTGTATTTCTGTGGTGTCAGCTGTTACTTCTCCTCTTTCATTTCTGATGTTGTGTATTTGGGTTCTCTCTCTTTGTTTCTTGGTGAGTCTAGCTAAGGGTCCATCAATCTTGTTTATCTTTTCGAAAAACCAGCTCTTTGTTTCATTGATCCTTTGAATTGTTTTTTTGGTCTCTACGTCATTTATTTCTGCTCTGATCTTTACTATTTCCTGCCTTCTACTTGCTCTGGGGTTTTCTTTTTGTTTGCTCTCTAGTTCTTTAAGTTGTGAGGTTAGATAATCTGTTAGAGATTTTTCTTGTTTTTTGACGTAGGCCTGTGGTGCTATGAACTTCCCTCTCAGAACTGCCTTCGCTGCATCCAATAGATTTTTTGTTTTGTGTTCATTTTCATTGGTTTACAGGAAGTTTTTTATTTCTTCCTTGATCTCCTCGGTGATCCATTTTGTTTAATAACATGCTATTTAGCTTCCATGTGTTCAAATGTCTTTGTATGTTCTTCTTGCAATTGATTTCTAGTTTTATGCCTTTGTGATCTGAGAAGATGCTTGATATGATTTCAATCTTCTTGAACTTGTAGAGACTTATTTTGTGCCCTAATATGTGGTCTATCTTTGAGAATGTCCCATGTGCACTTGAGAAGAATGTAAATTCTGTAGTTTTGGGGTGTAATTCTCTGTAGATATCTATTAAATCCATTTGGTCTAGTGCTTTATTTAGAGTCTCTCTTTCTTTGCTAATTTTTTGTCTAGAGGATCTATCCAGTGATGTCAGCAGGGTGTTGTAGTCCCCTGCTATGAATGTATTGCTATTGATTTCTCCTTTGAAGTCCTCCAGAAGTTTTTAAATATATTTTGGTGCTCCTATATTGGGTGCATATATGTTTATCAAGGTTATATCTTCCTGCTGGATAGATCTTTTCAATATTATGTAGTGGCCTTCTTTGTCTCTAGTTCTGGCCTTCATTCGGAAATCTATTTTATCAGATATGAGTATTGCTACTCCAGTTTTTTTTTTTCTTTTCCGTTTGCTTGGAAGATTTTTTTCCATCCCTTCACTTTCAATCTATGTGAGTCTTTTGTTTTGAGGTGGGTCTCCTGTAAACAACATATAGATGAGTCATGCTTTCTTATGCAATCAGCTACTTTGTGTCTTTTTATGGGAGCATTCAATCCATTTACATTTACGATGATTATTGATATGTACTTATTTATTGCCATTTTTGTTTAGTGTGGTTATATTTTTCTTCCCATTTCTCCTGGTAATTACAGCAGTCCTTTTAACATTTCTTGCAGTGCTGGTTTGGTGCTAATGTATTCCCTTAGCCTTTTTTTTGTCTGGAAAGCTCTTTGACCTTCCATTTTGAATGATAGCCTTGCTGGGTAGAGTAGTCTTGGATTCAGATTCTTGTTTTTCATGACCTTGATTACTTTATGTCATTCCCTTTTGGCCCACAGTGTTTCTTGTGAGAAGTCAGCTGAGAGCCTTAAAAGGTTTCCTTTGTAGGTAACCTGTTGCTTATCTTTTGCTGCTTTTAGGATTCTCTTTCTGTCTTTAATTTTTGGTACTTTGATTATTATGTGTCTTGGTGTGGGCCTGTTTGGGTTCTTCTTACTTGGGGCTCTCTGTGCTTCTTGAACGTGAATGCCTTCTTCTCTCACCAAATTAGGAAAGTTTCTGTCACTATTTCTTCAAATATGTTCTCTAACCTTTGCTCATTTCTTCTTCTTTGGGGACTCCTATGATGCAAATATTATTACGTCCTGTTTTTTAACCATTTTTACCTTTTGGTTTTCTGATTGGTTGATTTTTTTCTATCCTGCCTTCTAATTCACTGATCCAGTCCTCAGCTTCCTCTACTCTGCTTTTTAGACCTTTCAATGTGTTTTTTATTTCTGATGTGTTGTTTTTAATTTCCAACTGGTTGATTTTCAACATTTCTATGTCTTTACTCATGGTGCTTATGTCCATACCCATGCTGTTGAGCTTCCTCACAATCATTGCTCTGTATTCTAGTTCTGTTAACTTGCTTCTCTGCACCTCATTTATCTCATCTTTGGTAGAGGTCTCTTGTTCTTTCATTTGGCTTTTGTTTCTGTTTTTCACTATTTTGGCTATCACAGTGGGCTTTGGAGTCTGCCAAATTTTCTCTGTGGGTGTTGGTGTTCTGCTGTTTGTGGCTCCCTCTCCTGGGTTTGGATGAGGCAGGGAGGACTCACTTTAAATACCACCGTCAAGTGTTAGCTTTTCTGGTTAGTGTTGCTAGCCCAGGGAATGGTAGTTATCCTCTAGGTTTTTTTGCCTGGAGGCTATTATTAGAGGTCCCCTGAAGACCCTTGGTTTCTGAGTTGCCTGAAAAACTCCCTCAGGTGCTCAGTGTAAGAGGATTTCCTGAGGGTGGGGCAGCTGCTGGTTGTTAATGGGCCTCAATTAGCATTTCAATGGCCACCAGGTGGAGTTGAATCTCTGAGGAAGGGGCCTCTGCCTCTCCCCAGGGCCCTGTGAAGGAGTAAAATGACCACAGTCCTGTGTGGCTGAACTCCGCAAAAGCTCTTAGCACCCTCCAAATCCCGAGTGTCCCCACACAGTTACAGTCCAATCTGCCTTCCCTCTGCCAGAGCCCAAGGGGAGTGGCTGCTGCCAATTTAGCCTCTGTCTAGACTCTGTGTTGTGGAGCCGCCTGGGACTTTTAACCCAAGGCGCTGCTTCCAGCCAAGGGCGGCCGCAGCTTTGGCACCAGCCGAGGGCGTTGCACTCAGCAGAAGCCCCAGGACTGAGCCGCGGTAGCAGGACACTGCCGAGTGGCAGCAGCTTCCAGCAGAGTCCCCTGGTCCCAGTGAGTCTGAGTGGCACCAGCTGAGGGTTTAGCATGCAGAGTTCGCAGGACTCAGCCGGGGTCGCAGCCGAGGCAGCAGCAGCGTCCCGCCGAGTCCCGTGGTCGCAGCCAGTCCGTGCCAGTCCGTGCGGCACCAGCCGAGGGCTTAGCAGGCAGCAGAGTTCACAAGACTCATGTGGGGTCTCAGCCGAGGCGGTAGCAGCAACTTCCCGCCGAGTCCCCTGGTCCCAGCCCAGGCCGCTGCGGACCATGGGCTCCAGGCCCCCTCTCACGTCCTCGCAAGCCTACCAGGATTGAGTCGGTGTCCCTGGTTATGTGGTCCTCCAAGGTGTCTTTCAGTTGCCCCTTTCTGACGATTTGCCTTTATTTTCGTTGTAATTCCAGTTTGGTCCTGGGAGATGGTCTGTGTAGCTCCATTCACTCTGCCGCCATTTTTCAGATCTCTGCATTGTAACTGTTTAAAAAATATTAAAATTTATCAGCAATACACAAAACATGAATTGGTAAAGGTGAGCTCTTGTTAATGCTATATTTGTCTCAGTCATCATTGTTGTCATTATCATCACCATCATCATTATCATATCATCACAATCACCACTGTGTTAAGTTTGTTTTAATGTTTCTGTCACTCTAAAGAAAGCACTGTCTCTTAGTGATAAATGTACTATGCAACACCAAGGAAGTTTAGAGACTTTCCTTAAATTTGTTTTGTATTAATATTGAGAATTTAGATTTTATTCTGAATTCAATTATGTACTTAGTATCCTTCTGAATAAAAAAGTAAAAAATAAACCATTGAAAATTTTTAATAAAGTAGCACACACTTTCTTACTCATTGATAAAGCGTGAACAACAACAAATAAATGAGTCGGTGGGTTGGATTATGTTACTTTTATCTTCTCAGAGAGTCAGGAAAATTAAACATATTTTGAGTAAAAGAAGACATCTTCCTTAGGCATTGTTAAGTGGCACCTTCTTCCATACTTGTTTAAGCTCTTATGTCTATTTAGACCTCAGAACACCTGTTATGAGGTTGGGATATGATTACATAGAGGTTTTCATTATTCCTGTTCAAAGCTCCCAAAAGGTGTTGATGCGGCCCTCAGGTTACACTTAGTAATGTCTGGAAACCTATTTGGTATTGCAACTGGGTAGGTTAGCAGAACAGATGCTATTGCTAACAGCTGTTAAACATCCTACACTGCCCAGGACAGCTCCCACAGAAAAGAACTTTCCAGCCCAAAATGCCAAGAGTGCTAAGGTTGAGAAATGTTTTGTGGAGCCATGAAAAATAATGAATTCCACCTGCATGCAACAAGGATGACCATCACAAACAAAGCATTGAGCAACAAAGTCAGTAAAAAATATATTAAATTGATATATGAAGTTCAGAAACAGATTAAATTTTGCTTGGTGATAGAAGTCAAAGTTGTAGAGCCCTGGCCAGTGTGTCTCAGTCGATTGGGTATGTCCCATGCACCAAGGGGTTGCTGGGTGATTTTCAGTCGGGACACATGCCTGGGTTGAAGGCTTGATGCCTGGTGTCGGGTATGTGGGGGGCAGCCGATTGAAGTTTCGCTCTTTCATTGATGTTTCTCGCTCCTTCTTTCTTCCTCTCTCTCTAAAAATCAATAAAATAAAAAATAATTAAAATGAAGTTGGAGCAGTAGTTAGTCTTGGGTAACCAGAAGTAGAAACTTGGACTCAAGTAATGCTTTATATTTTTATCTGGGTGGGAGTGACAAGGATGTAGTTTTTTGTAAATAATTAGGTACCTGTATACTAAAGTCTCCAGTAGACTTAGAGCTTCATGTGCAACATTGGCTCTTCCCGGCCTTCAGACGAGAACTGGAATATCAGTTTTCCTGCACCTGCTTAGCCTATCTTGCAAATTTTGAACTTGATAACCTTCATAATTATTTAAGCCTATTCCTTTTAATAAATTTATTTCTATATATACTCATATCCTATTGGTTCTGTTGTTTTGTTTTTGTTTTTTTTCAGAAACCTAACAACTACACAGGGTCAAATTTTGGGATTAACTGTAACATTTCCACCTATGAAACTTGCCATTGTAAATTCAATTCTTTTTCAATCACAGTCATTTTTATTGTTTTGTGAGCTCCTCTTCTCGGTCTACATGAATGCTCTTGACCCTCAATGAAGTATATATCCATTGTTCTTCCCATTGTTTCACTTGTCCCATGTCTCTGAAAACCATCTTAGAGTACATGATTCTTAACTACAGTTTCTCCTACAAACACATGTAACTCAGTTTTCAGCCCCTTTCTGCATAGTCACTTTGCCCAAAGTCTTCACCCTTCCTAGGGTGTTCATCATTCAATGGCTGATCTCTAAAAGAACAGGGGGGAAAATGAAAAGGATTACTAACGTCCATAGTTCTCTACTGGAATGGGGAAACAACTGTTAAGACTGTAGATCAATTTCTCATTCTTCCTAGTTCTTTCCACATCCTTTCATAATTGTTCATCCCAGGAGTGTTCCCTAATAAACATTTTACATACAAATTTTCATCTCAAAATTGCTTTCTAGGGAATTCAATGAGCAATAGATTGTACCCAGAGAGGTCTAAAAAATACGTTTCTGAAAATGGATTCAGGATCTAGATAACTGATTGCCTGGATGGCAGGAACCCCACCAGGGGTGGTAAGTGTGGCTTACATAGACCTTGGCACATGGTACGTGTGCAAATATTAATCTGTATATTGGTGCTGTTTCCTGGTAGTACCTCAGTTAGATCACTGTTACAAGGCACTGCATCTATCCTTCCATTGCTGTGAGTGTTCATCGCTAAAAAGCTTACAATAGTTCCCTACTTTGGAGAATTTCCCTTAATAGCATGGTAGCTGCTCTGTCCAAGATGGATGGCCCCAGAATGCCTGATGTGGTACAAATGTCTAGCATAGGACAGACTCTCATGCTATTGGTGCTACAGAGATACCAGTGGATCAGCTTGAAGCCATTATTTTTAACCTGCAAACACAGCCTCTTTTAATTCTTATTTTCTTGCCCTCTCCTGCTTCCTTCAGACCCCTTCCATTGAAAGCACTCCCTCCATAAATTATGAGCACAGGAACCCATCACCAGGTCTCTGCTTCTAGAGAATGTGACCTAAGACATTACTAATCCTGCTTTGTGGTTTGGAACAGATAGAATTCATTTGAAGTTTCTTA
The DNA here is from genome assembly GCF_014108415.1 of Molossus molossus. Taxonomy (NCBI): domain Eukaryota; kingdom Metazoa; phylum Chordata; class Mammalia; order Chiroptera; family Molossidae; genus Molossus; species Molossus molossus. The sequence goes on along the minus strand of NW_023425347.1, from coordinate 34,036,030 downwards.
GTGTGCTTTCAAAAAAAAAAAGTATTCTACTGCTGTTGGGTGTGGGGTTCTACATTAACACATTATGCTAAATTTGTTCATCATGTTGTTAAATATTTTCTGACTTTACTTGATAGATTTTTGTCTGTTATATTTATTTTGCTTACTGAGATGTGTGAAAATCATTTTTATGTCTCCTAGTAATAAAATGGAAACCTTTCTTTGTTCTTTAATTGATTACATTATAAATGATTTTATTTAGACTTAAATCATGAAACTCAAAATTATTCACCTTACTTTCCTCAAAACAATTCTAGGACCTTATTACACTTGATCTATATCCAGACTCCTCCTGAATTATTTTATGTTAAGTTTATCTTCTCTTTTTTAATCCCAGAGTACATTATTATGATTTTTTCCATGCAGTCAATATTTATTATTTGACATATCATTGCTGTTTAGATCCTCATTCACTTTTGTTCTGCAGACTTTATATTTGGCTATCTTTATTTCTTCCTAAAGTAAAGTACTTAGAACTTCTTTAGACTAGATTTATTCGAGAAAAACTCTGCTCCAAATATAAATTGTGCACCCATTTTTGAGGGTTATGTTTCTCTGCTATACATCCAGGTTGACCATTACATGTCACTGCCTTGCACTTTCTCTATTGCACTGTGGTTTGACTACCCCTACAATAAAAATCATGAGAGCTCTCCCACCCTTTCCGCCATGTGGAGACACAGCAAGCAAGCAGCCTTCTGCAAATCAGGAAGAGAGTTCTGACCAAGAACCCACCAATGCTCGCACACTGCTTTCGAAATAACAGCCTCCAGGACTAGAAGAAATAAAGATGTGCTTTCTAAGCCACACAATATATGATAACTTTTATAGCAGTCTGAGCTAAGACATACCATGATACTGATTACTATTATTGTATGTACTTGGCTTCTGATATTTAAGTGCCAACACCTGGCCCCATGCATCCAGGTTTATCATCCCGAACACTATCAGGCTCCCAGTACTGCAATGGCACCTGTCCCTTTGGCTCTTGCCTATAGCAGGGAGGCCACCACTGCACTTTTCAAAATGACAGCATCCCTCTCACCAGTGCACATTCTTACTTTTGGTGATTTGCTTCTAATACCATAAAAGTATAATTTAGAGATAGGAAGTAGAAGCTACTCTAGCTGAGATGTCAAAGACCTACAGGAAAGTGTATATCTTAGTTTTGAAGCAAATATGAGGGATCAAAAATAAGGCCTAAATGAAAACAAGATTAGGATACCAATTGTGTAGTTTCTACACTTTGACTTAATCTCTGTCTCCTAATTGTGCCGGCTGCTGTCATTTCTAGAAGGAGTGAGAACTTCCATCATCTAATAGCCTTATTTTTATTTGTATTTTTAATTTTTGGAATTATTACAGATATCCTCTTTTTCCCTATTGACTCCCTCCTACCCACACCCGCCACCTTCGTGCCTTCCCTAGCCTAATGTCTATGTCTATTGGTTGTTCACATATGCATGTAAGTTGTTTGGTTTATCACTTCCCAACTCCCAATCCCCATTCCTCTGAAGTTTCTCAGTCTGTTCCCTACTTGCATGATTCTGGATATATTTTGGTCAACAGCTTGTTTTGTTCCACACAAATAGCCATTTTTTATATTCTTCTCATTACTACTACTAGTAGTAGTATTACACTTTACATTTCCTTTGTTATTTATTTATGAAATGGTAATACACGCTTTCTTTACAGAGTTCAAAAGAAAGAGTATATAATGAAAAGCTTGTGACTTATTTACCCTGATCCCACCCACTACTTCTGAGTAGGAACTGACATTAGAAGCTTCTTTAAGGGCTCCCATAGATATGCAATGTGTACATATGTATGATTGCACACAATAATTACATTTTTTCTAGTAAACACATTATGCAAACTTGTGTACTCATTTTTTCACTTTTCAATTGTTGTATATTGATAAAAATAGAGCTGAACTTTCCATGTAATTACTGGCTGCATAGTATTCCAGTATATGCATATGTTGAATTTATATTACCAATTTATGTAGGTAAATATATATGTAATTTTCAATCTTTTGTCATTTAAAGTGATAACTCAATGGATTTTTATAAGTATATTTATTTTAACATGTATATTTCCTAAAGTAAACATGCTATAACAAAGCGTACATGCATTTATTTTATGTGACGTGGGCTAGGCATTGATATATTTTAGTAGGCATTTACTATGTTTAAAACTTATGTAAATAAAATTGAAAAGAATATACACCCCTAAGCAAGCCAGAGCATGTATCCACATTCTATAATTTCTTTAAAGGAAGACTTTTCTTCTTAAACAGGGTGCCAACGCCTTTCACAATACCACCAACAAGTCTATCACACAGTGCTGAAGTGATCGTGGTGACAGCTGGCTCTAGGATTCTTTCAAACCAGGAGGCTTTATTGTTTTCAGTGGTAGAAATCATATTTTTCAAGTGACTGATTTCATTATTCAGTGCTTCAGCTTGTTTTGTAAATCCATCTTTAAGCATATCTTCTTGAACCTTAAAAAAAATGAGGAGTGAAGTAAAACATTTTAAATTCTCATTTTTTTCAAGATGTACATTGTGTATTTAAGAACATAAATACTTGAACTCTTTTCTTTCACTCTTAAAATTGTTCTCTCTTATCCAATCAAGGGAAATTTTGCAACAAGGAATATATTCTGTCCTGGATGTAAACACTGAAAAAAAGCAGAGTGTACCGTCCTACAAATATTCACACACCAACAGGTTTTGCTAGGATGGGAAACCTGGCCTGGGGAAAAATGTAATATGTTCACTCATGATACCTGTTGAGAGGTACTTGGTCTGCTGGCACTAACTATGAGTCCCCCTTGGAATAATGTGGTCAACCAAAATGTACAAATAATGGGAACTTATACATTGTTCTAGACCTCTCTCATTAACGTGTACAGATGGCCGATCGGGAATCCTTCCTTTGCCACAAGATAACGTGGGTAGCCTATCCATGCCCGGGAGCAATGAAGAAAATGTAACAGATGTCGTTTCCATGCATTTTGAAGTCTGGACATTTCTGATGGTTTACTGTCAGCACAGATGTACCTCAGGGCCTCTGGGTGGTCGTAGGGTTCCTGCCAATAGGCAGTGATCTGGGTACAGCATACCAGGTGGTATGGCACATAATATTACATGTGTTTCAAATAGCTGTTTAACCAGGCCACAGAAGATCATTTTTAAATACCCCAGAATAACACTTTAAACCCTATTTATATTCTCCAAGTATTCAGAGTTGAGATGCTTTTCCTGACCACTCCAGAATGTATGTACAGAATCGATTTCAAAAACATTTTTACAAAGAAGGAGAAGACTGAAAATTTTAATAAAACAGAAGCAGTAAATGGCAATGGTGCTTCCTTCCAAGACCAAGGCCATGGCCAGACTTACCTTCAGTTTATGCTGCAACATCATATTCTGCTCTTTTATATAGTTCTCTCTGTCTCTCTCCAGCTTCTCCTGCAGTTGAAGCATATTTTCCTCAAGACTCCTCTTCTGCGCCTCCATCTGCTGCTGCTGCTCCTGCAGTTTCTGTCTCATCAGCTCCTGTTCCTTCTCAGCTGCCTCCTTCCTGGCCCGCTCCTCTGCCCCAGGGAGGTTTGAGAGAGGGAAGGAAATCAAGTGAGGACTAGTCTCTACCATCCTGAGCTCAGACACTAAACCAGACTGGATGTGGAAGTAGGAAGACTCAGAATCCCCCCCTTGTCCACACCCTGACTGCTAGATGCACCCTGATTGTTTACAGATTTAGCAGAGTATGTCCCACAGAAGAAGAAAAAGTTCCTTGTTTCAGGAAGGGTTTGTTCTCACACCCGCTGTCCATTGTGAGCGTAGCCCTGACCCATACCTGCCATGGCCTTCTCCTGGTCCGTGAGCGCTTTGTCTGCCTGCAGGATGGATTTCTCTATTGGTGCCTGAGACTGCAGGAAGCTCTGGAGGACCTCATTGGCCTGAGGAAACAAGAAGAACAAAGAACTTCAATGTCCACTGGAAGAATAGTGCTACAAAAACAATAGATAAGATTTTTTTCTGCACAATTAAAACTCTATCATTGCTCCACACACAGTGCCCAAGCTACCTAGGGTGACCAGAGGCTCTGTGTACCCCCTTGCAGAAATGGGATTTTGGTGGATGAACAAAATGTAACCTTGTGATATGCATTCTTGCAACCTGACCTGCTTAGGATCAGAGTGTGTGTGTGGACAGATAGGTTTGCCTGGAGGGCAGGAAGACTGCCCTGTTTGGAACTGAATGTTTTGTTTGCATGTGAATAGATAAGGTTTGCATGTCAAAGGGTTGGAAGACCACCCGGAGAGGATAATGGGCATTGAAGTGTCCTGAGGGGTCCCCTCCCCCCCCAGTAAGACAGCAGGGGGTTGAGATTTTCTAAAGATCAGGGACTTTAGGTGCAAGTCTCAGGACAGCTGCTGAAAGCAGCTCACTGCTCCATATCAGAGTGGAAGCTCCTGCAGCTTCGAAGGGACATGCAGGGGAACTGCCCAGGGTTCCCTATGGAGGGTACGTTGGATTCTTACCTGTGGTTCAAGGTAGGGTGAATTTTTAGGGTGCACAAGGATTTAGGGTGTAATCTTCCCACCTCGACCCTTCTTTTAGGTGACGAATTTACAACATTGCAGCTGCTGACTAAGGAAATCAGTCCCAGTGCAGTGGCTCCAATCTCCCCTTAGGAGGAGACTCCGGAACCGACTGCCCCCACATCATCAGCAAAGGAGAAAAATTCTCCTCCCCCTCCTCCACCTTTTGTAGATTTCTCAGCCTCTCCACACCCAGCAATGGAGGGCTGTCTTGAAGAGGCCAGGGAAGCCGGAGACTTTGGAGCTTTCATAGCTATAACATGGCCATGTCAACAACCTGTATATGAATGTTTGCCCTATCAGGTTTTTTAAGAATTCAGGCAAAGCATAATGGAAAATGGTTTGCAGAGTTCCTTTACTATAGGAATGTTAGAGGGAATAGCTGGTAGCTATCAGATGACTCCCTGGGATTGGATGGCGCTCATAAAAACATGTGGAAGTTTGAATATAAGGAGGGCGCCACACAGCAGGCAATGAAAATCTTGTAACAGGGATTCCTATTGGGCAAGACATGTTACTGTTAACTTTAACTTCCATATTACTGCCCCCAGCCTCTTATTGTTTAACCTCGCCCCAAGCCCCTTATTCCAGGAAACCAAAGCTTATCGCTCTGGCCAGGTGGACCAATATCCTGATACCCCCACCCCAAACCTAAACAGCAGCTTGATGAGAAGAACAATTGTCGGAAAGACCCCAGCCCCAACCAATCAAGGAGGACCACAACTCCTCGGTGGGCAACCACCCAGCCCAGCCCTAAGTTTAAAATCCCTTAGTCTGTACAAACCGACAGCTGAGCTCTACTTGGAGACAGCCCGGCAGGTATTTCCCTCAATAAACCTGCACTTCCTGGTAACTCAGCTGCATCTCGTTCTTATAGTTACTAGGAAAGGAAACTATTTAGATCTCCGAGTACAGGTAAGGCAAGATGCTAGATTGTTTCGTCAGGCCTCAGATTTAGCTACTAAAGCTTGGCAAAGAGTTCCGGAGTCTGGAGGAAGCACAGGCTTTTTTGCTACAGTTAGGCAAGAAGCACAGGTATCTTATGTGTCATTCATTAATGGGTTGCAAGCAGCAGTAAGTAGACAGGTAGATAATGCAGAAGCAGTTGATATATATTATTACAGTTAAAGAATGCTAATGCATTGTCAGGCTGTACTCGCTCCTTTGAAGGAAAAACCCTCAAAGATTGGGGAATATATAAAAGCATGTCAAAATGTAGGGACAGAAACGCATCGGTCCAGAGCATTAGCTGCAGCTCTTGGGATGTTGCAAATTAAAAAATTCAATCAAGGACAACAAGGGTCCAAATTATGTTTTAATTATGGCAATCCAGGACATTTTCAGAAGGAATGTAAAACAAGGAAATGTCGGAAACAGTAGCATTCCTACTAAGCCTTGTCCTCCATGTGGCAAAGGGCTACATTGGGCCAATCAGTGTAAGTCTAAATTTGACAAAAGTGGAGATCCCTGTCAGGAAATGGGAGGAGGGGCACAAGATCTTGTGCCCAGACAGCTCCCTGGGTCCCTTAGCCTCAGGCTTTTCTCAGTCAATCAAGAGTAAGGTTGGAGACCTCGGAGCCTCCACAGCAGGATGGGTGGCCTGGATATTATCACCACCACACAATTAACCCTTAGGGCGTCTTATGTTATATATTTCGCTCCTACAGCAGTTTATGGCTCCTTGCCAGAGGGAAAGGTAGGTTTAGTGATTGGAATATCTAGTTCAACAGTAAAGGAATACAAGTGATGCCAGGGGTAATTGACTCAGATTTTGGGAAAAGGTAGGTTTAGTGATTGGAATATCTAGTTCAACAATAAAGAAAATACAAGTGATACCAGGGGTAATTGACTCAGATTTTGAAGGAGAAATTAAGATAACGCTTAAGACAGTGGGCTTTTATGTGTTAACACCGGAACCCGAATAGCTCAACTCCTTTTGTTAACATACTGGTCCCTGAAGCCACCTCCACAGTACAAGGGAATGCAGGGTTTGGGAGCACTGGTCAGTGTGATGTTTCCTGGACGGCTGCTATTAACACCAAAAAGCCCTTGCTCTCCATTAATATGCAAGGGCAACTATTTTTAGGATTAGTGGACACAGGGGCAGACATTTCTATTATAACAACTAGGGAATGGCCTAAGAAATGGCCAAAAGCCCCAGTACCCCTGCTGGTAACAAGTGTGGGAGGAACTCAAGCTCCTCCATGAAGTACTCACTCCCTTTCCTATGTAGGTCCAAATAGACAAAAGGATGGATTCAACCTTATTGTCATGAAGTCTCCCCTAAATTTGTGGGGAAGGGATCTTCTCTCTCAATGGGGAATAATTTTTCAAACCCAGCCTTTTGGCTTGGGGTCACTGGTAAAATTCCCCTCCTTTCACTGGACTGGAAAACAGCTGAGCTGGAATGGGTTGATCAGTGGCCCTTGAAAGGTGAAAAATTATTACAAGCAAACAAATTAGTGAAAGAACAATTAGAAGCAGGTCACATAGAACCTCAGTCAGTCCCTGGAACACTCCCATTTTTGTTATTTCTAAAAAAGGTGTAAATGGATATTACTACATGATTTGAGAGCAATCAATGCTATTATGGAACCCATGGGAGCACTATAACCTGGGCTCCCCAGTCCTACAATGATTCCTGAAAACTGGCACGTAATTGTTACAGACCTTAAGGATTGGTTTTTCACTATCCCTTAGGTCCTTACAGAAAGAGAGAAATTCACTTTTTCTGTTCCCTCCATTAACAATATAGTAAACCAATGCAACGATTTCAATGGAAGGTACTACCCCAAGAAATGATAAATAGTCCAACAATTTGTCAATACTATGTCCAGCATGCTATTGATCCAGTAAGGAAACTATTTCCTGCCATTTATCTATACCATTATATGGATGATTTTTTGTTAGCTGCCTCTACCCCAAAAGAATTGAATCAGGCCTATGTAATGCCTCAGGAGACTCTAAAGGAGGCAGGATTACAAATTGCTCCAGACAAGGTACAGCAACTGGAACCTTGGCAATACTTAGGGTGAATATTAGGAACAAGAACTATTTGCCCCCAGAAACTTACCATTCCAGTAAAAGTGACAACTTTAAATGAATTACAAAAAGTACTGGGAACCATCAATTGACTTCAACCTATGTTTGATATCACTACTCAACAATTAACTTATTTATTTAATACTCTCAAAGGTGATCCAGCACTAAATTCACCTAGCACTCCATCTATAGAGGCACAGCAGGAACTTAATGTAATAACTACTCAAATACAAACCCGACAAGCTCATCGTTGGTCATTAAAGAACCCTATTTGGCTATTTGTATATCCAACTGTGCCATACGCTACAGCATTAATAGGACAATTAACACCTGAAGTAAAATATCTTGAATAGATCGTTCTCCCAACTACCCCATCTAAAGCAATAACTCCATTTGTCAAACAGTTAGCAGATCTAATAGTCAAAGGCAGAAAAAGAACACAAGAGCTGACAGGATATGACCCTCAGATTCTACATTTGTCTCTTACTCAGAAACAATTTACCACTTTGATTTCCCAGACAATAGACTTTCAAATAGCTCTAGCAGATTTTATTGGGGAAATTAATTACTCTCTTCCAGCAAAAAAAAAAAAAAAATTCTTACAAAGTGTTCCTCAATTACACCTTAACTTGGTGCAAAAAAATCAGTAATACCCCATTACCTGGGGCTAGAACTGTGTTCATTGATGGATCAGGTAAATCTCACAAAGCAGGTGTAGCCTGGAAAGAAAATGAGGAATGGAAAAATATTCCTTGAGCCTGGGTCAACTCAGCCTGCTGAATTATGGGCTGCAGTATTAGCTCTTCAGTAATTTACAGAAGAGCCCTTAAATATAATTAGTGATTCACAATATGTAGTTAAAGTGTTACAAAGAATAGAACAAGCCTTTCTTAAGCCGTTACCTGAACAACATCTATTAACCTTATTCTTATCTCTCCAAACTTTAACAGACCAATGTCATCGTCCTATTTTTATAACCTACATTTGATCTCATTCCACTCTCCCCTGACCTTTAACCCAAGGAAATCAACAGGCCGAAGCCATCGTAGCAATGGCAACTCTGGCATTGAAGCAGGTGCAGTGTTCACATGCCTTTTTTCACCAAATTATTCGCTCGAGCACTCATGAAAACCTTTCATTTGGCCCTCTCACAAGCTCAAGATATTATTAAGGCTTGCCCAGATTGGCAACTTTCGGGAGGGACTCCAACATCATCAGGAGTCAATCCTTGGGGTTTAACCCCTAATGCCTTATGGCAAACAGATGTAACACATATTCCATTATTTGGTTGATTTCAGCGGGTACATGTTACAATAGATACTCATTCCAATGTTCTATATGCAACCGCCACTACCGGGGAAAAAGCCAAAGACATTAAGTGTCACTGGCTGTCCTGTTTTACACATATAGGGATGCCACTGGACATTAAAAGAGATAAGGGGCCAGTCTATACATCTCAAAGCATTAAATTATTTCTCCAACATTGGAGCATTAGACATAAAACTGGCATCTCCTATAACCCTACAGGACAAGCTATTGTTGAACGTGTTCATGCTACTTAAAATTATTAATTACAAAACAAAAAAAGGGGAAGTATGGGTGAACCCTTTGTAAATCAACTTTCTCTGGCAATCTATATCCTTAATTTTTTAAATTGAGGTCACTTTGGCACTAGTGCTGCTGTGCGACATTTTAACAAAAAGTTTCTGCCACAAGACCCAAACCTTTAGTCCAGTACAGAGAATCACAGCAAGGGCCTGAATGGCAAAGTCCTGCAGAGTTATTGGCTTGAGGGCATGGGTATGCTTGTGTTTTGTCTCCTACAGGTCCCAAGTGGCTGGCGGCTCAATGGAAAAGTCCTTACCATGAACAGGAAAAACCTACCTTTCAACTCAATTCATCAGATGGCAGAGCTGACCTTGGACACTAATCGTAAAACTGACACTGGGTCTTGGGGCCCCTCTCAAACCCTTCCTGGGGTTACCTATGGAAGCCTTAAGCAGTTGCAACAATGTTCTGAGGAAATACTAACTAGAGTGAGGGCTTCTCTTACCCCAGAGAACACTTTTTTGGCTTACTTATCTGTAATCTCCACACAATCTAAGGTAGGTATTTTATGCTGCTTGCTTACATTATTGAGCCCTGCAGCAGTAGAACAACACTCATATTGTACTCATATTATGGACCCCCCTTTATTCTGCCCTGTCACTTGGTGGGATTCAGAGGCCTCCTTATCTAGCAATGACACTTGCTGGACAGGAGGAACTTGGCTTCCCCCAGATGGGCCACTACAAGAGAATGAAGATTGGTTCCAGGCCAATGCCACTGTTTTATTTTTATCGAAGCAACCACCCATTTGTTTGTCCATCCATGAAACCCCTGGTTGTGTTCCCATACAATTACAATGGCATTTGTACTATAAGCTGGCCACAGCAGGCCAGACTGCTAACTTTACCTTTATCACAGACGTTGAGGTTAAAGCACAGAATGTCTCTCAAAATTCCAAACCCCTTGTGTCTATCCCCACCTGCGCTACATTTCAAGGAACCAACCTTGAGTCCCTGGCCCCTTATTGGAAGCCTTGCCCTTCACAGGATGATCCACAGCTAGCCCTAATTTGAGTCTTAATATTGAGAATTGGGGTCCTCAAGAATGTTTGTCCAGTAATCATCATGAGTTAAACTTTTTCACATCCTCCAGAGTCTCAATTTCATAGACCAATGGAGGTCTCTCAAGAGTTCTAGGGCTAGCTATAAAAATCATACTGGACCCTGGCACACAGGAATTTGGAGACTGGGTTTGCTTTCCTTTATAAGATATATATCTCATGGAAATTATACCCATTGTAACAATTTTATTATGACATTGACTGCCAATCATACTGATTTGGTAATGTTTTGCACCTCTCACCAATATATGTTCTTGGCTGCTTCTTTTTTAACTATCTCTGAAAGTAATAATATATTTAACATTTCTGTTAGTCAACCTTACTATCTAAGCTACATTACTCATGAAAATATTACTGTGTTTAATATCACTAGCATTATTCCCATGTGCTGTAGAGCAGAAGTATGGATATCAGTAAACCTTACTTGACCATAGGAAGGTGAATCTGGCCTAGCACAATTAGCCAAAGCATTTGGACCCCCCCATAAAAGGAGGTTTATTGGGTGGCTAATAGCGTTCGTCATTTCAACTATAGTCATTGCTGCTACTGAGCAGTTTCAGTTACTGCCTTGACAGAATCAGTACAAACAGCACATACAGTGGCTGAAGTAATGACCAATGTTACAAAGATATGACTTCCCAGATGGAACTTGATCAAGAAATTCTGACCCAATTAAATGACTCAGAGGCAGCTGTACTATGGCTGGGAGAATGTGAAAAGGCCTTAGCCACTCGCTCTACGTTACACTGTTATTGGGAATTTAGTCATAGTATGTGTGTAACTGCATTGCCTTGGAATGCCACCTCCCACAATTGAACAGTAGTCAAGCAACACTTGCAAGGAACTTCTGCTGGCAACCTTGGAGGGCAAGTAGCTAATCTAAAAAAGGCTCTGGCCCTGGCCGGTTTGGCTCAGCGGTTAGAGCGTCGGCCTGCGGTCTTGAGAGACCCGGGTTCGGTTCCCGCTAAGGGCGCGTACCTCGGTTGCAGTTTGTCCCCGGCCCTGGTCGGTTGTGCGGGTGGCAGCCACTCGATGTGTTCCTTTCACATCGATGTTTCTCTCTCTCTCTCTGTTCCTCTCTCTCCCTCCCACTCTACCTGAACAAAAAATGGAAAAATGTCCTCGGGTGAGGATAAAAAAATAAAAAAATAAAAAAATAAAAAAGGCTCTGGAAACACAGCAGATATACAACAACTTGATCAATAAAACGTTTTAAAGGCAATCTCAGATAATGTCCAATGGCTCAATCCAAAACATTGGTCTGACAGTTTCAATCTTAGAATCTGGATTTTTACTGCTATTAGTTGTTTTCTTGTTTGTGTTAGCCTCATAGTACTCCGGGGACTCTACCGAATGGTGTCCTCTATGCAGAAAACTGAAAAGCAAGTGATGACACTTCTGACCACTGCAGCCATGGTGTGTCCTCAATTACAAGAAAACAAAAAGGGGAGAGATGTAGGGATTGGGGTTTGGTGGATGAACAAATGTAACCTTGTGATATGCATACTCGGGACCTGGCCAGCCTAGGCTCAAAGCGGTGTGTGGACAGATAGGTTTGGCTGGAGGGCAGGAAGACCACCCCTTTTGGAACTGAATGTTTTGTTTGCATGTGACTAGATAAGGTTTGAATGTCAAAGGGTTGGAAACCGACCTCCAAAAGAGTAATGGGCATTGAAGCCCAGGCGAGAATGGAATTGTTATTTTTTATATCCTTTGATATTTCTTCACTGTAAAAAGTGAAAGACAGGGCTTGGCTATATGGTCAGCAGAGAGCCATCTTAAGAAAATAATTACCTAAATCAACATGTAACCTGGGGAACCACCCTGCAAATAAATTGGGCTGCATCCAGAGATTTGGAGCATTTTCTCTCTTGCGATGCTCCCCCTTCACTCATACAAGCATATGCTTGTAGTTCACTGCATTGCACGACCCCAGGCAGGCCAAGAGAGATGGCACCCCCTGCCTGCTGTCTTTCTCCATCTCTCTCCCAGTACTACTTCCTTCTGCCCACTCTAGAGCCCAGCCAGTGAGAACCATGTTCAATTCCACAAACCCACAGCCTCTGCTAATTTTTTATATTAGCAGGGTGAAATGTCTCCAGTTAGAGCTGCTGCTCTCCTCTGCCACCTGCTGGCTGTAACTCTAGGCAAGTCATTGTAACCCACCTCCACCTCTCAGTTCACATGTGCAAAATGTTGACAAAAGTGTAGATGCTTCTAAATGCTACTTGAAGGACTAAGTTAAAAGCCTAGCGAAAAAGCTTAATATTATGCCTTAACAATAACAGTTTGATATATATTAGTTGCACTATAATCATTATTATTTTAATGTTATTAAAATAGGTGCCTAGGTGTCATCACCACCTAGGCAGCCATTTTTTTCAGGTTTATAAGTATTCTTACCCTCTGTGCAATTGTCTAAGGGTTTGACTTCCTTTTCTCTTTTGATCAGCCTTGAACACAAAGACTCTGACCTTAACTTGTATATTGTCTGCCTTTGGCATGCTGACCTTCATATTGTTGGATGGAAAAATTATTTCTCTTCTTTCACTTACAGATTTCAGAAATCCATATTAATTTTTGAGAATGAATATTTTTACTTTCTTCAGGAAGAAAGATCAAATAATGGGCCTCAAACATTTAAACAGCCATAATATCCCCATGCTCTCATATTACCCACAACTGGTGCTGTGCTCTCAGATGTTCAGGGGCCCCTCTTGACTTTCATCTGTAGGATCCCCATGCTCCCCTCATTCCTCACCTTCACTCCTTTCCTGGGCACTTGGAAGTAGTCCTCTTCAATCTTTTTCTTTGTTTCCATGTAGAGCTTATGCCCACCAGGAACAGAGAACATTCCTGCTGAAATACCTTCCTGTAGGGCCACTGAAAGCTGATCCAGTTTAGCCTGGCAGTATTTAACAGATGCCTCTTCATTCTGCTTCAAGAACCCATCCTTCTCACCCTGTATGATTTCCTGCAAAGGAAGTACAAAGAAATATCACCAGGAGAAACAGAGGGGATAAAACTTCCAAGAATTGGGTCAAAGGAAGGCTAACTCTGGTCCTCATGAGAAAGCATTCTGTTGGAGAAGGACATGGAATGAAAGAGGAATTACGAGACTTGATTTACGCACAACCCTGAAAATTCCATGTAAGGCAGGGGAAAGCTTCTAACCCCACTGTGTCTCAGCTTCTTTATCAAAAATATGGTGGTTGCATGACTTTATCTCTATGGTTTTTTGCAGCTGTGATTTTCAGTTATTCTACCTTCAATGACACAATGATTCAACAAGGAGCCATAAGAGTTCAAAATAGCCTGGAATGAGGGTCTGGCTAAGAGAAATTGATTTGCTGGAAATGGGAGAGTTCTCAAAAAAAGTGACTACCCCAGAAACAACATTAGGGTGATCTAGGATGGCTTGAATTCAATAGAAGTATTCACTTCAGAAATATATCTATACTGATTATGCATCACAAATTTTTAAAAAAATGTTTGGATAAAGTAGCTGAGGTTTAGGAGGGGAGGGAAAAAAATCAGTCTTTTAAAACTTTATGCTTCATAAGAATGCAAACTACTGATCCATGAGTGAAAGGAGTCATTGGGTCAAAAATGCTTGTCTAGGCTTCATTCTTCAAGGGAAGGGTCACAAAGGGTAAATAAGTACTAAGACAAAGTACCACAAGATTCTTCTGGAACATCTGGTTGTCATCCTTGAAGGAGTTCTGCATGAAGATGGCAATGGCTTCTCTCTCGCAGGCTGCATGCAGGTCCAGCAGCTCCTGGAGTGAGTCTGTGGGGAAGCTCACTCGCTGGGCCATCTGCTCAGTGTAGTGATCGGCCGCCTTCTGCACGGCTGCTGAGTTCTCAAGCTCAGCCAGAGCTGTCACTGCGTTCTCCAAACAAGGCACAGCCCCACTCTTGATGGTGTCCACATAAGTCACCACTAGAGTCCTCAGCCCTAATAAGCCAGGAAAGGGATAAATATCAAATTATCACCCAATGGGATCCAAAATTCTGAGACTACAATTTTCAATCTCTCTCTCTCTCTCTCTTCCACACACACACACACACACACACACACACACACACAAACTACTTCCTTCTACTATTGTTAGAGCATGCAGTTAGTTAGATAATAACAAGAAAGGAGGGAGGGAATTGAATCCAACATCTGATTAAGTCTCATTAAGTAGGGGAAAAAAAGCTCTTCAGTCTCCCTAGGGAGTCTACCCAACTGATGCTGCTGGGAGAAAATGGTGCAGAGGGAATTCCTTTACTAAGTACATGAGCAGTAGAAGCCAGATGATGAAGAGGAACTATGAGGCATGCGCAGTAGGAACCAAAATAGCAACCATGAAAGCAGAAAGGCACAAGCCTGGGAAAAGATTAAATAGGGGAAGGGCACACGCCCCTAAAAGACAAAAGGAGAGTGGATAGTTTGAAAGAAAGCCTGCTCTTTTCCAAACACAAGGATATATAAGGAAGTCAATGCCCTCTAGCCTGCCTGCTCTCTGTCTCCCTGAGGGTGTACTGTCACTTTTAGCTTTAATAAACCTTGTCACTATCACCTAAAACTCCTCCTACATGAGGGTCCCTGAAATTCTTTCACAGGACACTGCAGAAGAACATATTTCCTCTGGTAACACATGTCCCATTGACTCAATTTTTATGATTCTTCAGACCACAAGGCTAAAAAAATTCAATGTCTACATTTATCTAACATACTAACGGATATCTACAAAACATAATTTGCAATTAAACCTATTAGAAGCAAATTGTTTACATAGGTAGAGAGAATAGGCAGGGTAAATATGATTATATTTATTCCTAATTCTGAAGCTTCCAGGAAATTTTCAGAGCTTTATAGGCTAATATTCATTATTAACTTGCTCTAAACTCCCAAAATATGCTTTGTATTCTTCTTGAAAGTCACATTCATTATAAAGGACTGACTTTGAAGAAATAGCATATTCTGTTTTTAGACCTGGTTAGTGATTTACTCCCCGTAAATTTTTTTATATGTATGGATGCTGCAGATTTTACTGATGAAGGTTGTACTTTTGGAGAGGAATTTATAAACTCCTAAAGTGTGATAGCATATACTTATCTTCATGGAGTATGAATATCTGTAGACCCATAATTCTACATAGACTCAAACAGAAATCCTTGAGAACACATCATGTAATATGTTCAACAAATGTTAGGCCCCACAGAATGTGAAATGGAGACTCACGTTTCCCAGTGACAGGGATTCCCTCTCTGAGGGTCTTAGTCCTCGCCTGGGTGAAGATGTAAGAACAGAACATCTTTGTTTGTTCCAGGAATTTAGGATCCATTTGGTGTTTTGCAACCGTCTCAATATGGGCTAGGAGATCTTTGTCAGTTGTTGGTCGGTCAAAGACAAAACACTTCCTTTTTGGAAAAAAATGTCGGATACACTCTCTGGGAAGATTGGATATTTGGACTTTGGGACTCCTGCCTGGAGAATTAAAAACAAACCAACAAACAAAAACAGATATTACTGTAGGAACAGTCTGAGGACAAGAGACCTAAATATTTTTATGACAAAGACTTTTGTATCTTTGCCATACTCTCTATCTGTATCACTTCTGTTAATAACTCCTTGAGCATAGACATCCAAATGCTTCTTTGATATCAAATTTATCAAAGAGAAAACTCTAGGGAAAATTTTTCAAAGTGATCAAATATGGTAAAAACAAACAAACAAAGGAAAGCACCTTATTGCTGTTATCAGTCCTGAAAATGATGGAGCATTGTCTATAGTGTCTATATTGATTACTGAGTGCATGACTAGCAGAAAAATAAGTCAAATGTAAATATCTGATTTTTTTGATCCCATGTGAAAATAAAGTTGTGGACCAAACTGAAGAGCCACAAGCAAGGTTTAATGAAACAGTGTCAGAAATAACACCCAGATAATTTAAGGAAAATTGTTTACATACTAAAAATGATGTGTACAGCATTAACTTTTTGTTAACAAAAACCTCTGAAAACTGAAGAGTAAATGTAATTAAAACATAATTTTAAGATGTCACCACTAATCTCTAAACTCTTCAGGTAAAAAGCTATATTTCATTTGATAGTTTGCTCTTCTGTCTAGCCAATTTCTCACTGTTTTGAAAAAGCTTAAATAGAAACATGAAGACAGGAATGAATGGAGCAGAATTAATATTCTTTTCAAGGTTTCATCAGATACATACATGCCCATGCAAATGTAATCCATTCAAATAATTTATTATTTTGAAATTATAACATGGATAAATATGCAGGAATTGAAAATAAGCTATGATATAATAGAAAGAATTAATATTGTTAAAATGTCCATTTTTCCCAAAGCAATCTATAGATTCAATGCAATTCCTGTCAAAATACCAGATGTTTTTTGCAGCGCTAGAATAAATAATCCAAAAACTTATCTGAAGCCATAAAAGACCCCAAATAGCCACAGAAATACTGAGAAAGAAGAACAAAATTGGAGGTATCATGCTAACTGATATCAAACTATATTACAATGCTGTGATAATCAAAACAGCATGGTGCTGGAATAAAAACAGACATATAGATCAATGGAACACAACAGAGAGCCCAAATATAAACATTTATAATTATGATCAATTAATATATGGCAATGGTGACAAAACACATACAACTAGGTAAAGACAGTCTATTCAATAAATGGTATTAGGAATATTGGACAAATACATGCAAAAAATCAAACTATACCCCCTTCTTACACCATATAGAAAAATAAACTCAAAGTGGATTAAAGACTGAAATGTAAGACTCAAAACCATATAACTCCTAGAAGAAAACATAGGCAGTAAAATCTCAGACATATCTCATAGCACTTCGTTATATATATATAAAAATAAATTCTCTGGCAAGAGAAACAAAAAAAAAAACAATAATAAGCTAATGTGACTACATCAAACTAAAAAGTTTTTGCACAGCAAAGGAAACCATCAACAACACAAAAAGACAACCTCGTGAATGGAGAACGTATTCTCCAATGACACATCTGATAAGGGGTTAATATCCAAATTTTATAAAGAACTTATATTACTCAACAAAGAAACAAACAATCTGATTAAAAAGTGAGCAGAGGACCTGAACAGAAACTTCTCCAAAGAGGACTGCAGATGGCCATTCTATAGATGGCCAAGACACGTATGAATGATTGCTCAACATCACTAACCATCAGATGATTGCAACTTAAAACCACAATGAGATATCACCTCTTACCTGTCTGAATGGCTCCCTTCAATAAATCAACAAACACCAGTGTTGGTGAGGATGTGAAGAAAAGGGAACCATTACTGTTGGTAGGAATGCAGATTTGTACATCTACTATGGAAAATAGTGGAGGTTCCACAAAAAATTAAAAATGGAACTACCTTATGACCCAGTGACTTCACTTCTCAATATATATCTGAAGACATCCAAAATGCTAATATGAAAGAATATATGCCCCGTATGTTCATTGCAACATTGTTTACAATAGCCAAGATATAGAAGTAACCCAAGTGTCCAACAATGGACAAGTACATAAAGAAAATGTGGTACAAATATACAATGGAATATTACTTGGCCATAAAATGGAATGAAATCTTACAATTTGCTACAGCATGGACGGAACTAGAGGGTGCTATTCTCAGTGAAATAAGTTAGACAGAGAAAGACAAATATCATAAGGTTTCACTTATATGTGGAATCTAAAAAACAAAATTGAAACAGACTAACAGATACAGAGAACAAACATGGCTGCAGGAGGAGAAAGGTCTTGGAGGACTGGGTGAAAAAGGCGAAGGAAATAGCAAACACACATTGGCAGTTTCAAAATAGTCACAGGGATGTAAAGTACAGCATAGGGAATATAGTTAATAATATTGTAGCAACTATGTATGGTGCCAGGTGGGTACTTGAAATATAGGGTGGATCACTGTGTGAAGTAAGTGATACCTAACGATTATGCTTGAAAATAATACAAAATAATATTGAATGAAAACTATAATTGAAAAATAAAATTATTTTAAAAAGAAAATAACAATGATATAAAAATTAAAATATGTATTTTGATAATTTTCAAAAATATCACAAGTGCGTATTGAAAAAACAAAATACACTTCGGGTTTATTACAGCATAGTCATTTTATAGAAAACATATGTATAAAGACATAAGAAAGTTATATGCCTATTTTAGAAGAATAATGTCTAATTAATTATGTGAAAGACATTTTTTTCATTAGAGAGGCCTTTCATTGTAATTTTATGCATAACAAATATTTGATCAATTGTTTCACTCAACACTGATTAGCAGAAGCTAAAATAATAAACATCAATGTTTGGTCTTTAGAAGGCTTTAGCACTACTACGTTCTAAGTTACAATTGGATGTGAGTAATTTTACTCTACTTCAGGGTCTAGTTTCTTTTATTCCTGTTTTGTTTTGGTTTTTTTTGTTTTTGTTTTCTTTTTAAGGAGAGAAGAAAAGAGAGATAGAAACATCAATGTGAGAGTGAAACATCCATTGGTTGCCTCCTGCACTCCTTCTACTGGGGATCGAGCCCATACCAAGAACCTCTCAGACCATGGTACAACACTCAATGAACTGAGCCACACCAAGCAGGCTAGTTTTCTTAAGCAAAGTAAACTCCAGTTCATAGGGCTATCAACCCATCTCCCAGCCACCATTTCTACAGTCTTCATGTAGTCTAAAGTGCAAATGCAACTCCAGAGATGATGGTTAGTACCTCCCACCCTGTATTGTAACATCACTGCCCACCATGCTCTGGTACCTGGAATTAGTTTCAAGGCATTATCCAGGTATTCATCTTCTGTGATGGAGTGATCATTTAACTTCAGCTCCAGGGTGAAATCCCGTACAGCCCAGATAAAGTCTGGAAAGAAGCTCACAAACTCTGAGGAATCGTCTACTCCATCTGGTGGAGGGGAGGACTTGGCCCTGATGAGTTCTGTCAGCTCTGTCACATACCTAGGACTTTGTTAAGGAAAAGGCATTTCCTAACCACAGTTCCAACATTTTTATAATAGAAAAAGTATTATAAATACTCTCTTTTGCTCTGGTTTCTTTTAGTCTAGCAAAGACAACTAAGTGGGAGAGAAGGAGAAACTGACTGAATCTCCATTCCCACAGACCCCATGACCCCTGGTGGTTCAGCTCCTGGAAGGATACTGCAGCTGCTCCAGGGCCTGGTGGTTGATGGTGCCCATGCTGTTGTAGACAAACATGCTGCTCAGGAGCACGGCCAGGGCAAAGATCCACGAGTCATTCTTAGGGTCGCCCTAGGAAGCACATTAGGGCAAGATGTTTAGGAGTTTACTCTGTAGAAATTCATTCAGACACTAAGTCTATCAGTCTTTCCTTTTTATTTCAGCTAATGTACTCACCATGCAAAGAGTACAATTGAAGATGGGAGTAAATATACATATGTGCTTTGACAATTACAAAGATATTTCTTGTGACGGCAATTTTTTTGTATATAAAGGATTCTGTTATCACAGGGCTTTCCTTTTATTCAGTTGGATGAAATAAAATAAAATACAGAAAAACTTAGTGCCATACCTGGTGTACAGTTAAGTTCAATGAAGGATGTTAGCACATGTTCATTCTACACATATTTGTTGGTCGTGAGCTATATAAAAATACCATAGTTAACATAACTGGGGATATTTTTAGGAAATATTTATGGGAAGCTACTGACAATTTCCACTGTTGTTAAATATAGAAAGCAGTTTAAAATGACAGATATTACTTTCAAGATGGCTATTTCAAAGCCATCACAAAAATCTATAGCAATGAATGCAAAAAAGATAAAAATATCTATAAGAGGCTTACATCTTAATAATGTATATAAACATTGATACCTATAGCTATGATATTAAATTAAAATGTGCAAGGTCCATCATAGAAGACCAGAGCTCTGAAAGTTAGAAAATTGTTTATAAAATGAAGTCTTCCTCAACATCTTTACTGAAAATTAAAGACTTGGTAGAATGTAAACTTGAAGAAATGAAGGTTATCCTGCAGGTAGAAAGACCCACAGAAGCAAAAGCAGACATGGTAGAATACAAGGGTCTTTTCAATAAAAGTAGAGTTGTTTGATCTGGTTGCAACAGAGAGTAGGCCAAGAAGTTAGGCAGGACAGTGAGCCTAGTGCAACCAGATGAAAGACCTTAAAGGCTGGATTAATGTGTTTGTATAACATACAGCAGGGTCTAAATATGACATAATACAGATTCTTTTCTTTTATAAACAGTGTCTGAAGTTGTTCCCTAACAGCTAAAGTAAAAAATTTCTAGAAATCTTAATAATAAACTTTTGGAGGAAAATGCTGATTCTCCCATTTATGTTCCCAAATCCCAATTTAAAAAAAAATAATTACAGTAAAAAGTGGCACTATGACATACAATATGTTATTTAGACAGCAAGACTGCTGCACTGTTTAATATACAAAAACAAACACAAACATTCTAACTCATCTTTGGGTGGAAATATAGAGTTGTAGCACTTTCCAAATAAGTCTCAAACTAAAGAAGAAAAGTAGACATCATTCATTTTATCCACTAATAGAAAACTAAAATATCACTAATAGAAAACTAAAATATCAAAAACCCATCTTAAAATGTTGTTGTTGGACAAACAGGTGTTTTTATAGAATCCGTGCATTCAGAGACGTCTCAGCGTCTTCCAGATCGCTCTGTGAGTACTTGATGAACTTCACCATAGGACTGCAGACTCATTGAGGGCAGGACTTTTATATTGGTCACTAGTATCTACAGAACTAATTTAGAGACCTGGGAATATGGAGCGCAGAAATTATTTATTACATTGTATCAAATATTCACCCAGTTGCCAAGAAATAAAAAAATAGAAAAAACTACTCAATAGACCAGGACACCTTACCTAGAAGTAAGATACAAACAAACAAAAATCTGCCTGTTATATAGTTGGATTTTAAGATTTCACAAATAAACCAAGCAGTTACATTAAAGAGTTCATTATGAAAATATCCAGATTAAAAACAATTTATCTGTGAGTCTCCTTACCTTTTCCACATCGCCCAGACCTTCGGTGTCCAGAAGGACCAGAGTGTGATCAGTGTTTAAGGGGTGAGGCACACACCACATCCAGATGCCCTTGGTTTCAGACTGCACTGTAGAGCCCAGAGGGAAACCTGTAATGGGAGGGGAGACTTAACACAGTGACAACAGACCATCGAAGCAGCCAAGGGGCTACAAAGTCAGACTTATTGGAATGTAAGTACCGCAGAATATAAGATGGTGCTTTGTCTATTTTGGAAGAAACCTTTACGTTGTGTGTCATCTATTTCAAGAAGGAGATTGATGTTAACTGTGAGATTGATACCCAGCATGGGCCCAAAACGAAGGTGAAGGCATCCGTGAACCAGACATAATGAATGTCACTGAATACCATAACAAGCGCATTTTAAAGAATGGTCAAGCCCAAGCTGGATAGAAGTGGATAGAAGAGAGACATGTAAAGAAAAAGTTAAGATAATATTTTTCCAGGCAAAGTGAGTTTAAAAAATGGCAGAGAATGGGGGAGGTTAGTAGGCACAATAAGATAGAAATTCACAAAATTTTTTAAACCTGATGATAGATATTTAAACATCTTTATACGTTGATGCAAATATTAGAAAAAGCAAAACACATTATGAGAGAGGAGACCTAATTCCAAGATCCCAGTGCTTGCGCCGGTAAAATGAGGTAGGCATCTGCGCAGTAGGAAGAGAGATTTTCCTTAACAGTAGTAAAACAATGAAAATGATAACAAACTATATTAAGGTACTAATTTATTAGTGAGAATTAGAATTACAAGGTTGGTTTATTGAGCGGAGTTTAGTTCTCTCTTCATGTAACCAGGGAAGAAAACTAATAAGCTGTGATATGTTAGAGTAAAAAAAATGGCCCCTGCCTGAGACAACACTCACCATGGTTCTGTCCTGCAAGTTGATTCATCAAGTAGGATTTGCCTGTACGATACATTCCTACAATGGCCACGACCACCACAGGCTGAGAAATCTGGTCAAGAATCTGTAGAGCTTCCTGATTCACTGACAGCTGCCCATTGCTGTTTCCCACCAGACAAATGGGGGCCATCATGTTGGGTCTAGATGCCATGGCAACCTGCTAACCTAGAACATCCCAGTAGAAATAAGATTTGAGTGTTAGTCTCTGATACAGAGTTATACAAAATACCCATCATCTTAGGACAGTGTGAGTGTTCTGCTTTGTTTCTGGCACAGTAGGAATGGGCTAAGGTTCTGTCACAGAATCTTATCCCATTCTTACTGTGCCAGAGAGGGCCAGTGTTGCCAGTGCTGTAAGGATCTGAGATCAAATGTCATTGCCAGCACTAGGCCACCACATCTTATAATTTAGCAGAGTGGCTCTAATCAAGGCAAGGGTCATCACTGAGAAGCAATTCTATCACCTCATGTGAACATCTCCCCAAACCTAACACTTAACCAGCTGCTAAGGGGACAGTGAGGCTGATGCTGAGGAAGGACCTGGGACCAGGATGACCTGGAGACACAGTCATAAATTAATTGTTAAACCACAGATTTCATGCATCTCTTCTGTCTTGTGGTCCCTGTTGTTGAGAACAGCTATTGAACTAGTGATGAATATGACTAGTATTCATCAAAATCTGATTTTTTGTGCCATTCGACCCAGTGATCTCACATCTATGAATATATCCTAAGAATCCCAAAATTCAGAAAGAATATTTGCACCCCTATGTTCATAGCAGTGCAATTCACAATAGCAAAGATCTGTAAACAGCCCATGCGCCCAACAGTAGATGAGTGGATAAAAAAGCTGTGGTATGTCTGGCTGGCTTGGCTCAGTGGTTGAACATCAACCCATATACCAAGAGGTTGCCAGTTTGATTCTCAGGGCACATGCCCAGGTTGTGGGCCAAATGCCGAGTGGGGGGGGGGGCATGCAGGATGAGACCAATTGATGTTCTCTCATGGATGTTTCTATTTCTCTCTTCCTCTCCCTTTATTTCTCTCTAAAATAAATAAAGAAGAAAAAAGTTTTACATAGAAAGACGTGGCACATTTACACATTAGAATACTATGCAGCTCTAAAAATAGAAAGATCTCTTACCCCTTGAGACAGCCTGGAGGGACCCGGACAGTACTGTGCTAAGTGAAATAAGCCAGTCAGAGAAAGACAACTATCACATGATCTCATTTATATGTGGAATCTAATGAACTAAGTAATCCGATGAATAAAATACGACAAGAGGCATGGAAACATGGAACAGACTGATGAATCTCAGAGGCAAGGGGAGGGGAAGTGGGAAGAGATTAACCAAGGAACTTATATGCATGTGTTGCCCAGGGACACAGACTATAGGGTGATCAAGGCCCAGGGCAAGGTAGGAACCCAGGAGGAGTAGGACAGGGGGCAATAAAGAAAAAAAAAAATTTTAAATATCAAAGTTTTTAAATTGACAATTTGGTTTGACATATGACAGACCAATGGAATGTAGCCTCTATGGCACCATTTATGGTGTTGAAGGGGCTGAAGGAGTTTGGGGTTCCAGAAGGGAAACAGCTTTTAATTTTTCTCCTTTGTTAGAGTATTCAAAATCCTTCTGGCCACAAAATTTAACAATCATCCCTTGTTCAGAGAAACTACATCACAAGATATTTAGTTTCTCAAAATTAAGTATGCATCAAAATTTAAAAATAGATGTGTGTAATAAGCCAGTGAAAGGTATATATTAATAAAATAGTCAAAATAAATAATAAGAAGATCTCCCAATTTCTGCACCCTCCATGTACTGTTAAAAATATCGATGTGAGTCCTGGCTGGTTTGGCTCAGCAGTTAGAGTGTCAGCCTGTGGTCCAGAGAGACCCGGGTTCAGGAGATTTTATATATATATATATATATATATATATATATATATATGAAAATGTCAAGTGATTCTGCATAATTCCTGGACATGTCTGACACAGGACTTTGTTAGGAAGTAGAAAGCACTACTCATATTCCAGGGAATGCTGTGCTGGTACTTCCCAATTTTCAGAACATACCAAGAATGAAGCTGAACCAGGAGGTGTCCTAAGAAAGTTTGGACCTGAGCAGTGATTTATAGGCTAGTCCAGGAGACAGCATGTTCATTCCCAACTTTTAAGGATAAAACTGGGAGCTAAAGGTGAGGCCATAATCTTTATGCAGCCAATTTGTGTCTGGCTTCACTTTTCTTTCTTTCTCTCCCTCCCTCCTTCCCTCTCTTCCTCTCTCTCTCTCTCTCTCTCTCTCTCTCTCTCTCTCTCTCTTTCTTTCTTCTTTCTTTCTTTCTTTTCTTTCTTTCTTTTTTATTTATTTTTTATGCAATAAATAAAGGCAAGCCAGAGCTCTCTGAGCCAAGTCTGCTCTTGATTTAAAAAAATTAAATTTAAAATTAATTTTTTTCATTGTGTGGAGGTAAATTTAATGTGGAATCAGAATTGAGAATCATAAGTCCATCCTAATGGACAATATAATGAGGAAGATTGATCTCATGGATGAAGAAACTGCCTCCAGGGCCCCATCCCATCCCATTACACAGCCAGGAGCACACCCTAAACTGTCATCTCTGCATGTACCCATCTTGTCCCCACCCCACTTGCTGCTATCTTGGTCATGTGACATGTTGCGAGGCTGTCACCTCACAGCGACCACTGTTCCCAATGGAGAAGCTGAGCTTTCTGAGAACTAAAGGCAGCAATGGACCCCTGCAGTCCAGCCTACAGGGCTACAGGGGCCCTCGCCTCTCTATTCCTCAGAGTCCAAATTGAGAGGTTTAAGCTCAAGACCAGGTTGCATGCAAAAGAAAGTTGAGTTAGCATTTCTGCCGGACAGCTCCGCGGGTCCCTGAGTCCAAGAACAAGCTCCCAGTTGTTTCCACTCCTCCTTGCTCCCCTTCCTCCTCCCGCTTTTCTGTTGCAAGTTTATAGAAGTTTGAAAAAAAGCTAAGGAATTTTTCTCATTTTTATGAGGAAATAGCAAAACAACTGAACCCAGAACCAAAAACAATTGATATTATTTGTTTGGTAGGGACCACACATTTGGAAACTGCAGGATAAAAACCTGGCTTAGACTTTATAGTTATTTTTAACAGTTGAGTGAAATATGTGAGAATAAATCATTTCATCTAAATACCGCTTTCTAGACTCTGCAATTACTAAATACGAGTAATACAACAACATGATGCTTTAACGTTTAAATTGTACATTGAGGGTCATCTTTTCTCAGTGTTACTGTAAAGGACAAACACATGACCTTGCCCCCTGGATTTTAAGGGAATGGCAAGAACTATCTGCTAATAGATAACCACTGCATTGTATAGCTAACCTTTGCTTTTTGTACACAGAAACTGATTGTTCCCTCAGGCATAACAGCTAACTGCAAACACTGCTTCTGTACATGCTTGCTTGCTCCCATACCCTTAATCCAAATTCCTTAACAGGGGCTAAGACAACTATATAAGCAACCCTCCCCCTGAGCTCAGGGCTGCTCCCTCCTCTGTGTAGGATGGGACAGTCACCGCATGGCTCATAAAGCTCTCTTAATTTGAACCCAGTTCGGAGTCTGAATCTGGTCTGTCTCCTTGGTCTCCAACATTACCAGTGTCCAAAGGGGGAATGCCTGAGGTGGGAGGAGGGAGATGGAGGAAGCCACTCCACCAGCGCTTCTGTGGGAGCCCAGGTTCGGATCCCCGGTCCCAGAAAGGACTTCAGCCCCTTCAAGGAAGTGATGTAGGATGTACTCCTCCTTCTCCCACGTAGGGCTCTTTGTGGGTACCCAAGAGGGAGCAGCCCAGGGACAAGGCGTGCCCGCTGTCGCCTTGCAGCAGTCTGGGATCCAGAGACACTGAGCTTCCAGCACTGAGCCCCGCGGGCCGCACCTCCTCGGGCCCCACCAGCTGCCAGCTGCCTCCTGCGCTGCCAGTGCCGAGCCTGGGGGGCCTCCGTGAGGGATGCGCGCTGGAGCCCGCGCTGTTATTGGTGATGGTAGTTAAGGAACGTGTGCAGGGAAGTCCGAGGCTATGAGCGAACTTACGTGTCTCCGCCGCTGCAGACAGGCGACAAGTTCTCAGCAGCCCTCGCTGGCTTCTCTCGCGCTCCTCTTGCGCTCCACACTGTTCTTTATAGAAGCTGAAAGGGGATGTTACCGGCAAGCAGTGCTGAGTGGGGTTGGGAAGAAACGAAACCGAAAGGACACAGCCTTTTCTAGGAAGTTAACTGTTGGTCTTTCATTCCTTTCCTCTCCACTTAAAGGGATGAAACGGGCCAGGGAAGGGAGAGAGTCGTGTTTCTTCCAGCCCAGTTTCGCAATCCCAGGCTGGACCCTTCTCCTCAGCGGGCTTGTGTCCCCTGACCCCACAGTGAACACAGAGCAGCAGGCTGACTGTGAGCCAGTAACAGCAGGCTGACCTAGGTCTGCAGTCTGTCTCTCAGGGGTAATAAGGGTTTTTGCTGGTTTTAGGGTTTTTGCTGGGTTTTGTTTGTTTTTTGTTTTGTTTTGTTTTTTATCTTCACCCGAGGACATTTTCCCCCATTTTTTATTCAGGTAGAGTGGGAGAGAGAGAGAAGAACAGAGAGTGAGAGAGAAACATCGACATGAAAGGGACACATCGAGTGGCTGCCACCCGCACGACCAACCAGGGCCGGGGACAAACTGCAACGTATGTGCCCTTAGCGGGAACCGAACCCGGGTGTCTCGGGACCGCAGGCCTAATCAGCTGAGCCAAATCAGCCAGAGCTGTTTGTTTGTTTGTTTGTTTGTTTGTTTAATTTTATGCTTAGACTCCCTTTTCATTCCTGGTATTTTATTTATTTATTTATTTATTTATTACTCTTCTTAACTTATGCTTCTTCATTATCAGTAACTGTGCGTAAAACTTCTATTTTTCTGGTCAAGAGATAATCACTAGTATTTTGTAGCATATTCTTCCACTTACATTTTTAGGGGTGGCTATGTGGGGGATTATAAGAGTCCTGAGTTTACATTTTGAATATTTCTTTAAATAAAATAAAATAAGATATAAATACAAACTCAAAAGTGAGCATTCAAAATGAACAAAGACATCATAACCATCAACACATTTGTATTTTTATTTTTATTTATTTTTTAATTAAATTATTTATTTTTGGTACAGATGGTTCTTCTTTTTCCCCCATTGACACCCTCCTCCCCATCCTGCCCACCTTAGTCATTTGTTACACTTATTGCCTTCTGGATGGATGTAGGTAGTTGTGTTACTGGAACAATTTTGAGTTCATTTCATTGCCTATTTTCCTCTGCCTAGAATATTTTAAATTGGTTTAAAAGACATTAAAGCGTTCATTTCACTAATATGTTTGTTGAAATTGGCTTTTTGACAACATCCTAAAACAAAGTAGCAATAGCTAGAAGTTAGATTCATTTTTTATAGACCCAACTTGTTCCAAGAAAGCTGTTACATTGAATACAATATCATAAAATAAAATTTGAAAATTGAAATTTTCTCATTTAATATGTGATGTAATAATACAATCATATTCTTATGGTGTATTTGTCCTTTAATATAAGTTTATATTCTAGACTTCATACTATTAGAGTTGTAATGTGATCTTATTGTGTAGTAATAATTTGTCAGTCTTTATAACTTGCCTGTATTTGGTGTTTTTAATTTGAGCAATGCTAAGGTTTTCCTGCGACACATTGTCGTACATTTCACTGGTATAAGAAATATAATTGTGAGGCCCATTGTCTTTGCATATTTAAAGATGAACAAAGTTAGGGTATCACCTTCGGATAATCTATGCTGAAAGAGGCAAATATTAAATAAAGCAAGAAGTGATTACTAAAGAAAATGATGTTACAGAAAAAAGTGCTTGTGTCCACAAAAGCAACAGTTCATTATATTAGAAAAAGTTGTGAAGATTTATAGATGGCTTCACAGAAAAATCTATTTCTGTTGGGTCTTAAAGAATGACTCACTTTTTTATAAAGAGTGACTAAAGGAAAGATATTTTAAGGCAAAGGAAGGGAATGAGCCAATATACAAAGTAGGGGCTAGATGCTAGAAATCAGCCAGGTCCACTGTAACCACTGCAGCAGGCCTACTGAGAATAAAGTACAAAGATCGATTGGGACCTGGATCATGGACAATGTTGCACAGGCAGGTAGAGACGTTGATGGTTACTAGACAGGCTCAGAGACATGTTTGAAATCCATTTCTCTGATGGCCAGAGGAGATAGTGAATAAATTGAGGACACTGGAGATCAAGATTACTTAAGAGGCTGGTGCTACAACTTAGAAGGCACATTACAGTCCAACCACTCTAGGATCCACAGAGTCATTCAGGGATTCGGGTTCCTTCTGTTCTGTTATTCTACATCCACTAAGGCATTGCACACATCTGTAAGGTCAAAGGTTGAGTGTTGTCACATTTGATATCCAGACAATAAATGAAAAAGAGTAACTGGTGACAAACAAGCTCAAAATTCTCTGATCCAGACCTACAAATAACATATTTATAATTCTGCTCATACTCCATGTGCACATGGCCACATCTGGATGCAAGAGCACCTAGAAAGATTTAATCTCTACCTGGGCAGCCATGGGATCATCTTTTTAAATAGAATCATACAACATTTAAAGCTGAAAATTCTGTCATATCTCGAGACCTAGATGTTTCTATTGTGATTTCTACAAATAATTGAGTAAAAATAATATTAGTTTTATACAAATACTTCCAGACTTAAAAAGTAGACTATATTACCCAACTCATTACTTGATATAAAAAAATTTTTTACACCAAAATATAACCAAAAGATATACAAGAAATTAAGGAGCTTATATCACTTATAAGCACTGAGGCAAAAATTATAAATCAAGTGTTAAATAATATGTGGCAAAAAAGGATAAGACATCATAGTTTGGTTTATCCTCAGAAGTTTACTTTGATTAAACTTAAATAATCACTCATATTAAATGATGTGACATAAGGTAAGTAAATTATATGATCATCTTAGATGAAATCTTAGCATCCATTTTTATGTAATTTTATAAAACCTATCAAACTGGGAAGAAAATAGAATTAATCTATAAGAATAATCTAATAAAAATGTACCTAAAATATTATAGCAAACATAGGTTAAATTATACTTTTGTAATTAAGAAGCAGACTTGAATGCCATCTTTTAGTACTTCTTTTCTTCATATTCTGAATGGTCTGTCCATTGCAGTGTGCATGCAAAATGAGGGGGGAAAGTACAAACATTTGAAAGAATGAAATAGAACTGTCATTATTAGTAAATGATGGTGGTGGTTGTGGTGGTGGTGGTGGTGATGTGTGTGTGTGTATTTTCCAACATTTTTTTTTCTCATCCAAGGTCATTGTCTTATTTACTTATGCTATTTTCTAAAATATTTATTATTTTTCCTTTCCCATTTAGATCTATAATTCACTGAGAATTGATTTTTTTCATGAAGTGTGAAATATAGGTTCAAAGTCTATTTTTGGAGGTAGTTACCAATTTTCTCAATACAATTTAATCATAAGAATGAGGAGGAAATAATCTAACATATATAAATAACTCCATGATTTGGATTTTTTAAAAATCCTTACAGAATAGCCCTGGCCAGTTTGGCTCAGCAGTTAGAGCATCGGCCTGCGGTCCGGAGAGACCTGGGTTCGGTTCCTGCTAAGGGCACGTATCTCAGTTGCAGTTTGTCCCCGGCCCTGGTTGGGTTGTGCGGGTGGCAACCACTCGATGTGTCCCTTTCGCATCAATGTTTCTCTCTCTCTCTCCCCCCCCCTCCCACTCTATCTGAACAAAATATCAAAAAGTTTCCTCAGGTGAGCCCTGGCCAGTTTGGCTCAGCGGTTAGAGCGTCGGCTTGCGGTCCGGAGAGACCCGGGTTCGGTTCCCGCTAAGGGCGCGTACCTCGGTTGCAGTTTGTCCCCGGCCCTGGTTGGTCGTGCGGGTGGCAGCCACTCGATGTGTCCCTTCACATCGATGTTTCTCTCTCTCTCTCCCTTCCTCTCTCTCCCTCCCGCTCTATCTGTACAAAAAATGGAAAAATATCCTCGGGTGAGGATAAAAAAAAAAAAAAAAAATTAAAAAGTTTCCTCAGGTGAGGATAAAAAAAAAATTCTTACAGAACACCCACAGACACACACAAATACCTACCACCATCTCCATAAAATAAAAATGTGTTGTTTGACTACATCAAAGATAAGTACATCTTTTGTGAAAAATACCATTCAAAGTGTTAAAAACCAACCACATAATATACAGTTGCAAAATATTTAAACAAAAAACTCAAATCCAAAATACATATAAGAAAATAGAAGTTAAAATGTATAGCAGAGATGACACAATAGAAAAAAAGATATTTATAGCAATTTTATATGAAAACAAAATAACAAGCAAACAGGAAAAGGTGCTCAATTGAATTTGAATTAAAAAGTGAAAATTAATATTCCAATGAGATATCACCACACAGCAGTAGAGTTTATCAAGTTAAAAACTGTGATGTGCAGAACACTCATAACCTGTTGGTTAATGTTACAGCTACTTTGAAATGTTTAACCTTATCTAGAAAGACTGAAGATGCACATACCACGAAGCCCATACCACATGCACATACCCTATGACTCAGGATTCAGCTCTAGAACATACCCCAAGGAGATTTTATGTAGATGTGCAAACGTGTATATGTTTAAAATTTTTTAAATGTATTTTGTAATAGAAAAACTGTAACCCAGACATGTCTCAATGGTAGAACATTGTTATATCTTCAAACAATATCTAGCTAACAACTGGAAACAAAATGAATAAATCAAGTCAACATTTTATTGAACAGAAGAAGACACAAAAATTACATAAAATATGATTGCATTCATAAAAAGCAGGAAAGCAGGCCAGACCGAAATATATTATTTGGGAATGCACATATAATTGATAAAATCCTAAGAAGTAATGGACAAAATTGTTATAGATTGGTTCAAAAAGGTGTATCAGGGCTATAATAAGCACTTTTGAGTCACTGACAAGTTCTGGTCTGTACCTGGACAGTGAGTAAGGCGTTCACTTTATAATGATCAATTATATTGTATTTTGTACATTTTATTATTTATGCAATTTTCTGTGTCATGTTTCACATTTTAGCAAAAAATAATAAACAACAAAGGGGATTTAAGTTAGCAAAACATTACTTTGAAAAAGAGCAGAACAATTCTCATTGAAACCACGAATGTCAGAAAGAAGTGCTACAATGTTTTCCAAGTACTGAAATGAAAGAACATCCAACCCCAAATTCTCTGTCAGTGAGCGGATCCATTAGCAATAAAGGGGAAAACAAGCATTCTGATGTAAAGGACACTGAGAATACTTTTTTTGCTAGGAGATCTACTCTAAAAGTAGGGTTAAGAAAGTGATCAAAAAAGAAGTAAAATAAGTGAAGGAAACTTGAAATATCAAGAAAGCAGGAAGAAGAACAGAAAGAGTAAAATTAAAAGAATAACAGAAAGAGCAAAAAAAAATGTTCAAATAATTCAGTGATATAGAAAAAAGAAAGAGGAGGGAAAACACAAATAAAAAACAAATAAAAATTGACAGTAGCCCTGGGTGGTGTGGCTCAGCTGGTTGGAGCGTCATACTATTTACCAAAAGGTCATGGGTTCGATTCCCAGTCAGGGCACATACCCAGGTACAATCCCTGGGGTACCTATAGGAGGCATCTGATAAATCTCTCTCTCTCTCTCTCTCTCTCTCTCTCTCTTTCTTTAAAAAAATCGATAAGAACAATTTTTAAACGATAATAAATCCCTAATGTATCAATAATTGATTAAATATAAACACACCAATTTAAGATAGAGATGTCTGGGTAAGTTGATAAAACATGACCCAAAACATGCTGTCTACCAGAAACTGACATCAAATGTATTTTGATGAGAATGATATAAGGAGGGTAAAATTGATCACACAGAACAAAAGGAAATAATCTCAGGAGCTGAGCTCCTGAGAAGGTGACATAGGGCTAATGAGGTGGATTTTTCTTTGGAGGATGGGAAGGAAGGAGGGAGGGTGGAGGAAAGAAGTAGGAGAGGAATATGAGAACATACATTTTTTTATCAGAAACAGTTGGATTGACCTTTCATGAATCAACTCCTGGTTCACCAGGGCACACTCACCCTTGCTCTGTTCTGCCAGATGGTTTACAGGTTGCATTTTCCTGTCTGATACATCCCTGTAAGGACGACCACCACCACAGGCTAAGAGTCTTGTAGAGATTTTTTAAATTGCTTCCAATTCACTGACAGCTGCTCATTTCAGTTTTTTTTTTACCAGACACAAGGGAGCCAATGCAAGGGGACCAGACTCCGGTAACCCAGAAGAGCTTCTCAAGACTATACTGATAGACCATAAGTCGTCTGGGCACAGGTTATCCCTGACCTAGTGGAGGATGGGATATCCTGTGTTTTCTCATTGTGAAGGCTGGCACGGGAGGATAGCACAGTTCTTTCTTCATCATGCCCCTAATTGCTATTGACGACTCATTGTATATTACCAGTGTCCAAGATTTATTCATGTAATAACATTCTGATTCTGCTTACCATTTATTGAATTTCTCACTGTGTCCAGCCCTGGTCCAGGTGATGCTGGGGGGCACCTGGGGAAGCCGAAGGAGGCCTCAACCCGATACCAGGGTCCAGCTTTTCATCACAGCCCAAGAACAAATTCCAGAGCATGACAGAAAGATTTAGCAAAGCACAGTAAATTTACTAAAATGATAGTACACACTCTAGAAGTGAAAGCTGGAGACCTCAGAGAACGAGACACCACTATTAGGTCTGAGGGAAAGGATTTCATTGAATGTGGGCCAGCAGGTGGATAGACTGGTTCTTGACTTCTGACTGCGGCGGGCTGATGCCCATGTGGGTGTCCCTGCCTTTCCTCTCCACACAGCGATTTCCTTTTTGGTTTTCCTGGAAGGGCCATGGAGATTGCACGGTGGGGGCTGATCTCAAAACCATAATGAAAATGTATTTAAATGGTATTATAATGAACTTAATGGTCACTTTTAAGTCAGTATGGCTTCCAAGTCTGCTTGAGACTGTTTTGTTTGTCTCAATTACAGAAATTGGCGAGGGGGAAAAGGGGAACCAGTGGTCAGTGAAGGTCACACTTTTGATGTGACAGCCAAGAAGGAAAAGGGGAAGGGTAGAGCTTGAGATCTTTGTTCCCTATTCTAGCTTTCTTCACTGAACACTATAGACCAAATTTTCTAGGATTCTGATGCATGTATCTGGATGCAATACAGGAAATAAAGACTCTGGGTGTGTGGTCATGTGCTAAGAAAAAAGGACAGAACACACATTTTTTTTTGGTGGTGGAGAAAACCAGTAGCTGCTACATCTTTTAAAATAGAATCACACTATATTAGAATACTCGGTAGTAATAATGACCACAGAGAAATAGTGCAGTATAGTTTGTATAGTATATGTTTGGACCCAAGATGAATGTTTTCAGACTGCATTTCTAAGTTTTGTGATTTGTGACTTTGAGTCATTTACCTAACTTAATTAATGGTAGGTAGAGTAGAAGTTTTTTTTTTTTAAAAAAAGCTCTTAAGTCAGTAAGGTATAGATAAACCCTAGAAGAACATGTACACTAAAATTAACAATATTCTAGGTCACTAAAGTAAGTTTTGTATATTTTATGAATTTATTTTCAATGAATGTGAATTATTTTTATCATATAAGTACACATATATGATAAAATATTTTCCATTTTAAAAATGAAAATATTTTTTCTGACTACTGCAAGCCAATTGATCATTTATATGTTAGACAGCTAATTAATAACCACCGACTACATTCAAAACTCTGTCACCCACTAGGGCCCAACTGGGCATATTATGTCATTTATGTTAAGGTAGGTCAGGTAGGAAATGGTGCTCGGAATGAGCGATTATATTGGCCCCAGTGGTTTGGAGAGGAGCTGAACCTTTGATAGAGTTGCAGAGACCAAAAGAAAAAGGTGTTTTATTTTGCAAGAAAATAAGAAGTCAAAGCTTCATAAAAATAGGAAGTTGGAACTGGGACAAATTATTATTATTTTGTCCATGTGATAGTTTAAACTATGTAGTTTCTACATCATTTTTGCACATATGGTAAATCTTAGAGATTTTTCTTGTGTTAGTAAAAATAGTACTTCCTTCTTTATTTTGGTGGCAGTGGAGTATTCTTTAATACATGTAGCCCATGGCTTACATTACTCAAACCTGACAGATGACTTTAGAGTTGTTCCAACTTTTTGTTGTTTCAACAATATTGCAACTAACATCCTAGTCCATATATCATCTTCCTCTCCGGCAAATGTATCTGTAAGATAGATTCCTATATGTGGACATTCTGGGTCAGAAGTTTGGATGCATTTTAATTTTTGATATATAATTGTATCAATTTGCACTGTCACTAGGAAATATGAAAGATTTCCCAAACCCTTGCCACCCCACTGTTCCAGCAAATGTGTGGGTTTTGTGTGTGTGTGTATGTTTTTGCCAATTTTAGAAGTGAAACAGGTAAGTCATAGGTTTAATTTGCCCATCTCTTTATTATCAGTAAGTGTAAATAAATATTTTTATTTTTATCTACTGTTTTGCTCATATTTTAATAGGATCATTTTTTTTTCACTGATATGTAAAGGGCTCCTTACAGCATAAAGAAATTATCTCTTTGTCTGATACAAATGGCACACGCTTTCTTCAAGTACCATTTGTCTTTTTGTTTTTGTGTGTGTTTGTACATATGTGTGTGTGTGTACATATGTGTGTGTATACATATATATATGCATGCATATATATATGTATATATATCCTCACTCAAGGATATGTTTATTGATTCTAGATAGAGGAAGTTAGAGAGAGAGCAAGAAACAGAAACTTCAATTGGATGCATCCTGTGTTGCCCCCACCAGGGGTCAAACTCACAACCGAGGTTTGTGCCCTGACCAGGAATCAAGCCCACAACCTTTTGGTATACGGGAAGATGCTCCAACCAACTGAACCACCTGACCAGGACTTACATACTTTTTTAAATAATGTTATTATTTTATGTAAGTGAATGTACTAAATCTTTTATTTTATGTCTTTTTTCATATCATACTTAAAAGTGGCCTCTTTTATACAAAACTATTTTTTAAAAGCTCAAGTATCTTATCCAAGCTTTTAGTTCAGTGTTTCATGTTTCATTTTGATCCATCTGAAATTTATTTTGGTGAAAGGTATAAGAGAGTCTCCAACTGCATATTTTTTTATATGGCTACTATAATCCAAATGCTATTTATTGAATATTTCATAATTCTTCACTAATGTTAAATACCAAGTCAATTATGTGCTATATTTTAATATGAATTTGAGTCCTCTGATAGCTTTAAAGCCTTTCATTGCTGTTTAATATTTACATGTTGGTACCATAGTGCTAAGTTTTGAAATGTTTTATCACATGATTACTGTTGAGTCCCCTCACATTGATCATCTTTGCTTCAAAATTGCATTGAAAATTCTTGCTTTTGGTTTTTATAGATCTAGTTGAAATAAATATTTCTACTTCCAAAAAAAATCCTTTTTGCAATATTTATTTGAATCATATTAAATGTATTCATTTATTTACAATGATTGATATTTTTATGTCTATACACTTTTACACATTTTTTAAATATTTTAGCAGTTCTTCATATGAATCATACCTACTTCTTGATATTTTTATTCTAAAGTACTTTATTTATTTTGATGATATTGCAAATTTTGTCTTTCATTATATTTTCTAACTTGTTTTCTATTTCTTCAAATTAATTATTTCAATCAACATGTAATTTGTTTTCTGTATTACAAGCCCTGATAATTTTTGGAAATTATGGTTTACTTTTAAAACTTTCACTGACTAAAAAGAGCATGGCATATATATTTTAAAAGTGCACCACAGCATTAAACTATTAAAACAAAAGAAGCCTCATTTTATAATTTATTAACAATCATTCTAAAAGCTATTTCATTTTTAGGCTTGGTATTTTTTTATCTACACCAACCATCTTGCAGTACCATGTAGACCCATACAGATCACACTCCAGCTTCATGAAGGGACTGTGAAAACAATAAGCTTGCATTGCATTAGTTGTTTCCATCTATTTTGGAGATGCTATATCTGTTACTTTATTCCTCAGATTTCTTTCTAAATCCTTCATTAAGTAGTTTGTCTTAGATTTACAAAAGAGAGAGTTCACTCTTTAAAATTTTTAATTATCAAGAGTTGAGATTTGTCTTTTGCAAGGTCAGCTGATAAGCTACTTCCCTACTACCTTAGAGTACCTTTTATGAAGTCATTCAATAACTCCATATGTGTGGACACAAATACGGAGAATATCCATGGTTTGAATATTCCTAAGATTCCTTCATCATCTTCTCACTGGGGTCCCTGCTATCCAGGCAGCCAATTATCTAGATTCAGAATCCCTTTTCAGAAACATATTTTTTCAGACCACTCTGGGTACAATCAACTGCTCATTGAATTCCTTAGAAAGCAAATTCTGAGATGGAAATTTGTATGTAAAATATTTATTAGGGAACACTCCTGGGATGAA
This sequence comes from Molossus molossus, assembly GCF_014108415.1. Classification (NCBI taxonomy): domain Eukaryota; kingdom Metazoa; phylum Chordata; class Mammalia; order Chiroptera; family Molossidae; genus Molossus; species Molossus molossus. Next base: position 33,998,970 of record NW_023425347.1, on the reverse strand, counting down.
CAATTATGGAAGGATGTGGAAGAAAATGGGAACAATAAGAAGTTGAGCTACAGTCCTAACAGTTGCTTCGCCCGTTCCAATGGAGAACTATGGACGTTAGTAATCCTTATCATTTTCTCCCAGTTTTTAAGACATCAGTCATTGAATGGTGAACACCCTAGGAAGGGTGAAGACTTTAGGCAAAGTGACTATGCAGAAGTGGGCTGAAAACTGAGTTACATGTGTTTGTAGGAGAGAGTGTGTTCAAATCCATGTACTTTAAGATGGTTTTGGGGACGTGGGACAAGTGAAACAATGGAGAGAACAATGGATATATACTTCATTGAGGTTCAGGAGCATTCATGCAGACCTAGAAGAGGAGCTCACAAAACAATAAAAGTGACTATGATGAACAAAGAATTGAATTTGCAATGGCAAGTTTTATAGGTGGAAATGTTATAGTTAATTCCAAAATTTGACCATGTATGGTCATTAGGGTTCACAAAAAAAAAAAAAAAACAGAATCAAAAGGATTTGTGTATATGTAGAAAGAAATGTATTAAACAAAATGGGCTCAAATAATTATGAAGGTTATCAAGTTCAAAATTTGCAAGGTAAGACAGCAGGTGCAGAAAAACTGATGTTCCAGTTCTCATCTGAAGGCAGGGAAGAGTCAATGTTGCAGATGAAGCTGGAAGTCTTCTGGAGACTTTAGTATACAGGTACGTAATTATTTACAAATAACTACAACCTTGCAACTCCCACCTTGAATCCCAGTAATGTTTCTACTTCTGGTTACCCAAGATTAACTACTACACTGACTTCATTTTCATTATTTTTTATTTTATTGATTTTTAGAGAGAGAGGAAGGAAGAAGGAGCGGGAAACATCAATGAAAGAGCAAAACTTCTATTGGCTGCCCCCCACATACCCCACACCAAGGATCAAGCCTTCAACCCAGGCATGTGTCCTGACTGGGAATAAAATCAGCAACCCCTTGGTGCATGGGACACACCCAACCAACGGAGACACACTGGCCAGGGCTTTCCAACTTTAACTTCTATCACCAAGCAAAATTTAATTTGTTTCTGAATTTCATATAACAATTTAACGTACTCTTTTCTGACTTCTTTGCTCAATGTTATGTTTGTGACAGTCATCACTGTTGCATGCAGATGGAGTTCATTGTTTTTCACGGCTCCACAAAACATTTCTCAACTTCAGCACCCTTGGCATTTGGGGATGGAAAGTTTTGTTTGTTTGTTTGTTTGTTTAATTAATTAATTTATTTTTGTTACAGATGTTTCTCCTTTTTCCTCCACTGATTCCCCCCACCCTCTCCCTCCCTGCCCTGTCCCCAGCTTTGTTGTCCATGTCCATTGTTCATGCATACATGCATAGAAGTTCTGTGGTTTATCTCTCCCCCACCACCCCCTCTTCTGGGAATTGTCAGTCTGTACCCCCTTCCATGTCTCTGGGACTACCCCATTCCTCAGACTGTTATGTTCATTATATTTCACAAATAAGTGAGATCATATGATACTTGTCTTTCTCTGTTTGGCTTGTTTTGCTTAGGATAATACTTTACAGGTCCCTCCATGTCGTCTCAAAGGATAAGAGAGCTTTCTTTCTTACAGCTGCATAGTACTCCATTGTGTATATGTATCACAGCTTTTTTTATCCATTCGTCTACTGATGGACACTTGGGCTGTTTCCAGATCTTAGCTATTGTAAATAGTGCTGCTACAAACATGGGGGTACATATATTCTTTCTGATTGGTGATTCAGGCTACTTAGGGTATATTCCTAGAAATGAGATCACTGGGTCAAATGGGAGTTCAATTTTTAATTTTTTGAGGTAACACCGTATTGTTTTCCATAGTGGCTGCACCAGTCTGCATTCCCACCAGCAGGGTACTAGAGTCCCCTTTTCTCCACACCCTTGCCAACACTTGTTGTTTGATGATTTGTTGATGGTGGCCATTCTGACAGGTGTCAGGTGATACCTCATTGTTGTTTTAATTTGCATCTCTTTGATAATCAGTGATGTTGAGCATTTCTTCATATGTCTTTTAGCCATTTGTATGTCCTGTTTAGAGAGGTGTCTATTTAGTTCCTCTGCCCATTTTTTAAATTGGGTTCTTTGTCTTCCTTTTGTTGAGTTGTATGAGCACTCTATATGTATTGAAAATTAACCCCTTATCAGATATATCATTGGCAATTATTCTCTCCCATACAGTGAGTAGCCTTTCCATTTTGATGATTGTATCTTCCACTGTGCAGAAGCTCTTGAGTTTGATGTAGTCCCATGTGTTCATTTTCTCTTTTGTTTCTATTGCCTTAGGTGATGTATCAGTGAAAATTCTGCTGCGTATGATGTCTGCAATTTTGTTGCCTACAGTTTCTTCTAGGATTTTTATGGATTCATGAGTCACATTTAAGTCTTTTGTCCATTTTGAGTTTATTCTTGTGTACGGTGTAAGTTGATGGTCTAGTTTCATTTTTTTGCATGTAGCTGTCCAATTTTCCCAACACCATTTATTAAACACCAGGCTGTCCTTACTCCAATGTATGCTCTTGCCACCGTTGTCAAATATTAATTAAGCATATTGCCTTGGGTCCATTGCTGGGTTCTCTTTTCTGTTCCACTGGTCTATATGCCTGTTCTTGTGACAGTACTAGGCTGTTCTGATTACAGTGGCTTTGTAGTATAACCTGAAATCTGGTAATATGATCCCTCCAACTTTGTTCTTCTTTTTCAAGATTGCTGTAGCTATTCGAGGTCTTTTTTGGTTCCATATGAACTTTTGAAGTATTTGTTCGAATTCTGAGAATTATGCTGTTGGTATTTTGATGGGGATTGCATTAAATCGATAGATTGCTTTGGGTAGTATGGACATTTTAATGATGTTAATTCTTCCAATTCATGAACAGGGTATGTGCTTCCACTGTTTTATATCTTCCTCTATTTTTTTTTTCAATGACCTGTAGTTTTCTCCAAATAAGTCCTTTATTTCTTTGGTTAAATTTATTTCTAGGTATCTTAATTTTTTTGCCATAATGGTAAATGGTATTGTTTTCTTAGTTTCTCTTTCTGTAAGTTCATCATTGGTGTATAAGAATGCCATTGATTTCTTGACATTAATTTTGTATCCTGCTACTTTGCCAAATTCATTTTTTAAGTCTAGTAAATTTTTGATAGAGACTTTGGGGTTTTCTATGTATAGTATCATGTCATCTGCAAATAATGACAGTTTCACTTCCTCCTTTCCAATTTGGATCCCTTTTATTTTTCCTTCCTGTCTGATTGCTGTGGCTAAGATTTCCAGTACTATGTTAAATAAGAGTGGTGAAAGTGGGCATCCTTGCCTTGTTCCTGTTCTTAAGGGAAATGCTTTTAGTTTTTGTCCATTGAGTATGATGTTGTCTGTAGGTCCTTCATATATGGCCTTTATTATGTCTAGATATGATCCCTCTAGTCCCACATTGCTGAGTGTTTTTATCAGAAATGGATGCTGGATTTTGTCAAAGGCTTTTTTGGCATCTATTGATATGATCATGTGGTTTTTATTCTTCATTTTATTTATGTGGTGTATCATGTTTATTGATTTGCGAATATTGTACCAGCCTTGCATCCCTGGGATGAATCCCACTTGGTCATGGTGAATAGTTTTTTGATATATTGCTGGATCCGATTTGCTAGTATTTTGTTCAGGATTTTGGCATCTATGTTCATCAGGGATATTGGCCTGTAGTTTTCTTTCTTTGTAGTTTCTTTTTCTGGTTTTGGAATTAGAATTATGCTGGCTTCATAAAACGCGTTTGGAAGTTTTCCATCCTCTTGAATTTTTTGAAATAGTTTGAGGAGAATTGGTATTAGTTCTTCTTTGAATGTTCGGTAAAAGTCCCCCATGAAGCCATCCGGGCCTGGGCTTTTGTTCGCTGGAGAGTCTTGATTACATCTTTAATTTCTTCTGTTGTTATTGGTCTGTTCAAGTTTTCTATCTCTTCCTGGTCCAGTTTTGGGAGACTATGTGTTTCTAAAAATTTGTCCATTTCGCTTAGATTGTCTAATTTATTGCTATATAATTGTTCATAGTAGTTGTTAACAATCTTTTGTATTTCTCTGGTGTCGGTCGTTACTTCTCCTCTTTCATTTCTTTTTATGTGTATTTGGGTTCTCTCTCTTTGTTTCTTGGTGAGTCTAGCTAAGGGTCCATCATTCTTGTTTATCTTTTCGAAAAACCAGCTCTTTGTTTCATTGATCCTTTGAATTGTTTTTTTAGTCTCTATATCATTTATTTCTGCTCTGATCTTTACTATTTCCTTCCTTCTACTTGTTCTGGGGGTTTTCATTTTGTTTGCTCTCTAGTTCTTTAAGTTGTGAGGTTAGATAGTCTATTAGAGATTTTTCTTGTTTTCTGAGGTAGGCCTGTGGTGCTATGAACTTCCCTCTCAGAACTGCTTTCACTGCATCCCATAGATTTTGTGTTGTTGTGTCTTCATTTTCATTGGTTTCCATGAAGTTTTTCATTTCTTCCTTGATCTCCTCGGTAACCCATTAATTGTTTAATAACATGCTATTTAGCTTCCATGTGTTCAAGTGTCTTTGCATGTTCTTGTTGCAAGTGATTTCTAGTTTCATGCCATTGTGATCTGAGAAGATGATTGATATCATTTCAGTCTTCCTGAACTTGTAGAGATTTAGTTTGTGTCCTAACATGTGATCTATCTTTGAGAATGTCCCAGGTGCACTTGAGAAGAATGTGAATTCTGTAGTTTTGGGGTGTAAATCTCTGTAGATATCTATTAAATCCATTTAGTGCTTCATTTAGAGTCTCTGTTTCCTTGCTAATTTTTTGTCTAGAGGATCTATCCACTGATGTCAGCGGGGTGTTGAAGTCCTCTGCTATGATTGTATTGCTATCCATTTCTCCTTTGAAGTCCTCCAGAAGACTTTTAATATATTTTGGTGCTCCTATATTCAGTGCATATATGTTTATCAAGGTTATATCTTCCTGTTGGATAGATCCTTTCAATAGTATGTAGTGGCCTTCTTTGTCTCTAGTTATGACCTTCATTTTGAAATCTATTTTATCAGATATGAGTATTGCTGCCCCAGATTTTTTTTCTTTCCATTTGCTTGGAAGATTTTTTTCCATTCCTTCATTTTCGATCTATGTGAGTCTTTTGTTGTGAGGTGCATCTCTTTTAAATAATATATACATGAGTCATGCTTTCTTACCCAATCAGCTATTCTGTGTCTTTTAATGGGAGCATTCAATCCATTTACATTTAAGGTGATTATTGATATGTACTTATTTATTGCCATTTTTGTTTAGTGCGGTTATATTTTTCTTCCTATTTCTCCTGCTAATTACAGCAGCCCTTTTAACATTTCTTGTAGTGCTGGTTTGGTGCTAATGTATTCCCTTAGCCTTTTTTGGCTGGGAAGCTCTTTATTTGACGTGCTATTTTGAATTATAGCCTTGCAGCGTGGAATAGTCTTGGATTCAGATCCTTGTTTTTCATGACCTTAATTACCTCATGCCATTCCCTTCTGGCCTGTAGTGCTTCTGTTGAGAAGTCAGCTGAGAGCCTAATGGGGTTTCCTTTGTAGGTAACCTGTTGCTTCTCTCTTGCCGCGTTTAGTATTCTCTCTTTGTCTTTAATTTTTGGCACTTTGATTGCTATGTGTCTTGGTGTGGGCCTGTTTGAGTTCTTCTTACTTGGGGCTCTCTGTGCTTCTTGAACTTGAATGCCTTCTTCCTTCACCATATTAGGGAAGTTTTCTGTCACTATTTCTTTGAATATATTCTCTAACCCTTGCTCATTTTCTTCTTCTTCGGGGACTCCTATGATGTGAATGTTATTACGTTTCCAGGTGTTTCACATTTCTCTTAAGCTATCTTCCCATTTTTTAATCATTTCTTACTTTTGATTTTCTGATTGGTTGATTTTTTTTTCTACCCTGTCTTCTAATTCACTGATCCGGTCCTCAGCTTCCTCTGCTCTGCTATTTAGACTTTCCAATGTGTTTTTTATTTCTCATATGTCATTCTTCATTTCTCCTGGTGGTTTTTAATTTCCAACTGATTGATTTTCAACATTTTTATGTCTTTACTCATGGTGCTCATGTCCTTACACATGCTGTTGAGCTTTCTCAAGATCCTGGCTCTGAATTCTAGTTCTGTTAACTTGCTTAACTGCACCTCATTTATCTCATCTTCAGTAGAGGTCTCTTGTTCTTTCATTTGGCTTTCGTTTCTGTGTTTCACCATTTTGGCTAACGCAGTGGGCTTTGGAGTCTGCCAAATTTTTCCTGTGGGTGTGGGTGTTCTGCTCTTTGTGGCTCCCTCTCCTGGGTTTGGATGAAGCAGCGAGGGCCCACATTAAACACCACTGTCAAGTCTTACTTTCCTGGTTAGAGTTGCTATCCCAGGGAATGGTAGTTATCCTCTAGCTTTTTTGCCTGGAGGCTATTAGTAGTGGTCACCTGAAGAACCTTGGTTTCTGAGTTGAATAAAAAACTCCCTCAGGTGCTCAGTGTAAGAGGATTTCCTGAAGGTGGGGCAGATGCAGGTTGTTAATGGGCCTCAATTAGCATTTCAATGGCCACCTTGTGGGGTTGAATCTCTGAGGGAGGGGCTGTCCCATATCCCCAGGGCCCTGGGAAGGAGTAAGATGACCACAGTCCTGAGTGGCTGCAACTCAGCAAAAGCTCTGAGCGCCCTCCAAATCCTGAGTGTCCCCACACAGTTCCAGTCCAGTCTGCCCTCCCTCTGCCAGAGCCCAAGGTGACTGGCTGTGGCTATTTTAGCGTCTGTCCTGCTTGGGACTTTAACCTGAGGGCACTGCTCCCAGCTAAGGCCCTCGCAGCTCCCAGCTGAATGCGCAGCTCCCAGCCAAGGTCACAGGTCCCAGCCTAGGCCGCCGCAGGTCCCAGCCCAGACCGCTGCAGACCGTGGGCTCCTGGCACACGTCTTCGCAAGCCTACCAGGATTGAGTCAGGGTCCCTGGTTATGTGGTTCTCCAAGCTGCTTTTTCCTGACGATTTGTCTTTATTTTTGTTGTAATTCCAGTTTGGTCCTGGGAGATGGTCTGTGTAGCTTCCATTCACTCCGCCGCCATTTTCAGTCCCGGGGCTGGAAAGTTTTCCTGTGGGATCTGTCCTGGGCAGTGTAGGACATTTAAGAGCTGTTAGCAGTAGCATCTTTTCTGCTAACCCACCCATTGCGATAACCAAATAGGTTTCCAGACATTACTAAATGTAAACTGGGGGCCACATCACTACATTTGGGAGCTATTGAACTGGAATAATGAAAACCTCTATTTAATTATATCCCAATCTCATTACAGGTGTTCTGAGGTCTAAATAGACATAAGAGCTTAAACAAGTATGAAAGAAGGGACCACTTAACAATGCCTAAGGAAGATGTCTTCTTTTACTCAAATTATGTTTAATTTACCTGATTCTCTGTGGAGAAGATTAAAGTAACATGATCCAACACACTGAGATATTTATTTGATGTTGTTGTTGTTGTTGTTGTTGTTGTTGTTGTTTCTGCTTTATCAATAAGTAAGAAAGTGTGTGCTATGTTATTAAAATTTTTCAATGGTTTATTTTTATTCAGAAGGATACTAAGTATATAATTGAACTCAGAATAAAATCTAAATTCTCCATATTAATACAAAGCAAATTTAAGCAAAACCTTTAAACTTCTTGGTGTTGCATAGTACATTTATCACTTAGAGATGGTGGTTTCCTTTGAGTGACAGAACCATTAAAGCAAACCTAACACAGTGGTGATTGCCATATGATGATGATGATGGTGATGATAATGACAACAATAATGACTGAGACAAATACAGTATTAACAAGAGCTCACCTTCACCAATTCACATTTTGTGTATTGCTGATAAATTTTAATATTTTTTAAACAGTTACAATGCAGAAAGAGAAACTTAAATGTATTCCTGGAAGACATCAAATGGGTACTTTTTTTTAAATCCTCACTCAAGGACATTTTTTCATCTATCTTCAGACAGAGTGGGAGGGAGAGAGGGAGGAAGAGAGAGAGAGAGAGACATCTACGTAAGAGAGACACATCGAATGGCCGCCATCCACATGACCCCAACCAGGATCGGGGACAAACTGCAACCGAGGTACGTGCCCTTAGCGGGAACCGAACCCGGGTCTCTCTTTTCCACAGCTGACACTATAACTGATAAGCCAAACCAGCCAGGGCCAAATGAGTACTTTTAAACAGTGTATTTAAGGATTTCACACCATTGCAGTCATTAACAACCACCCTCAAGCCTTAGTAGTCTATAACTGACATATATATAACACTGTATGAGTTTAAAGAGAACAATAATTAGGTTTTAAAATTATCTAGTTCAAAGGTTTTGCAGCCAGAAAAACCATCTCTATGTCATGCCAGGCCACCAGAAACGGGATGAGCTGGCAACCTAACAACTACTGAAACCGAAAGCAGTGAAGAGCTACTTTTAGCACAGGCTCATTTCCGGGAAGGCAGCTGCCTTTCCGCAGGAGCAATCCAAGCGCCCAATTCTGACTAAGTGCAGACTAGAATGTGGAAATAAAAAGTGTTCAGACAATCACTGCATCTCCCTAAAGGGCTTTGCATACTTTTTGGACACCACATTCTTCCACTGGGTCCACTTGTATTTTATGGGCCAAAAACATTTCATGGAATGTGCAACTGCTGCTCGTTTGGAAACTTGAATAAAATTCCAGGATAATGTAATTGAAAATGGATAATTTAATTTACAGTGTGTGTGCCTGTCTTTTTGTGGTGCATTTTGCCATAGTTTCTCCCCCTCCCCCCCCCTTTATTGATTTGAGAAGGAGGAAGTGAGAGGGAGAGGGAGAGAGAACATTGATTGACTGCTTCCTGCATGCCCCCCACTGGGGATTGAGCCTACAACCTGGGCATGTGTCCTGAGGGGGAATCAAACCAGAGATCTCTTGGTGCATGGGTCGATGCTCAACCACTGAGCCAAACCAACTGGACATTGCCACAGAGTTTCCAAAACAGAAGTGTCTGGGCACTATATGAACTCTTAGAATTATTGACACATAGCTTCCTTCTTTCTTATAGCAGAATAGATATTGGGATAACAGTATAAAAAAGATAAAAGTGCTTTTCATTTTAACCCTTGACTTCCAATTCTCTCGCTTTCTTTTTTAGATAGGTAGAAATTCTTTTAAAAAATCGTTTATTGATATTTATTATTTTTTAGAGAGAGAGGAAGAAAGAAGAAGACAGAGAGAAAAACATCGAAGTGATAGTATAACATGAATTGGGGATGAAGCCCTAGCATGTGCCTTGACCAGGAATCAAACTGGCAACCTTTTGGTGCACGGGATGACTCCCAACCAACTGAGCCACCCTGGCCAGGGCATGACCCCCAGTTTTTGATAGAGAGGAAAATGGGTGTGTTTGTAAATTTCACTAATTTGCCTATTGGAGCAGAGGGGAAACTACAAGGATGTGTCAGCAGAAACCCAAGCAAGAGAATGAGGCACACTTGCTTTGTTGGAGAACGTTTAATTACTCCTAGAAGGAAAGTAGTGAGTAAAGGACACACTAGAATAGGACGGGGAAGGCGGAGCCAGCAGGCTAGAAAGGGGCTGGGATTCAGTGGATTGAAGAGCTCAGTTCCCTTCAAAGATATGATGGGCAAATAAATCCTAGGGTAAAAGATGCCCTCTCCCATTTTCAGTAAAATTTATTATACTCGCATAACCTTTTTGGATAGTCTTACATTTGTCAGTGAGGGCATAGGGGGTGATATATGCAGCTCTATATAGGATTAAATTACTATCCCAAATGTGTTGTTATTTCTGAAGAAGACTTTTGCAGGAATCAGACAGTGAGACAGCATGATCTAAGCTAGTCCTTGAAACTATCCAAATGTCACAAGAAACAATGGGCATCACTTCTTGATCTGCTTTCCCCTTTCGGATGCCATGTAATTTGATACAGTATGTTTGAGTTGAAGAAATGGGTTTTTATTCCAATAAGTAACCTCTGCAGAGTGAAAATGTGAACTAGCAATTAAGAGCTTTGAAAGTGGATTCCTTTGGAAGAGCATGGAGGTTCAGCCACATATTTCTGCACTGTTTCAAGTACTTTACTATGTCTCATGTGTTCAGAGAGTGTCTTAGAACCTAGGTTCCCTGCATAAGATTGGCTCTGAGGTAAGTACTGAAGAATCAACTGCAGATTATGCAGCCAAAAACTAAGAATGAGCCCTGGCCAGTTTGGCTCAGCGGTTGGAGCATCGGCCTGCAGACCAGAGTCCCGGGTTCAGTTCCCACTAGGGGCACGTATCAAAATAAATAAATAAATAAATAAATAAATAAGATCCTATAGACACATAAAAAATGAAAGCAGTCAAAATGTGTTTCAATGGGTAAACCCAAATATTATATCTGTACCCACAAATGTGGCTATTCAAGAACATAGAAACTGATACATTGACACATTTACTTCTTTCCAAAGGTAATAACACCCTAAGAAGGGTTCATGTAAATATCAAAGTTACAGTCAAGACTTAAGATTGTCTTCAATCCTTACATTTTTTTGCCCTACTATTTAGCTACATATAGTACAGTTGAACTAGTGAATGAACAAATGAGTGAATGTAGAGTAGACCCTTAAATCCCTCTCTGCAGTATATGTCAAGGTTGACTGTAAGAATGTCTCATAGATCTTTGCACTGACTGTTTCTGAACAGCACTGTTGCTCACTACAGTGTGAGCACCATCAGCTACCAGGCTCTGAAGTAGCTACAGTATCCTTATAGATACTGTAGCTACCATGCTTTACTTAGTCAAGGAAAATGGTAACTAAGACTGCTTCTCTTTCCTGCGACTCAAAATCAGGGCTGGAGATTAGGTGGTAGAAAACGAATGGAAATGTTCATAACCTGGCTTTGAAACAGGAAAAACGACATGCAGGACCAGATGCCTGATGCCACAAAATTCAAACTTATGAGACAGGTTCTGGCTGATACGGAAAGAGATGTATTTAGGAGTCAACAGCCTGAGATAACAGCTGGCTCATGCTTTCAAAGCTCTGTCAGCATCTCAGGCATCCTGGCTGGGTTATACAGGGGAGCCGTAGGAAGAGAGCAGCTAAGGAATTTCGGGGATGTGCAGTTTCTCAACTCTGCTCTTAGGTCGTTTTAATATTATCTCCTGCAAGCATAATTACAGTGCTCCATTTGTAATTTTACCAATGATGTCCTGAGAAAAGGCATGTAGGCAGGCTTCCTGCTGGTTCTGATGTGAATTTCTGACACTTGCCCAATTCTTGGGGTCAGGGTCTCTCCTTGGTCAGTCAGGAACTACAACTGCCGATGTCTACAAAATACATGAATTTTCTATGAGTTTGTTAGTACACCCTATTCTATAGTTACTACCTGATTAGTATGTTATGTTTTTCAATAACTGTTACAGTTCCTAGTGAGATTTGGGAATTGTTTTGTCAGATGCTTCTTGTTCCTTAGGTAATATTGTATCTATGCAGCTAAACTAAAAAGAGCTAATCATGGCATGATCCTCTCTAGGACCTGATAAAATAGAAGACTCCACTAAGTTTATGAATTTCTTTGTAGGCTTTAGACTGTATGGGGTTTCATACTGAAACTGGAGATAGAGAAACAACACTAGATCAAATATATAGGGTGTCCCAAAAATGTATACACACTTTGAATAATTATAAATACCCATGGGTTAAATCAGTAAGAAAGAAATATCTTGAGCTCTCAGCTGTTAAGTGTGTATACATTTTTTTGGGACACCCTGTATGAGTACTTAAATAATACATTGATATAAATCCTGGTATCAGAGCATGACCTGGTTGGTGGGAGTTTCAGTAGGAGGGGGGATTCAGCACTTGATGTCAATTGTTATTTGAGATGCTAATGGTGATTATTGAAAAGTAATTGATAATTCCTTTTTATAGGCTATTACCACTTGAAAAACTCTAGAAAGTAGAGTTTAAGCTCACGCAGGAAACTTAGGCTCAATGTTGGTCCAAATGATCTTAGACCAATTTCTACCCTGAACAAAATGTAATGTTAGAATCAGTACTTTTATGTTCCGAGGCTTGCATATTTGTCTTCCTTATCAAATGCTCCTTTTGCTCTATACTGAGAAAAACACCTTTTCAGTTTAGACGTTACTAAGCAAAAAAATCAAAATTAAGTAATATGACCTAATTTAAAAATATATATATTGCCCGCTGGCGTAGCGTAGTGGTTGAACGTTGACCTGTGCACCAAGAGGTCTCTAGTTTGAGTCCCAGTCAGGGAACATGACCAGGTTGTGGGCCAAATCCCCAGTGGGGGCATGCAGGAGGCAGCCAGTTGATGTACTTTCTCATCGATGTTTCTATCTCTCCCTCTCTCTTCCTATCTCTCTAAATTCAAAAAGGAAAAAATATAAAAAAACACATATCATACGGACTATATTATCAGTGCATAGATAATTACATATTTCAGAGAAAGGGTATTTATATTTTTAAAGGTCAAGAATAAAATTATGGCCCAGTTGGTATAGCTCAGTGGTTCAACAATGACCCATGCACCAAGAGTTCGCCAGTTCAATTCCTGGTCAGAGCACATGCCCAGGTTGAAGGCCAAATCCCCAGTGGGGCATGCAGGAGGTGGCCAATCGATGTTCTCACTCATCAATGTTTCTATTCTCTCTTCCTCTCACTTCCTCTCTCTCTAAGAAAAAATCAATAAAGAAAAATAAATAAATAATACAATTATGACATACTCTCCTGTGAACTGATGATTAGCACCAATTCAGTGCCAACAAGGATCTCCAGTTTGAGGTGCTGTGAAGAAGAAAACTTTATTCAGTGCAAAACAGCTCAGTTGTGGTACAGCAGGGCTGTGAAGGCTGCAGGATAGGCCTGGGGCCTGGCCCCGCTCGGATTAGCAGCTCTGCTCTGCTCCCTGCCAGTCTGCTTTGTGCTGTAAGGGTCTGCCCCACTCTGCGATATGTTTTTTCTTCTACTCTCTGCTCAGGTCTACTTATTCTGCTCTAGTGAAAGAGCTTTGGTGTTTCAGCTCAGACAGGGAGAGGCCATCTTCATTCTTCAGTGGAAAGAGAAAATGGGCTCCTGGAGACAGAGGGGAGTGGCTTACATGGACAGGAGTCTCCATCCCTGGTACCTAATTGGTCCAACCTCATGCAAATGAGGACTCCAAGTCATCACAGTTTGGAATCTAATTTGATTGGTCCAATAGGTATTGTCCTGATTGGCAGAAAAGAGCCACTTTGATTGGCCAGAGCTGTGCAGCTTTAATTGGATGGGAAAAGCCTTAATCCTATTGGTTGAAGGAGGATTCTGGATGAACTTAATAACGGCTGGCTCAGCTGGCAGAAACACAGAACAGGCAGGCAGCTGAGCGCAGGCTTCTCCATGGAGTGTAGTTTGAGTGAGAGACCCCTGAGCAGAAATGACTGCTGGGCTTTGTTTTTAACAATATTTGAGCCAGGTTAGCCACCAGGAGCCCTTCTCAGTAGGTGTCTTTTAAAAAAAAATTAAAAATCAGTATTCACATGCCGACAAGATGACCAAATCCTTCATTTTACATACATAAAGACATCACTTTCTTCATTTTTATAACACATCCAATTAGGGTTACCTCAGCAGGTTGGATTTCTTTAAATTTCAGGTAAAGGTCTGGCCTTTGACTGGCTCCTGGAAGAAAACCTCTAAGCCCTTGGAATATCCGGCCTAATAAATGATTTAAATTGATGAAGGCCTTGGGCCATATCAGGTCGTTGATGTGAAGATCTTGGTACACAGTTTCAGTTTGATCTCTAAAGGGCCTGGGGTCTAAGTCACTAAGTTCAGCCACTGAGCACTCCATGCTGACTTGACTGCCTCTAATTGTAACACTGGATATCAAGGCCTGAGTGAGCTGCCCTGGTCGGCAATATCTCGTACATGTTGGCACATTTTGATTCTAGGAGAATTAGATGCTGCCCGTAAAGCTCTCCTGGGAGAACACAACTGAAAGTCTGTGCCTGGCCTCTCCTGGCTCTAGCCCAGGCACCTTATGCTTTTGCTGGGCTTTAACATGTAGCTTTTCACTGTAATGAACCATAACATCATGCACAAATCTTTTCTGAGTTCTGAGTGTCCTTCTAGTGAATCATTGAACAAGGTGTGGTCTTAGACACTCTTGAGTTAGGTTTGTCTTCAAAATAGGATTTACTAGAATAACCCTGACTCATTGAAATATGGTAAAAGCCTGGTTTGGATAAAAGAAGTGGTAGTGATTAGGATTTGTCTCATTGTGTACTAATTGATTAGACATTTAGTCTTCTTGATCTATATACAACCATTTAATAGCATTCTTGCAACTACCATCAAAGAAATCTGAAATAGATCCATTCACTCTTCAAAATATCAGATGTGACCTGTCATGAAATACACAATGCTGAAAACCCAGAAGTTGTATCTGTTTCTAGATCTGCCTGCATCACCCTAAAAAGCACAGAAGAAATTATTTCTTTGATCCAACATGAAACTTGATAATCAGTTTTCCCTACAGGATCAGCTTTCCATTATATTTTATATGTAAGTGGCTAAGCAACCTCTTTATGATTGAGTGTTAATTAGCAACATACCTACATTATGTCTCAAAGAGCATCGTTTGACTGACATATAGTATAGGGATAGTTTAAGGGCTTCACCTATTAACAAGTTCCCCCGTGGTGGTAAGTGTGGCTTACATAGACCTATTAGTATTTATACTTGTTCTATTTCTTGTTAGTGGCTCAGTTAGATCATCTTTACAAGGCACTGCATCCATCCCTTCATTGCTGTGAGTGTTCATTGCTAAAAATCTCCCAGCTGCTCCCTTCCTTGGAGTATTTCCCTTAACAGCATGGTAGCTGCTCTGTCCAAGATGGATGGCCCCCAGAATGCCTGATGTGGTACAAATGTCTAGCATGGGACAGACTCTCATGCTATTGGTGCTACAGAGATACCAGTGGATCAGCTTGAAGCCATTTATTTTTAAACCTGCAACCACAGCCTCTTTTAATTTTTATTTTCTTGCCCTCTCCTGCTTCCTTCAGACCCCTTCCATCGAAAGCACTCCCTCCATAAATTATGAGCACAGGAACCCATCACCAGGTCTCTGCTTCTAGAGAATGTGACCTAAGACATTACTAATCCTGCTTTGTGGTTTGGTACAGGTAGAATTCATTTGATGTTTCTTATTGTGCTTTTAAAAAAAAGAATGTATATTCTACTGCTGTTGGGTGTAGGGGTCTACATTAAGACATTAGGCCAATTGTGTTCATCATGTTTTTAAAATATCTTCTAAGTTTACATGACAGTTTTTTGTCTGTTATTTTTATTTTGTTTACTCAAATGTGCAAAAATCATTTTTATGTCTCCTAGTAATGAAATGAAAAACATTCTCAGTTCTTTAATTGATCACATTATAAATGATTATATTTAGACTTAAATCATGAAACTCAAAATCATAATCCTCAAAACAATTCTAGGACCTTATTACACTTGATCTATATCCAGAATCCTTCTGAATTATTTTATGTTAATTTTATCTTTTCTTTTTCAATCCCAGAGTACATTATTATGATTTTTTTAACATTCAGTCGGTATTTATTGTTTGACATATCTTCATTCACTTTTGTTCTGAAGACTTTATATTTGGCTATCTTTATTTCTTCCTAAAGTAAAGTACTTAGAACTTTTTTAGACTAGATTTATTCGAGAAACTCTCCTTCATATATAAATTGTGCACCCAGTTTTGTGAATTGTGCTTTTTTGCCATACATCTTGGTTGACGATTACATTTCACTGCCTTGCACTTTTTCTATTGCACTATGGTTTGACTACCCCTACAATAAAAATCATGAGAGCTCCTCCCACCCTTTCCGCCATGTAGAGACACAGCAAGAAAGCAGCCTTCTGCAAATCAGGAAGAGAGTTCTGACCAAGAACCCACCAATGCTCGCACACTGCTTTCGAAATAACAGCCTCGAGAACTAGAAGAAATAAAGATGTGCTTTCTAAGCCACACAATATATGATAACTTTTCATAGCAGCCTGAGCTGAGACATACCATGATACTGATTACTATTATTGTATGTACTTGGCTTCTGATATTTAAGTGCCAACACTTGGCCTCCACGTGTCTCGGTTTATCATCCCCAACACTATCAGGCTCCCAGTACTGCAATGGCACCTGTCCCTTTGGCTCTTGCCTATAGCAGGGAGGCCACCACTGCACTTTTCAAAATGACAGCATCCCTCTCACCAGTGCACATTCTTACTTTTGGTGATTTGCTTCTAATACCATAAAAGTATAATTTAGAGATAGGAAGTAGAAGCTACTCTAGCTGAGATGTCAAAGACCTACAGGAAAGTGTATATCTTAGTTTTGAAACAAATATGGGGGATCAAGAACAAGGACTATATGAAAACAAGGTTAGGATAAAAATTTTATACTTTGACTTAATCTCAGTCCCCTAATTGTGCAGGGTGCTGTCATTTCTAGGAACAGTGAGAACTTTCATCATCTAATAGACTTTTTTATATTTTTCTTATTATTATTATCATTAGTAGTATTACATTTTACATTTCCTTTGTTATTTATTTATGAAATGATAATACAAGCCTTCATTATAGTACTCAAAAGAAAGAGTATATAATGAAAAGCATGTGACTTGTTTACCCTGATCCCACCCACTTCTCCAGAGTAGAAACTGATATTACTAGCTTCAAGGGTCCCCATAGATATGTGATGTGTACATATGTATGATTGCACACAATAATTACATTTATCCCAATAAACATGTTATACACACCTTGTGTACTAATTTTTTCACTTTACAGTGTATTTTCAAGATGGTTTTATAGTGATAAAAATAGAGCTGACCTTTCCATTTATTTACTAGCTGCATAGTATTCCAGTATATGCATAGGTTAAATTTATGTTACCATTTACATAGGTAAATATATAAGTAATTTCCAGTCTTTTGTAATTTAAAATGATAACTGAATGGATTGTTTATAAGTATATTTATTTAAACATGTATATTTCATAAAGTAATCATGCTATATCAAAGCATAGAAGCATTTATTTTAAGTAATGTGGTCTAGGCATTGACATATTTAAGTAGGCACTTACTATGTTTAAAACTTGAGAAGTGAAAGTGAGAATACACCCCCAAACGAGAAGGAGCATGTATCTGCATTCTATAATTTCTTTAATGGGATGACTCATTCTTATGAAACAGGGAGCCAAAAGCACTCACAATATTACCAATAAGTTTAGCAGGAGCAGACAGTATTGAAGTGATCTCGGTGCCAACTCTATCTATGGCCCTTGCAATCCAGGGGGAATTATCCTTTTGAGTAGCAGAAATCACTTTTTTCAAGTAATTGATCTCATCATTCATCTCTTCAGCTTTCTTCATAAATCCATCTTTAATCATATCTTCTTGAACCTTAAAAAAAATGAAGGGGGAAGTAAACCATTTTAAATTCTCATTTTTTTTCAAGATGTACATTGTGTATTTAAGAACATATTCTTAAATACTTGAACTCTTTCCTTTCATTCTTAAAATTGTTCTCTCTTATCCAATCAAGGGAAATTTTGCAACAAGTTGGACCTAAACACTGAAAAAAAGCAGAGTGTACAGACTACAAATATTCACACACCAACAGGTTTTGCTAGGATGGGAAACCTGGCCTGGGGAAAAATGTAATATGTAATGTAAACCTTATTATGTTTCATCATAATACCAGTTGAGAGGTAACCTGGTCTGCTGGCACTAACTGCGAGCCCCCCTTGGAATAATGTGGTCAACCAAAATGTAGAAATAATGGGAATGTATACATTGTTCTAGGCCTCCGTCATAAACATGTACAAATGGCCAATCGGGAATCCTTCCTTTGCCACATGATAACGTGGGTAGCCTATCCATGCCCGGGAGCAATGAAGAAAATGTAACAGCTGTTGTTTCCCTGCGTTTTGAAGTCTGGACATTTCTGATGGTTTACTGTCAGCACAGATCTACCTCAGGGCCTCTGGGTGGTCGTAGGGTAAATAGCAGTGATCTGGGTAAAGCAAACCAGGTGGTGCACATATTACATGTGTTTCAAATAGCTGTTTAACCAGGCCACAGAAGATCATTTTTAAATACCCCAGAATAACACCTTAAACCCGATTTATGTTCTCCAAGTATTCAGAGTTGAGATGTTTTTCCTGACCATTCCAGAATGTATGTACGGAATCTATTTCAAAATCATTTTTACGAAGAAGGGGAACCGGGGGGGGGGGGTTGAAATTTTAATAAAACAGAGGCAGTAAATGGCAATGGTGCTTCCTTCCATGACCTTGCTGTAACCTTCTCCAGCCCACTGAGGAACCAAGACAATGACCATGTAGCAAGACTGAAGCCACAGCCAGAATTACCTTCAGTTTATGCTTTAACATCATATTCTACTCTCTTAGAAAGTTCTCTCTCTCTTGCCAGCTTCTCCCTCAGTTGAAGTATATTTTCCTCAAGGCTCCTCTTCTGCGCCTCCATCTGCTGCTGCTGCTCCTGCAGTTTCTGTCTCATCAGCTCCTGTTCCTTCTCAGCTGCCTCCTTCCTGGCCCGCTCCTCTGCCCCAGGGAGGTTTGAGAGAGGGAAGGAAATCAGTGAGGACAAGTCGCTACCATCTGAGCTCAGAGATAAAACCAAACTGGAGGGGGAGGTGGGGAGTCTCTGAATCCCCCCTTGTCCACACCATTGAGAGCATTTCAGAGTGTGATGGGAAAGGCCCCGACTGGCTGTGCCCTGGTTGTTTTCAGATTTAGCAGAGGATGTCCCACAGAAGAAGAAAAAGTTCCTTGTTTCAGGAAGGGTTTGTTCTCACACTTGCTGTCCATTGTGAGCATAGCCCTGACCCATACCTGCCATGGCCTTCTCCTGGTCCGTGAGCGCTTTGTCTGCCTGCAGGGTGGATTTCTCTATCGGTGCCTGAGACCGCAGGAAGCTCTGGAGGACCTCATTCACCCGAGGAAACAAGAACAAAGAGCCTTAATGTCACCTGGTCGGTGTGGCTTCATGGTTGAGTGTCGACCCATGCACCGAGAGGTCGCTGGTTGGATTCCCAGTCAAGGCACATGTCCAGGTTGTGGGACACATCCCCTGTGGGGGACATGCAGGATCGGCCAATCGGTTCTCTCTCGTCGATGTTTCTAGCTCTCTCTCCCTCTCCCTTCCTCTCTCTCTAAAATCAATAAAGGAAAAAAAATTTTTTTAAAAAAGAACCTCAATGTCCACTGAAAGAATAGTGCTACAAAACCAAGTACTTACATGAAATTTTTCCTTCGTGATTAAAACTCTATTGTGGCTTCACACATCGCCCAAGCTCCTTAGGGTGACCAGAGGCTCTGCATACTCCCTGCCTCCTATCTCCCTCCTTCTCTCTCCAAGTGCTACCTCCTCTGCCCACTCTGGAGCCCAGCCAGTGAGAACCACCTTCGGTTCCAAAAACTCACAGCCTCTGCTGCCTTTCTATATTTGCCTCCCAGGGTGAAATGTTGTCTCCAGTTGGTGTTGCTGCTCTCCTCTGCCACCTGCTGGCTGTAGCTCTAGGCAAATCACTGTAACCCACCCTCGCCCTTCAGTTCAGATGTGTTAAATGTGGACAAAAAGACTTCCGGTCAAGATAGTGGCGTAGATAAATGCGGTATCGCCTCCTACCACAGCAACATCAAAATTATAACTAAACTACAATACAACCATCATTGAGAACTGCCTGAAATCAAGGTGAATGGAAGCCCTACAACTACAAAATTAAAGAAACAGCAACATCCAGTCTGGGAGGACAGGCAGAGGCATGGACGGGCTGGCCCCACACCGTGTGGCAGATAAAAAACAGGAGGACACCTTGGCTCTGAAGGTCCTCCCTGAGGAGTGAGGGGTCCCTGTCCCACATCAGGTGCCCAGCTAAGGGTTCCAGTGCCAGGAAGAGAAGTCCCCATCACTTCTGGCTGGAAAAACCAGCAGGAACTGAGGCTGAGGGAGGATGAAGCTGTCGGAGGCCCAGGCAGCTCTTAAATGGCCCGCACACGGACTTACTCAAACTTGCTCCCTCTAAGCTCGTAGAGGAGGCAGCTTGAGAGGTGCCAGAGCCATATACGGAAGAACTGAGCTGTTTGACCTCGGGACAATGGCTGGAGAGGCAGCTTTCTCCTGGACAGATATGCTGATGTTCCTTTGGTGAGCCCTTCCCTGGGACGGCAGACAGCTGCCATATCTGGGACTCCAGCAACCTGGCTCACACTGTTTGCCCTGCCCTGTGATTCCCTGAGGCCCTGCCCTACCCAACTTTCAGGCCCACCCAAGCTGTTTCCAAAGGCATTATCATAAGATTGGCCAGTCTTGGATCCTGTTTCAGAGATTCCTAAAATCTCTCAAACAAGCAGCATCTGGTCTCAACAAGCCCCATGTGTCTCGTGAAGTGGCCCCAGACCTGGCACTAGAAGCAGCCAGCCTTGGTTCACAACTTGGCTTTTCCTGGGCACTTCCAAGCCCAGCACAAGAAGCAGCCATCAGCAGATCACTTTGTAGCTTATGCTGGGTGGCCCCAGATAGAACACAGGCCGTGGCTGACCTTGCCCCAGAGCCAGCATACCCAGTGGACAACTTCAGGCCACATCAAAACACCACCACCCAACCACCTCCACAAGTGACACACTCAATGGGTAGACTCAGTGGGTACCAGAGCCTGGATGAAGTAAGTCTTGCTCTGTGCATTAAGCCCTTACACAGCTGATCCTCCAAGTTAGTCAGAGGCCAGTGGTCAGTAGGCACAGCCAGTCTTTGCAGCTAGTCAGACTGAGTAAATTCCTCCCATTGATGTGCCCACAGCAATAAAAACTCAATTACAAATGAAGAGTGTACAGTCCACACAGGGGTGCACCTCAAGGGCCAAGCTAGGGTGATCAGGGAGGCTGAGCCACTGGATCCAATGGACACCTACAACAATAGGCCACCATATGAAGCCTAGGGATCATAGCAACTCTACCTAATATATAGAAACAATCACAGGGAAGCAACCAAAATGAGTAGATATAGAAACATGTCCCAAATGAAAGAAAAGAATAAAACTCCAGGGAAATAATTAAACAAAATGGAGATAAGCAATCAACCACATGCAGAGTTCAAAACACAGGTTATAAGGTTGCTCAAGGAACTTGGTGAGACAGTCAAGGGATTTAGTGAGAGACCTACAAGGAACTTAAGGAGACCTCCAAGGAACTTAGTGAGAACATCAACAACATAAAAAAGGACCAGTCAGAAATGAAGGATGCACTAACTAAAATAAAGAATAATTTACAGAGAATCAATAGTAGAGTACGTAAAGCCAAGAACGAAACTATTGGTTTGGAATATAAGGAAGCAAAAAACACCCAATCAGAAAAGAAAAAAGAAAAAAGAATTCAAAGAATGAGGATAGTGTGAGGAGCCTCTGGGACAACTTCAAGTGTGCTAACATTCGCATCATAAGGGTGCCAGAAGAGAAGAGAGAGAACAAGAAATTGAAAACCTATTTGAAACAATAATGACAGAAAACTTCCCTAACTTGGTGAAGGAAACAGACATACAAATGCAAGAAGCACAGAGAGTCCGAAACAAGATGAACCCAAAGAGGTCCACATCAAGACACATCATCATCAAAATGCAAAAGGTTAAATACAAAGAGAGAATCTTAAAAGCAGAAGAAGAAAAGTGGTTCATTGACTACAAAGGACTTCTCATAAGACTGTCAGCTGATTTCTTAAAACAAACTTTCAGGCCAGAAAGGAGTGACAAGAGATACTCAAGGTGATGAAAAGCAACAACCTACAACCAAGATTACTCTATCCTGTGAAGCTATCATTTAGAATAGATGGACAAATCAAAAGTTTCCCAGACAAGTAAAAGCTAAAGGAGTTCATCACCACCAAACCAGTATTATATGAAATGCTATAGGGTCTCCTTGAAGGAGAAGAACAAAAATATGAACAATAAAATGGCAATTAATACATATCTATCAACAATTGAATCTACAAACAAAATAAGCAAGCAGAACAGAAACAGACTCCTAGATACAGAGAACTTTTTGTAGCTTGCCAGATGGGTGGGGGCTAGGGGGATGGGTGAAAAAGATGAAGAAATTAAGAAGTACAAATTGGTTTTTAGACTGATGAACCTCAAAGGAAGAGAGAAGAGAAGGCGGGATGAGATAACCAAAGAACTTCTACGCATATATGCATAACCAATGGACACGGAAAATAGTGTGGAGAAGGAAGGAAGGGGGCAGGATTGGGGAGGAGGGGTCAATGGGAAAAAAGGGGGAACATCTGTAATACGTTCAACAATAAAGATGAGTTTTTAAAAAATGTTGACAAAAAGTATAGATTCTTCTTAATGCTACTTGAAGCACCAAATTAAAAGTCTAAGGAAAGAGCTTAATATTATGCCTTAACATTAGCAGTTCAATATATATTAGTTACATTATAATCATTATTATTTTAATATTATTATGTGTTACCACCTGCTAGGCAGCCAATTTTCTCAGATTCATAAGTATTCTTACCCTCTATGCAACTGTCTAAGGGTTTGACTTTTCTCTTTTGATCAGCCTTGAATACAAAAACTCTGACCTTAACTTGTAAATTGTCTGCCTTTGGCACACTGCACATCATGTGTTTGGATGCAAAAATTATTATTTCTCTTCTGTGTCTCTTAGATTTCAGAAATCCATATTCATATGGATATGAATTATGGATTATAAAATATGGATTAGGGAATAAAAATTTTGACACTCTTTAGGAAGAAAAAACAAATTAATAGGCCTCAAAAGCTAAACAGTCATGATATCCCCATGCTCTCATATTACCCACAACTGGTGCTGTGCTCTCAGATGTTCAGGGGCCCCTCTTGACTTTCATCTGTAGGATCCCCATGCTCCCCTCATTCCTCACCTTCACTCCTTTCCTGGGGACTTGGAAGTAGTCCTCTTCAATCTTTTCCTTTGTTTCCAAGTAGAGCTTATGCCCACCAGGAACATAGAAAGTTCCTGCTGAAATACCTTCCAGTAGGGCCACTGAAAGCTGATCCAGTTTAGCCTGGCAGTACTTAACAGATGCCTCTTCATTCTGCTGCAACAAGAACCCATCCTTCTTACCCTGTATGATTTCCTGCAAGGGAAGTACAGAGGGACATCACCAGGAGGAACAGAGGAGGTAAAACTCCAAAGAATTGGGTAGAAGTAAGTCTAACTCTGGTCCTCATGAGAAAGCATTCTGTTGGAGAAGGACATGGAATGAAACAGGAATTACAAGACTTGATATATGCACAACCCTGAAAATTCCATGTAAGGCATGGGACAGCTTCTAACAGCCCTATGTCTCAGGTTCTTCATCAAAAATATCACGGTTGCCCTGGCCAGTTTGGCTCAGCGGTCAGAGCATCCACCCACGAACCAATGAATCACGGGTTTGATTCCAGTCAAGGGCACGTACCTCGGTTGTGATTCTTCCCCGGCCCTGGTTGGGGTCGTGTGGGAGGCAGCCACTTGATGTGTCCCCTTCACATCGACGTGTCTCTCTCTCCCTCTCTTCCTCTCTCTCCCTCACACTCTATCTGAACAAAAATAGAAAAATGTCCTCAGGTGAGGATAAAAAAAATATATCACGGTTGCATGACTTTATCTGTGGTTTCTTGCGGTTGTAACTTTCAGTAATTCTACCTTCAGTGACACAATAATACAACAAAGAGCCATACGAGTTCAAAATAGCCTGGAATGAGGGGGTGCTGAGAGAAATTTATTTTCTGGAAATGGGAGAGGTCTGAAAAAAGTGACTATCCTGATAATGACTTTTGGGTGTTCTGGGATGGCCTGAATTAAATAGAATTATTCACTTCAGAAAGATATCTATAGTGATTATGCATCAGAGATCAAAGAAATTTTTGAATAAAATACCTGAGGTTTGGGGGGGGGGGGGTGGAAAATTCAGTCTTTTGAAACTCTATGCCTCACGCAGACTGCAGCCCTGGCTGGTTTGGCTCAGCGGTTAAAGCGTCGGCCCATGGACCTGAGAGGCACGAGTTTGGTTCTTGCTAAGGGTACGTACTTCGGTTCCAGAATGTTCCCGGCCCCGGTTGGGATTGTGTGAATGGCAACCACTCAATGTGTCACTCTCATGTTGATGTTTCTTTCTCTCTCTTCCTCCCTGTCTTCCTCCTACTCAATCTCAAGATAAAAAATGCAAAAATATTTGGGTGAGGATAAAAAAAAATTTTAAAAAGAATGCAGACTATTGATCTATGAGTGAAAGAGGAGTCATTGGGTAAAAAAATGCTTGTCTAGGCTTCATTCTTCAAAGGAAGGTCACAAAGGGTAAATAAGTACTAAGACAAAGTACCACAAGCTTCTTCTGGAACATCTGGTCGTCATCCTTGAAGGAGCGCTCCATGAAGATGGCAATGGCTTCCCTCTCGCAGGCTGCGTGCAGGTCCAGCAGCTCCTGGAGCGAGTCTGTGGGGAAGCTCACTCGCTGGGCCATCTGCTCAGTGTAGTGATCGGCCGCCTTCTGCACGGCTGCTGAGTTCTCAAGCTCAGCCAGAGCTGTCACCCACCGCGTTCTCCAAACAAGGCACAGCTCCACTCTTGATGGTATCCACATAAGTCACCACCAGAGTCCTCAGGCCTAATAAACCAGGAAATGTAGGGGATAAATATCAAGTTTCACTCAATGGGATCCAAGATTCTGAGACTATAATTTCAGACCCCTCTCTCTCTCTCACCCACACATACACACACACTACTTCCTTCTACTATTGTTAGAGTATGCAGTTAGTAAGATATTAACAAGAGAGGAGGGAATGAATTGAATCATACATCTGATGAAGTTTCATTAAGTAGAGATAGATAGCTTTTCGGTCACCCTAGGGAGTCTCCCCAACTAATGCTGCTGGGAGAAAATGGTGCAGAGGGAATTCCTTTACTAAGTACATGAGCAGTAGAAGCCAGATGATGAAGAGGAACTATGAGGCATGCACAGTAGGAACCAAAATAGCAACCATAAAAGCAGGAAGGCACAAGCCAGAGAAAAAAAATTAGATAGGGGAATGGCACACACCCAGAAAAAGACAGGAAGGAGAGTGGATAGTTTGAAGGAAAGCCTGCTTCTTCCCAAACCCAAGGATATATAAGGAAGTTTAAGGAAGTAGCTGCTCTCTAGCCTGCCTGCTCTCTGTCTCCCTGAAAGTGTACTGTCGCTTTTTGCTTTAATAAACCTTGTCACTATCACCTAAAACTCCTCCTACGTGAGGGTTCCTGAAATTCTTTTCACAGGACACTGTAGAAAAACATATTTTCTCCAGTAACACTATTATCCCGTTGACTTAATTTTTATGTGTCTTCAGACCACAAGACTAAAAAAAATTCAATGTCTACTTTTATCTAACATACTAGAAGAAATCTAGAAAACATACTTTACAATTAAAACTATTAGAGGTAAATTGTTTACATAGGTAGACAGAATAGACGGGGTAAATATGATTATATTTATTCTTAATTCTGAAGCTTCCAGTAAATTTTCGGAGTTTATGGGCTAATATTTATTATTAACTTGCTCTAAACTCCCAAAATATCCTCTGTATTCTCCTTGCAAATCACATTCATTATAAAGGAATGACTGAAGAAGTAGTATATTCTGTTTTTAGACCTGGTTCGTGATTTATTTTCAGTAGATTTTTTTTTTTATATGTATGGATGCTGCAGATTTTACTGATGAAGGTTGTAATTTTAGAGAGGAAGTTATAAACCCCCAAAAGTGTGATAAGTATATACATGTTTCATGGAGTATGAGTATCTGTAGACCCATAATTCTACATAGAATCAAACAGAAATCCTAGAGAACAATCATGTAATATGTTCAACAAATGTTAGGCCCCACAGAATGTGAAATGAAGACTCATGTTTCCCCGTGATGGTGATACCCTCTCTGAGGGTCTTAGTCCTCGCCTGGGTGAAGAAGTAAGGACAGAACATCTTTGTTTGTTCCAGAAATTTAGGATCCAGTTGGTGTGTTGCAGCCTTCTCAATATGGGCTAGGAGATCTTTGTCATTTGATGGTCGGTCAAAGATGAAACACTTCCTTTTTGGAAAAAAGTTTCGAATGCACTCTCTGGTAAGATTGGATATTTGGGCTTTGGGATTCCTGCCTGTAGGATTAAAAACAAACAGACAAAAACAGATATTACCATAGGAACAGTCTGTGAACAAGAGACCTAATACTTTATGACTTTTGTATCTTTGCCAAATTCTATGTGTATAATTTCTGTTTATAACTCCTTGAGCATAGACATCAAATGCTTCTTAAACATCAAATTAACCAATGATACAACTCTGGGTAAAATTTTTTGAAGAGATCAAATATGGTTAAAAAAAAAACACCAAACAGACAAAAGCACCCTATTGCTGTTATCAGACCTAAAAATGATAGAGCATTGTCTATAGTGTCTATATTGATTAGTGAGTGAATGACTAACAGAAAAATAAGTCAATAAATATCTGACCTTCTTGATCGCATATGGAAATGAAGCTGGGGACCAAACTGAAGAGCCACAAACAAAGTTTAATTGAAACAGTGTTAGAAATAACACTCAGATAATTTAAGGAAAATTGTTTACATACTAAAAATGATGTGTACAGCATTAACTTTTTTGTGAACAAAAACCTCTGAAGAGTGAAGAGTAAATGTAACTAAAACATGATTTTAAGATGACACCACTAATCACTAAACTCTTCAGGTAAACAACTATATTTCATTTGACAGTTACTCTCCTGTCTAGACAATTTCTCATTGTTTTGAGAAAGCATAAATAGAAACATGAAGACAGGAATAATGGATGAGAATTGATATTTCTTTCAAGATTTCATCAGAAACATACACACCCATGTAAATGTATCACATTCAAATAATTTATTATTTTGAAATTATAACATGGATAGATATGCAGGAGTTGAAAAAAAAAGTTATGATATAGATAGAAAGAAGTAACATTATTAAAATGTCCATTTTTCCCAAAGTAATCTATAGATTCAGTGCAATTCCTGTCAAAATACCAGATGTTTTTTGCAGCACTAGAATAAATAATCCAAAAACTTATCTGAAGCTGTAAAAGACCCCAAATAGCCACAGAAATACTGAGAAAGAAGAATAAATTTGGAGGTATCATGCTAACTGATATCAAACAATACTACATGCCGTGATAATCAAAACAGCATGGTGCTGGAATAAAAACAGACTTATAGATCAATGGAACACAACAGAGAGCCCAATATAAACCTTCATAATTATGATCATTAATGTATTACAAAGGAGGCAAAACAACATACAATTGGTGTAAAGACAGTCATTCAATAAATGGTATTAGGGATATTGGACAAATACATAAAGAAATGAGCTAGACCCCCTTCTTACACCATATCAAGAATACACTTAAATGGATTAAAGACCTAAATGTATGAC